>NC_081825.1:231742294-232052111 GCF_030867095.1 Alligator mississippiensis
CACACATTCTCAGTATCACAGCAGGATCAGTGCGATATGGATTTGGAATGGCCGTCACAGTCCTGAATCCTACTGCATTCACCTGCTCAGGGAAAGAAAACAGAAGGCAAGGCAGGGAGGCACCTTAAAGACTTAGAGGTTGAGAGAGACAGGGTGACAGATTACTTTGTCAGATGCTAAGAAAAATAAAGAATACTGATCCTTCTGGGTTTTTCTCAGTGCCCTTTCCACTGCTGTGGCCCAATGTCCAAGATCAAAGCTTGCTCCTTCATCACATTGGTTTTTGTCGCAGGGCACCTTAGTGCCTGCTCCTAAGAGAGGAGAAACTGCCAGGGAGAGAGCCCTGGCAGAACCAAGTGAGCACAGCTGCGGGTTGCCGGAGCAACCAAGCGGAGCCAGCTGCCTGTAGGGGGCAGGGCCTGGCCCTTATAAAGCCCAGGGCTGAGGCCAGGCTGGCAGTTCTCTGCCAGCAGCCGGAGAGGCAGGAGCTCCCTCGGCCGAGATATGGGAAGGAGCCTAAGTCGCAAGTACAGCTCATGATAGCCCTGGAGGCTTGAGCTAGGATGATGGGTTATGGCCATGCGGCTTGCATTTGTGTTACAGCCTAGGGGCTTGTGGTTTTGCTTTGTGTTTGTATTATTACAGCCAGAGGCTTGGGCGAGGCTGTAGGGGTTGGAGGAGGCCTCAATCACAGGGACCCCAGAGAGTGTGGGGTGCCCTAGCGCCAGGAGGGCGCATTATTGTTCATAGTGCCAGGGAAGGCGCAGCTCGCACGCCAGCGCGTGAGCAACTGGTGGCGAGGAGCACAGCCAGTAGGTCACGGGCGCAACCCGTAGGTTGCGGACGGGGACCGAGACCCCGGATTGCGTGTGGGGGAGCATAGACCCCGAAGGCGCAGCTCGCACGCCACTGCGCGAGCAGCTGGCGGCGAGGAGCGCGGCCAGTGGGTCGCGGGCGCAACCCGTAGGTTGCGGACGGGGACCAAGACCCCGGATTGCGTGTGGGGGAACATAGCCCCCCGGCCCCAGGAAAGGGGCGGTATTACTGAGGAGCCCAGTGTGGGTGCGGCGAGCCCCAAGAGAGGGGGAACGCCCTTGTACGTTATTGAGTAGCCCAGTGTGGGCGCGGCGAGCCCCAGAAAGGGGGAACGCCATTGTGCTTTGTTGAGTAGCCCAGTGTGGGCGCACGGGCATAGCGAGCCCGGCCGCAGGCTAGTGCGGCAGTCCCCCTCAGGCCAAGGCAGGGCGCTGCAGTTGCCCCTAAGAAGACGGGGAGTAGCAGCGCGGGGAGCCAGAGTCAGGGAGGGTGTCCGTGCGGTTGGCCCATAGGACCGGAGGCCTGCTAGAGAGTCCCGAAGCGGAACCACACCGGCAGGGGAGGCCCAGAGTGGGCTAGACGGGAGTCCCAGCAAGAGGCTGGGCACGAGACAGGGAGCCCAGAGTGGGCCACATTAGAGAGGAGGCCCGGGAAGCGGGCGTATAGACCGAACAACGTCCTTTACATCTGCGAGGTTTGGGGCGTGGTATCAGGGGAGGTAGGAGCCACGCATAGCCCATAAGGCTAGGGCGCTTGGGTAGCGCCCATTGTACGGGGAGACCCACGAGGAGTCCAGGAGCTGACGGGCCCGAGGAAACACAAGGCAGCCTCCCTATTACATATTCGATCAAGACGTAGCAGGCGAGAATGGAGGGTGCCCTCGGGCCGGAGTAGCGCGGTGAGAGGGCCTCAACGAGATCATGGCCCTCTGTGAGAACTCCGCTGTAACAGTTTTGTTTTAGTTTCTCTGTCTGCCTAAACATCATTGTTAGCCTCTTTCTGACAAGTGGTGGCTATCATTGAAGAATAGCAAGTGGATTTGCAATAACATATGTACCAGGGACATGCCCTGATGTTTTCAGGTCAAAACACTTCAAATTGGTTTGGGTCTTCTTGGAAGTATTAAGTGTTAATAAGCATAAATTTGTTGAAGAACTTGAAATTCCCCTTTAATTTGTTCATTGCATCCATTTCATTTAAATGCCTTAATCCAAAAGTCTTTTCTGGCTTCTTTTTGGGCTACATAATAAATGCTGCAGTTTGTAAAAGAAGCAAATGAAGATACAAATTTGAGAGAGAAACAAGCAAATTATAGATTGCAGGGAGGAAAGCAGATACTATATTTTGTCCTCTTCCTGTTGTTGTCTTAAAAGCAATTTTGAAAGAGATGGGGTTAAAGAGGAGATCTGAAAGAAGTCAGTGTTTTAGCAGAACAAATTAAGACCCCAGATCAGCAAGATACTAAAGCACAAATTGTTCCTTTGACTTCCTTAAGACTACTTCCTTGCTTACAATGTGTCGTTCTGAAGAACCTAAAAAAGCAGAGGGGATGAGGACTGTATATAGTTCTACTGACTGAGGCAGGTTACATCAGTCACATGGAAAACAGAAGAAGTTAGAGCCTGAGACTGAAACTTGATTTTGGAGCGAAGCTTACGAAAATGTGGAGGGATAAGGAGAAATGGGAAAAGATGGGCGTTTGATCAGCACTAGAATTCTGAAGCAGCATTGATTAGGTAATTGAAGCGGACTGTATCTCCCTGGAGCAAGGTTCAGGAAAATAAGTCTGGCAATGAGAGGAAGGAAAAGGAGATGTAGGGAAATGAGAACAAAAATGTACAAGTTGGTATGTAGAGAACAGGAGGAGGAGACGACACTTTAGAAATGCTAAAAAATATGGAACTGAAAAGTTTTTGTCAAACAATGATCTGAGAAACTGGATAGATGGAGGATTATCAAAATAACTCCAAGAACATGGGTAGAAGTAATAGAAGTCATGGTAAAAGACTAGAAGAGGAATGAGATGTTCTGTTTTAGGCTGTTTTTCTTCTGGACACAGAAGTTTTGCTCAGGCAGCTCTCAAGAAGTGACCCAGGACATTTTTATTTTCATATCCTTTTATTCTCTTATCCTTGGTCCTGTGAGCCTGTTAGCCAAGATTCTGCTTTGGTTTTCTTTTGTTTTAGCCTAACCTAAATTACTTTAGCATCACACTTCCTGGGGTGAACTGTAGGCTAAACACAGATGTTAGTTTTATCTGGGGACTGATTGTCCTGGGCTGACTCCCATCAAAACAGGCACTGGACAGTCATTTTACACATGTAGCTAGAATGGCAACTAACTCAAATAAGTCACTATTGTCCCAAGGTAAAGTGTGAATTCAGACCTTTCATAGGTATTTAAGGTGAGACAATGGCCTTGTCCTCTGCAGGCTTCCAGGATAAAAGACCTTGTCTCAGGAGAAATCCAATTTCTGTAGTTACTTTGAGTCGTGAGAATGGCTGAAGTGGATACAGAGAACAGCAACTCTAAAGAAACCTTTACTTTGTTATTACTAGTTTGGAAATGGCTGAAATGGGTGAGCAGAAGCAGTGTGGCTGAGGCCCTCAACCTACAGCAAGGCTAAGAAGGGATGATAGGAATGAATACAGGACTGTTTGCTTTCCCTTCCTCTTGCATTACTGTGGGATTCTTCTAGACATTTAATTAAAGCTATTGTCTGAATGCTCGACCTACAGATAGCTGTGTTTCCTTGAAACCACAACACAGGATCACCAAAGAAAATACAAGGGTGTCACAGAAGGAGCCAGGAAAATACCAAAGAATAAAAACAACATAGCAATTGAAGAATACATTTCCCAGAATACAGCACTCAAAGGTCATGAGGTCACAGATGCTCAGCTGCTCATGCATATCCCCTATTCTCTCCATTTGCATGCTTGCTGTGGAGAGGACAAAGATTTAATGAGGATAGGACAAGCTCTTGCAGTTTCCACTGTTCCTCAACCCCTACATCCGAAGCACTGCTTGAAAACCTCTTTGAAGCTAGAATAGACACCCATTGAATTGACCCACTGCGCAAGCACAATCCCGGGTCTTCTGACCAGGTATAAAAACACAAGGTGGTCCTTGTCTTCAAACTGCCCTTGATATGAACAAAACCAAAGAATCAAAGACTTGTCATAGCCAGAGATTGGGAAGGACTTTACCACTTTCGGGCATCTTGTTTGCCACCTCCCCCATCCACTTGCTAGCAAACTTTACTGCTCAGACTTTAAGCAGTCAGTGTACTTTAATGCTAGAATCTGAAAGGATCCATATGCCCTGAGTGGAAGAGCGGGCATTTGGCATTAAGCAGTTTCACTCTCAAGTCGACTGGAGCTGTCTGTGCGTAAAAGCTGTTTCAGTTTGGTTTGGACCTGTGTGACCAATTTCTATTCCCAAATTAGGACCTGAAAAATAACAGCTGCTTGCAAAGCCAAAAAAGTCCATGAGTTGGAACGTGGCTTCATGCAGCACTGGACCTCTAAGTCCTCCTTGATGTCGAAAAGCTCTCTAAATACACAGTTCCCTAGTCACTGAAGTCAATCATAAACTACTCCGATATAAATGATAATCTCTATAGTGAGGAATGTTAAACATCCCATCCATATGAGCTATTCCCGCATAGAGTTGTACCTAAATGTACAGTGTTCAGTTGCTACCTGCACAGGAATTTACCACAATTTCTGTTGGCTAGAGCTTTTCTCCTAAGACCCCACAAAGAAGTCTCAGTCTCATCCAGTCACGGTCCCAGCAACACAGTAGTCAGAGGGAGCTTTTCCCTTGCTAGAACGTACAACAGTATATAGTCTCTGTGCCAAGTGACTGAGGGCTCAATTTTCGATTTGCTCCCTGTTGGTAGAAAGTGATTTCAGGACCAGATTTGTTCAGT
Source organism: Alligator mississippiensis (assembly GCF_030867095.1). Taxonomy (NCBI): domain Eukaryota; kingdom Metazoa; phylum Chordata; order Crocodylia; family Alligatoridae; genus Alligator; species Alligator mississippiensis. Next base: position 231,747,045 of record NC_081825.1, read on the forward strand.
TTTAGTGACCAAAGCAGTGTTACTATTTGTTGGCAGCTGGTTTGACTCACACCCTGTGTATGTGCAATACACTCCCACGGCTTCTGAGTGATGCAGTTGCTTCCTGTCTTCACATTTCACCTTAAAGCCTCCTTTCCATGTCACCCCCTGATTGAAATTTAACCTGAGTCAATCTTTCCTTCCCCATTCTGCCATTATTACCACCTCCCACTCACCTTGACCTTTCCTTGTGGGTCAAAGCATATTGATATACAGCCTATCTCCATTCTTGTAATCTAATGTAACCCCATACCTTGCTTTCCCTTTTCTGCCTTTGTGAATCACTCTCCCCCACTCAGGCTGCACCTCAGCCTCCATTCACCTTCTTACTGTAAGAAATATTGTATGTTCCAGTGACACAGAAGTTGTCATACACCAATTAATTACAGGGATCTGAGGAGTTTCAGCTTGGAATTCAGGCTGTGCACAAGTTCCATGTGCGAAGCTGAAAAAGAGAACTGATATATATAAGTTCCTGACCTGGCCACTGCCACATCATCATGCTATTTTAAATCTGCTGTCTCCTGGCACCAGATCAGATAACATAAATTCTCTCCTTTTTTCCTTCCTACTACCTGGCCCAGCACAATACTAGTCAACTTTCCCTGCTGCAAACCTGGCCTGTCATTTTGTAAAATAGGCTACAAAGGTACTAGAGTGTGGGGCATCAATATAATAACCTAGATATTCCACCCCCAACAGTTACATGACTTGGAAACGCACACATACCTGCATACTCCCTTCTTTCTGCCTGTTCCCAGTTATGACACATTTGGGAGTCTGATTAAAAATCCTTGAGCCTACACCAAATTGTCATCTTGCTAACTTCTGCCCAGATCTACTAGCCTTAAAGTCCTCTTGTAGCACCAGAACTCTGGAGTCAAAACCTGCCTTCTTTCAACACCACATGAGGGTATTTGCTAGTCAGCAGATATGAAGAGTTTTTGTCCCACCCCTGACAGCATTCTCAGCCCCGTCCTTCTCTTCTGCCTGGTTTCCCATCCTTCCTGCCATGGTGCTTATCTGCCACTCCATTCAGTCATCGGGATTTCTGCATTCTCTTGAGTTTTCACTTGCAAAAAAAAGAAAAAAATCAGTCATACTACATACAAAGCACAAAGTCTTGTCTGCCTGTCAAGCAGGAAGTGATGTATATTTTAGAAACAGGAGAAAGAAGTAGTAGGCTTATTAGGACTCTGCTTTAACTTATCTCTGCCTGAATTATATTTTGGAACTGCAATCATTACCATTCCATACCAGTTCTGCATCTGTGTGTAAGATGAAAACAGCCACTTGAGCCTCTTCCAACAAGGCTTTGAGTGGCCTGATACTAGGCACAGAGAAGAGATAAGCCATGCATTGAAGTTATAGTATCACCATGGCTGAGGGTAAGGAATGAATGGAAACATACCATCCCTCTGGCACTGCCTTTTTCTGAAAAGGTGGGAGAGATGGGCTGAGAATCTCACATTCAAGTGTGTGGCTGGAGTCAGTGGCCTCTCAGCTGATGACAGATTAGACTCAGGGCCTAGTGAAAACACAGTGATTAGGCCTCAGCAGTATCCTGTGTTTGTCTCCAGCACTACAGGAATTACTGCTGCAGGCAGAGATTTTCCCAGCAAACTGTTATTATGTCAGGGACCCTCATGCCTGTAATTTTTCTTAACAACCCAAGTGTAAAAAAATAAGAGGCAGGAGAGGTGGGTGAGGCTAAAGGGAGGCAAGAAATGGGAAGGAAGCAGAACAGAGACATTTGTTTTATTTCAATTCAGCTGGCAAGAGTTAATTCAGTTAGCTTGCTTGTGTTCCCTAGATCCAGCCAGTTCACAGATTAATTTTTTCCCAAGACTCACTGCCATGGTATAAGACCCAGGAAGCGCCATACCATGTGGCCAAATCTGATGGAACAAGTTCTCTGGGTCCCCTCATGTTCAGGGGTTTGTTAATGAACTTCATAGTTTTCTGCCATGGTGCAGAACTTCATACTTTTCTGCTGTAGTAAAACGTGCTGGTCTGACCTCTATGAAGGAAATGGGCCCCAGAAAGGGGCAGAGCAGGTATAAATACAGTACAGGTACACATGCTGAATGGTGCTTTTCAGGTGTGGGCTTCAGCTCACTGGAGACTGAGCAAGGCAAACTAGATTTGAATCCTGATCTCAGAGCCTTGTTACACATTAATTTTAAGTTGTTCCTGACCCCTGGATTGTCTACACATTAACTCCTGAAACTAGTTTTAAGCACACTTTAGACTGCTTAAAGCTACACCACTGAAGGGCAGGTTTATCTCTGTTCTGTGTTCTATTAATATGCGGCCATTCCCCACAGATAAGCTGCCCAAGTTGCAGTCCTTAAGCATCCCATAATGCAGTGTCCTCTCTTACCCTCCTGTTCTATGTGGACAAACTTTTCACCTCCTGAACTCTACTGCCGAGGGGGCAGTTCTGGTACCAAGCCAAATCCCCCTCTTGCCCCTGGGGGTGTGACCCCATACAAACAACCTTCAGAGTACATGCCAGCTAACTAGGTTGCAGGGCACAGATGGGTCCAGGAGTAGGGTTGGGGGAGAAGAACAAGGTAGGGGGCTGGATCAGGTCCCCATGAGCTGGGACTTCCTTCCCAGGGCAGGGTCACTAGCTCTCTCAAAAACACCTTCCTTCATCACTTCCACTTCCCAGCCACACCAGGAAACATGACCATCAACCCCGATATCCCAATTCTAAATCCCAGTATATTAAAACATGAGACCTTCTTTAATTTACTTCTTTATTTCTTTTTAAATTCTCTTTTTTCTTCTTCTTTTCTACTTCTTTTTATTTTATCCTTCAGTGGCTGACTGACTTCATTTTACCACCCTTCCTCCACTCCCATTTCCTTTTCACCTCCCATTTCATTACTCACCCCATCCCATTAACTCTGCTTCCCAGCTTCATGTTTCTACCTGCCCCAACCCATCTCTCTTACCCGCCTCCCCCCCACAGCAGGGATAGAAGCCTGTCCTGGCTCACCAGCTCGGCAGTGGCAACTCACAAGTATAGCTCCTAGTTAGGCCTCTGCTCATCAACACTCTGGGCTAGGTATAGAGAGTCAAAAAGGCTGAGGATGAATGGTTAGTCTAAAGTCATTGTGGGTTAGTCTGAGCTTTACAAATTAAATTGAAACAGAAGTGAAGACATTTACCTTTGATTCAGGATATGCACCCACATACCTGCAGTGGCTCGAGCCAGACACCAGAGAGCACTAGAGCACAGCTCCCCAGCTGCGTTCCTTTCCTCTTTCTACTGCCCCCAAGGTCTCTGGGATTTGTAGTCCAGAATTACAGCAGCAGGACTCTGCAGGGTTGCTCATCACTTTCTCTTCCTGTTTCCAGGTGCCTCTTGGATTTGTAGTCCACAGTTGCAGCCAGCAGTAAGTTTGGGTGGGCAAAGTGGTATTTAACACCCCCAACCCTGGCCGCAGACTGGGCTTGCTGGGAGTGGCAGCCTCCAACCCTGAAGACTAGGCTGCATCCCCAGCTGGGCTTGCCCACCCCCCCATCCCCTTGTCAGCCAGCACTCACTGCTCCAGCTAGGGAGAAGAGGGGCAGGGCCAGCCCTGTCCTCCAGAGCAAACAACACAGCCTGGCCCAGGGTTGCAAAGCATGCTCAGATGCTGGGGGACTCTGATTTAACTTGAACCAGGAAGGGGTCTGGGACAGAAGTTTCATAAACTGGTTTGACCCAGGTTAAGTCTCATACTACATTCAACCAGGTTTATCTTCAACCAGTTTCAGCCATTTTGAAACTGGTTTATGTGCACTGAGCTTCTGTTCTGTTACAGGTTTAAACCAGCTTCTAATCACTTAAACTGGTTTATGTGTACGTTCTGTTCCTAGCCTAGTGGCAAGTCACAGCTGTGCAGGTAGGAGCCAGAGGAAGTCTTTAATTTTAAGGTGTGACTGTTATAAACTCAAGCTAGCTCTAGCACCACTCAACCTTTGAGCAGCTCAGGATGCGAAGTAACAAGGCCCTCACAGGCCTTGTATAAGCTAGGATCTCAGAGGAGGGGGAGAAGTCAGAAGGTGTTAGGTTGCACACATTAACTTCCATCAAGACAGTAGAGTAAACAAGGCAGTATGAATTTTAACACACACTGTGACCTGAGCTGTACTTCAAAGTTTAGCCATAAACTAATGTCAATGTGATCTCTCTTGCTACATCTCTATAGCTGCAACAGGCACTGTATTAACAGTTACAGTGACATCAAAGTCCATTTCCCAGTAGAGCTTATTATGCTTGGAGAACAGGTTAAAACTATACCAGCAGAAGGACTTTTTTTTACCAGGAAAAGCTGCTACTACTAGGAGGATTTGCAGGCAAAGCTATACCAGAACATGCTCTAAGCATACAAAAGACCTTACTTGGTTAAGTTCAGGGGCTCCATTTCTAGACTCCCTTCTATGATGCAGTTTGGCCATGTGGTATATGTTGAAGGCAGCATAGGGTGCCCTGCTTTAATCAGATGTTTAGAATGTATTCATCATCACTTTCTAATATTGAACCTTTAATCAAGACCAAAATTGCTCCACTCAAGAGATACTACATCAGCCCTCAGAAATGTATGCAACCTTCCCTACAGACACAGCAGCAGGCACCCTTCCCCTTGACCCCAAGAGCTCTGGCAGCCATTGTGTGGGCTGCTGGACCCTCCTCAAACTCCAGGAAGAGCACAAACCAACTGCAGATGGTTCCTCAGCCTGACAAATCATTCTTGTACCCGAAAGCTTGCAAAGAAGAATTTTTCCAACTATTTGAGTTGGTCTAATAAAAGATAACAGATTTACCCAGAGAACCTTGTCTGCCTATGAACCAAGTCTATGAGTTCAACAGATCCTGATGGGAAAGAGACACATCTGGAATTAACTAAATTTGCACAGAAAGCCCTGTGGACGAGAGAAGGGACTGGAAGGGTGTGAAAGAAAGTGGAAAGCTCTCTTCTTGTTTCTTGTAGGCTTCACTTTCTTCCTCAACTGGCTTGTGGTACTGCTGTCAACTATTACACAGCTGCTGTGTTCTACCCTAGAGAGGACTGCATTTCAGTAGTGAGTGAACGTGATTCCTCAAGTTAAAGAGCTTTGGGATCCCCTGCAATGAAAGGGGCTATAGATCTGCTCATCTATCATTCATTATGTTAAATACACCTGGGACCACAACACCTGGAGCAGTATCCAGAGGCACGGTTCTAGCTCCTCACACCTGCAGCCTCTGGCACTCACTGGGTGTTTCTGACTCATCCCTTGTGCAGTAGGTGGGTGTCTCTTCATTTGCCTTCTAGGCAGTTCCTTCTAAGGCTCTCAGCACCTGGTTCTGGGATTGGAGGAGGACAGATTACTCGGGCAAAAGGTGTTTGTAGCCTTCAAGGCTTTATGACTTCAGGGCTTGTGGAGATAAGGGCAGTGGAGGAGGAGTGGGTGTACTGCAACTGCTCAAGAGCTGAGCCAGAGAGCATTCCTTTGCATCCATTCAGACGCTCAGCTATTTCCTGCTTTGCTCTCCCCACTCAGCATGCTCCACCTGCTCTTACTTAACCATTTCCTGTTTACTACTTCCAAAAACTTTCTGGTGCCATGGCCAACCTGTGGGTGAATCTGGCTGTACCATCCCTTTCAAGCAGGGCTTCGTATAGTTCTCCGGTGTTATTTCAGGAGTTTAGAGGCAGCGAGCATGTGTGTGTGGTAGTGGTGGTGCGTGACTGCAGCTGCTGCTCAGGGCCAAATACATCTCTAACTAAACTGCGCTGAAGTCAGTAGAGTTATGCCAGGGAAGAGTTTGCCCTTGATCACTGTCTCTCTCGCTATCTCTCTTTTCTATTTTCCCCTCTGGGTGCTTTCTTGGTTTACATGGATTTGATGAGCAGCTAACACTGAAGAAAAGTTTCCCCCATTTTTTTTTTTTTTCTTTTTTAGAAAAGAAGTCTCCTGGTGTTTGGAGTAAAGAGTCACCTTGTTGCTTTCTAAATAGCTTGAAAGCTGTCCCATCCCAAATATGAGGGATTCTCCAGGGGTAATTCCCACTGTGCTTTGAAAGCCACAAGGGGAATTTCAAGCGAGGTTCCCCTCCTGCTTCTTCTATATAGAAAGTAGATGGAAGGAGTAGAAAGGGAACAAACAGCCCAGTAAGTTTTCAGATCCTTCCACCACCCCACAGCAATGTTTCTTATGAAAAGTCCCTGTTGGTAAAATTCCTATTGAGGAAACTCACGCTCTAAATCGCTTTTCCTTATCCATGGTACAAAGAACACCTTTGTTGTTGCAATATAACAAGCTTTCAGCGATATGATTTACTTATCACCGTTTGTGCCGTCTGTTTGCTTTTTTGCATTTCTTATTGCTTGGACAGTGAAAATAGATGTTATGGTTTCCTTTTCTGGTTCTCATTCTCTCATACAGAGCTGCGGTGTTTGGACTGGGGGAAGTGTTTAAACTTCACCCTCAGCATTGTTTTCCATACCAACAGTGGCCCACAAGCTGGAAACTCTCTCCTTTGAAGTAACAGCCTAGCCCCCCTTTCTAGTTTGTTTGGGTTTTTTTACAGGGTAGGTGGGTATCCTTGCAATCAACCTGCTCTCACTTTATCTGGCCTTAAGACCAGCAGCTACATCAAAATGCAGCAGATGCAGTTGAGAACACTGCAGGGGAAATGCTTGTTAATGAGAGGACCCACAAACCTATTTCCATTGTCTCTTTAAAATATGGAAAATTTGGAATCAAAGCTTATAATGGTTTATTTAAAAAAAAAATTATTGAAGCCAATTTGACCTGGAAGTTTTCCTTTTCAGGCTTCATGATGCAAATCAATGTTGTACTGGTTGTAGACGAGAATTTCAGGTCCCTTCTAGTAAAGCTGCAGATTTGGAGACCATCTTTGTAAGAGAAATTTGTAAACCCTCAACATGTACACAGCGCACTGGTGTAAACCACAGCTTTTACCAGCAGGGTTTACTCTGCTGACTTACTAGACTAGGTCACATGTGTGTAAGTTTGGTTTTGTATCAGTGCAATTCATCTACAATATAGATTTGCATTCTTGTAACTATGTTAATATAATCAGATTGTTGCAAGATTTTGAACATTTTCCTAGTACAGATAGAGCCTTGTTGTGAAGGTAATATAGATCTTTATTATTAGGTATTATAGATTTAAACAGACATTAGCGTTGCCCACTCAGCCTTCAGCTGTCCGCTGCAGGATGTAGTTAAACCATGCAAAACGTTATGTATAAACTGTACATGGGAAAGTTGTATGTAAATCATAATTATGTCACCAGTTTCTGAAGTGCCTGTCAACCTATCTGTAAGCAGCTTCTGATGTTTCTTTTTTTATCAGGATGACATGTTGTTTTTTTCTGCACATCAGTAGCCTTCCAGTTTTCCTGAGTATGTAAAATGCATTGCTTTGGTTACCATCAAGATCAGTTAATTCACTACTATTTTTAGGGTACCTGTCATTAATGGAATTTGTCCAGAACGAGTCACAACCATTCATGTCATGATGTGTTAAAGCCATGATCTCTGCTTCTCCTAACCCTTACAGGGCACAGTTCTATTAAATCCATACCTGGACTGTACCATACAGTCTTCCTTGTAGCAGAGGCTTCTCCTGTAATCAGTGAGGCCAGGAGTTCAACTGGTTCCAGAAAGACACTTTTGTTTGTCATCTGACTTTATTTGTCAGCTGTGTTCCTTTATCACTTCCGCTTTCTGTTGCATTTTGAATCTGGGAAATATTTTCTTCCCTGAAGTAATGGGGCAACATTTAAAAGAGGAACATTTAAAAAGAATCAGATTATCGGGGAAAATACAATGACAGGGAAACTTGTTGGACTGTAGAATTCTCTTCCCAGAAAATGAGGACAAGGTTCAGGCTTTGAAATATAAGAGAAACAAAGCACTAGAGAATATACTATAAGGAAGGGACCAGTTAGTCACGTATAGGTGTTTTCCATTTTAAATTATTCTTAGTACTATGTTAATTAATTGACCATTTATTCCTATGGATGTTCTGCATTTTTGAGTTGAGGAAACTTTAGTAACCAGGAAAATGTTATTCTTCATCCTATCCTGCACTGGGTGAAGCGTGTTCCATTGTGTACTACTGCAGCTAACATCTTGCCAAGCCCTCACGTTCTTGCCTGAATGTAGAAGAAACCTGAGCACTAAGAGCTCATCTTGCCCCAAGGGCATCTCTCTATCTCTCTCCCCCTTATCCTCCTCACTCCACAACTTGGAACAGATAAAGCAGATCTAGTACTTGGCGTGGTTTGGCCTCTCCTTTCTGATTGCTGGCCACCATGCAAATAAAAGTAATGGAGGCTGGGAGGCTTTAAAAGGTGCTTTGAAGTCCTGGACTGATCCTGCAAGGGAGGGAAATAAGATCCATTAATGCATATGCACCAGCTGAATCAGCTCACAGTCAGTTTTATACACCAAGAAGCACTATGTATTATTCAAAGAGCAGATGAAGGAAAAAAGCTCTCATTGTAGGCTGCTTTCTTCTATTTTCTACTTGCCCCCACATAGTGATGCAAACTATACCGACAATACATGACTGTAGGATTGCCTCAAGGTACTGAGCTGGCTTTCTAGAGAAGGTCCAAATGATAGGGTGTTCAGTGCCAAGAGCCTTGTTTATACTACGGCTTCCTCCGCTGCTATGGCCCAAAGAGATGAACCAATGTTGGCAACAGTGGAAAATGTCTGTAGAATCACTCTACTGTGGAGAAGCCCTAAGATTCTCCCAAGCACCTCCTCAGTCCCACCTTGGCAAAGACAGCCTGCGTCGTTGTAAAGTTTCATCACCAGTTCTCTGTCTTACGATGCCATTTACGTAATGATGTTTCATTTGGTTCCCATCAAAATCACTGTGCAAGCGACTTGTAAAAATCAAACCACCTGCTTGCCACTAATACAAGGAGCAAGTAGTTTGTGGGACTCGCACAGTAACAATGAGATGAAGAATAGAGGTTTTATTGTTCCCTCTGGGCATGTAAACTGAGGGACTCAGAAGTAATAGATGGAAAAGACCCACTAGAGATTATTGATTTCATCCCCTTTCAAGGCTACCACAGCGACCCCTTGCAGAGGCTTTTCAGAGTTAAAATTGATGAAGAATAAAAGTTGAAGCTAGACCAGGCCAAGCAACCACAGTCTGTCTTCAAACTAGGAATTAGAAGATGCAGATCTAGTTTGTCATGTGCCTCCCCTCTTTCCAGGGCCAGCATGGGATTGATCTTCACAATAACTTTACTAATGCTTTGAGCAGCTTAGTTTCAAACAAAAAGGATTTCACAATTTTCTGGGGGTGGGGCATTTTCTGCAGTCTAACTTATTTCCTCGTTGGAAGGTTTGTGTGAGAGCCAGCCTGCATTCACTGCCCCTAGTTAAGTTGAGGTGTAGTGGCAGAGCATGGAAAGCATCTTGTTCAGAGGCGGGAATTCAAGCTTTGCACTGGATTCATGCTAAAGGTTGACCTACCTGTAAATAGGCACTCGATCATTCAGGCTGGGAATCAAAGAAGGCCAGATCTAAAGCTGCCATATTGCTCTCCTGCCCTACAGAAACTGGCATGTCTTAACCACACTAGCTGAACAAGCTGTTTGGCTTGGGCAGACCTTTTACTTTGACCTTTTTCACTCTTAAAGGTGAGCGGCTAAGGATTTTTGTTCAGTTTGGTTCTTTGTAATGACTGAAGAAGGCTTGGGAGATTTGTTTTTTCTCTTTGCTTGTTTTGTACTGTGGAAATAACTCTGTCACTGCCTAGCACTGCCAGAGCACCTATCACCAGTAGATCTCAAGCTCTGGTTCAAGTAGGGCAGCTGCATTATTCTCATATTACTGATGGCAAAACTGAAGCATGAGGACATAAGTCACTTGCCCAAGATCACTGCAAGCAAGAGGAGGGGACAGGAATTTCACCCAGGTTTTCTGAGTCCTAGGTCAGTACCCTGCCGACTAGAGACTCCTGTTTCCCTTCTCAAATCAAATTTCCTTTGACCTTGTTGGAGAACCTCAGGGGAGCCTTCAGGGAAGTTAACTCCAAACTATCAAACGCTGAAGGGCAGCGTGTCAAATACTGAATAAAGATAACATTTCCCCAAATGTTTGTTAGGGATTGGAATTAAATAGCTGGTAAAAAAATCAAACAGAGATTTCAAAAGTTCATAGAGCCTCTAGATCATTCTCTGAATTTCCTTTGGTTTATCGGTACCTTCCTGGTAGTGCGTTGTCCGGGCCTGAACACAAGACAGCAAGTGCAGTCTTGTCAGTGCAGCGCAGACTTATGTCCTAATCAGTGCCAAGATGCTTGTCTTGCCTGCTTCATTCTTCCTAGGTACAATTTTCAGTAAGGCTGTCCTTCTCAGAATCCCTATGGCATTATTAATGTTCCATTTGGGACCTAGAAGTATGGGTAAGCTACACACTGCTGTATGGCGTGTGGGTAGTGCAGATAGTAGGGGTGTGCAAAGTGGGCCCTATTTGATTTGGATTCAGCCCGAATCGGGGACAGTGATTCGATTTGTTGATTCAGATCACTGTCCCTGATTCTATTCAGCCAAATCAGAATCTGAAGATTCGATGCTGATTTGGAGAATCAACAATTCGGTCATAGACACAGCTTTAAATGTTTTTTCTACATACCTCAAGGTACCAGCACGGCTCATGGATGCTGGGATGTATGGAGCGTCCCACAGGAGCACAGGGGGCTCCTTGCGTACTCGGCAGTGGACCAGAAGCACTTCCAGGGAATGCACAGGGCCCTTTCCCCCACCCACTCCCTCCCAGCTCAGTGATCGGCTGTGGGGGACCCCTGGGTGTCTCCCCAGACCCAGGAGGCACCAGTCACTAAGCCGGGGGTGTGCAGTGGAGGTCTCCTGGTCTGACCTGGAAGTGGACCAGAAGTGCTTCTGGTCCACTTCCAGGTCTGCTGTGGAGCACACCCGGGAGCCCCTTGCTCTCCTGTGGGACTCTCCATGCACCCCAGCATCACAGCACTCATGAGCTGCCTGCTACCTAGAGGTATATAGAAAAGACTTTTAAAGCTGTGTCTATGTCTGAATCGCCGAATCTTTCCAAATCTCTCCAAATCTGTTTGAAGGCTTCTGATTCAATTAAAGGGTCCTCTGATTCGATTTGGATTTGGAGATTCGGCTACCGAATCAGGACAAATCTCCGCCACATCAAATCAGCAACCGAAGCTTTGCACAGCCCTAGCAGGTAACTGTCAGTAGACTAGCTTGTGTACCAGGCACAGTTCAACTGCTGAAGCCCACAGCTGAGGAGATCTTGCTGCACAGCAGGGCAAATGAGCCTACATAGAGCTTTGTGCTTCTGCAGCTAGACCAGATCACATACCAAAACTAGCTTGTTTACCACCTAGCTGGGGTATCTCCATGCCACACCGCAACCCCAGAAGGGCGTACCCTGAGGCTTCATGACTGTTCATTGAGTTACTTCAGCCATTATCCATTACAGGACTAGATCTAGTGTAGATAACGAAGGAAGGTGTATTTGTTTTCATCCTAGCTTCCGTTGTCGATGTCCTGGGACCATTGACATTTCAGCATGACTGGCCATCTTTGTTCAGGAGAGATCCTAGGACTGAAATAGCAGGAACACTGCAGGTCTCATCTGAGCTACACTGGCAGAGCTATGTGAGGATTAGGGCTGTTAAAGCAGGAAGTATGGCAAGTGAGCCTTGAGATGCTTTGCAGAGCTGTATTTGGATGCTAGCTCGTACAAATCTTCCTCGGTGCCAAGCTCTTCTGTAGTGCCACAGGACATGTGCCCCTGACCAGCTATGTTATTCTACTCCCCCTTTCTGCCAAGCCCTCCTCATTTCCAGGTGTTAGCCATCTGGTATCAGAAGATGTTCTGAAAGCTGTGAGGCTATTATAGGTCACTGAGCACATCATCACCACAGCTTTCTGATTGAGTTTGAGAAACACCAGCGGTCTTTAGACTTGTTTTTGTGCCTCTTGGCAACAAGAGAAGAGGAAGTGGAGAAGCAGGAGTAGATTACATAAGGCAGGGAAATCCCCCAAGACCTCACTCAGAGAACCTTAAAATGAAATTGTTTTGCATATGCAGCAGATTACCCTGCAGTTGCCTGGAACTCCTTTAAGTAGTTACGTGGTCCTATCCTTGACCTGTAGTTATTTAGACCAGTTCTACCAGCTGAACCACCTAAACCTAAGTAAGGATTGCTGAAGTAGGGCCCACCCTATCCAGGTTGCAGCTACATGGAGCTCTGAGCAATTTCACATAACATTAGCCTCTCCCATACTGGGATTATGCACTGGGGCAATTACATGTCACATAAAAATAACCATGACAGCTCCATACCTTCACCACTGATTAATATGGAAAGGGTCTCAAAACTATATGAACTTGTGATTATGCCCTGATGGTACCCACTCAGCAGTTAAACTTGCAACCATATTTCTATTAGAAACATTGTGTCGAGTGGGGAAGGGAACCCTGAGTATTGTAAAATCCCAAAACAGCCTCAAGATGGGACCAAGGTTGAATTTTCTACAAAATATGAGATGAAGCAGACTCAGGGTTCCTGAAGTGCGACATTCGAAAAACAGGGTTATTATATGTGGTTGCAAAATTCCTCTAGTATTCTTAGCCACTTCGTAGGGGAGGGAAAATAAAACAGATGGAAAGAGAAAATTCCAACTTTACTGAACCATCTTAGTTGAGAACTGATGCCCAGGAACAAAATGTAGTTGATTAGCCTGAAACTACTTATTAACATTATTTTTAATGGCATTTTTAAGGGATGCAATCACTTACGAGCTTAAGATAGCACATCAGGTAACTAGGAGAGAACTAAACATTCATTAAGAATGTTAGTAATGTTGTAGTCCCTTCCCTTGCAGAGACATATGTCACTGTTTATTCAATTACCAGTGAGGTTGCAAAATAAAAAAATGATTTTTTTCCATCAACAGACTCTTCAGTCCATGGGGATTCAGAACTTGACCTTGTAAATGGGACCAAAACACAGTAGAATGGCAGTTGACAGGGGGTTTTCCCAGCAGCTGTTTTGGTGAGGAGGGGGAGAGAAGAGAAGGCCACAGGCTTGTAGGACTGTAATTCCTTTTGTAAGCCTTTACTGGAGTAAATTTGTCCAGTCATTTGCACTAGACTTCTTCCAAAGCCAGAAATAGTCCCTAGCCATTGTGTCCATTTCTCAGACTCTTCTCATGACTTTATGCAAGGATTCTCTGGGCATTTGCAGAGACCCATTACCAGGGTCTTACACCAGGTCTATGCGGTGGTCAGTATGTTACTGTTGCTTACGAGTGCAATTTGGATATGGCACTGCTATACCAGCAGCAGAAGCCCAAGTGTAGACATGGTTATGCTGCCATAAAAGTGCTTGTGCTGTGATGTCTTATTTCCCTCCTGGAACCTGTATGATTTACTCTGGCAAGAGCCCTTTTCTGCAGGTACAAAGTATGTATTTGCCATTATAGTTACACCAGTTGAGCTATACCAGTAAACCTTTCCTAGTGAAGACTGGGCCTTAATATGGATATCGCACAACATTAGAGAGCTTGAGACCCCCTTCACTTCAAATATATGCATAAGTAGGGGGATTCCTTTCTTATCTGACAGTTGTCCCCTCTGACCTTTGTGCAATATCACCTCTGTTAGTACTAGCATTATTATGGCCCTTTTTAATCAACTACATTGCTTTTTTACCCTCCTCCATTTACTAAGCTTTATTGACTTCTTCAAAGCCTTAATAGAAACAATAGCAATTGACTAACATTAGTGTTGGGTGCTCTGCAGGGCCCTTGAGAAAAACTTTGCCTTGTTACACCACAATAGAGCTTGTCTGAATGAAGGTAGTGATACCCTGGGAAATGTGCTTTAAGAAATGAGAGAGTCAGAATTTCTGTAGATGATCCAGGGGTTTGGGTTGTAGCCATGTTGGTCTAAAGACATAGGCAGACAAGGTTCCTTGGGTGAATTTGATATCTTTTATTAGACCAACCCAAATAGATGATCCAGTAGCATTTATGAAAACAACAGTCATCTCAAATTAGACAAGTTTGTCAATCTTTTTACTACCGTGCTCTGTATTCCTAATCCTAGGGAGATAAAATGCTTAATGTGTCATTGAATGGCAATGCTACAATGCTTGATCTATATCCAAAGTAGTTCTATCAAAGATTGAAAAATAAATTGATGTGATCTCCACTGCTCTCATCTAACTCTTGTTCAAGTGGTTTTATGAACAATGGTCACAAACTGACAGAGCAGACTTAGGCTAGATATCAGGAAAAACTTCTTCACGGTAAGGGTGGCCAAAATTTGGAATGGGCTTCCAAGGGAGGTGGTGCTCTCCCCTACCTTGGGGGTCTTTAAGAGAAGACTGGATAGGCATCTGGCTGGGGTCATCTGACCCCAGCACTCTTTCCTGCCTAGGCAGGGGGTCGGACTCGATCTGTTCAGGTCCCTTCTGACCCTAACATCCGTGAATCTATGAACTCTTAATGGAGGGGGAGGTATGGAGAAAACTGTGTAGCAGGAAACGAGTTGCATCCCATTAGCAGGTGTTCTCTGACAAAAACAGCCTAATCTGGGACTTTGACTGACATACAGGACCTCAGCAAACATACACTGCCCTTGCCCAAGTGACTTCTGTGGAGATATGTCAGGTTACACCAGCTGAGAATCTGAGCTTTAGAGTGATCTAGCACAAAAAGGATGGTTGAAAGGTGTAGATCTGTCTAAGACAGCGGGTCCCAACCTAGGGTCGCAACCCAAATCAGGGTCGCGGGGGTCCCTCAGGAGGGTCGCAAAATGTTCAAGAAGAACACTTCTGGGTTCTCTGTCGGCGCTTCCGTGCACGGTGCTTCTGGGTTTGCCGCCAAGTGTGGTACGGGCACGTGGGGGACCCCCTCTCCAAAACAGTTGGGAACCACTGGTCTAAGGTTTGGTTTAGAGACAAAGCGATTGATTAAGGTGATCTAAGATGGACTCAGTTACGTTAATGCTTGGTGTGGAATCAACAGTGTGCAGGGAGTTTGTTGCCATAAACTCTGCAGATGCCAGCCAGGCAAGCTAGAAGAAGGACCTGGACCACACAGAATTTTGTATAGACTGTTCCAAGCTAAACAGTCTGGAGAGAGGGCCCTGGCACACCCAGGCAGGGCACAAGAGAGATAGATGATCCTTATTCACTGAGTAAAGGTTAAGAACAAGTAAATTAACTGCATATTCAGCCAGTCAGAGACTAACGTACCCTGAAAAATGTTCCAACTTTTGCTTTCGCAGATTGCCTGAAGCTACAGTCTGCCTTGCCTAGTGGAAATAATACCATTCAGTCATTTTCTGACCCAGACTCATATGATGGTGTATCATCATGTTGTCACTGAACTGTCTTTCTTGCTTCTGTGTTTCAGATGGAAAAGACCAACAAGATCCCACCTGGGAAGGAACCAATCCTGCACTGCAGGCCTTAAGAGTGAGGAACAATGCCTTGAAAGAAGATTTACTTGATAATGCTTTACCCAGTTCCACTGGCAAGGACCCCATCTAGCAAAAGCTTCAGGAGGAGAATGCAGGCTGACCAGAGAGATGCAGGAGGGCTCATTTACCTCAACTGACATTTGATCAAACTTGATTTTTTTTAATTTTCCAGTTCATGAACTTGTTTCTTCTTTCACCGTGGAAGAGGTGACTTTGAAAGCAATCCTTGTTCGCAGTACATGAGTAGCCATATTAAACTCAGGAGCATGGACATTTGGAACTGTATTAATTTCTGGTTAATGGATGTGACATGTTGATGAAAGGGGTCAGATTGGCAGATACAGAGCCACGTTCTAGACTAGGCAAAGCAGAGGGGGTGACAGCACCCACCCCCTAGACTTAGTCTCTTACTGCTAATTTGCAGGAACTGGCTCCACATGTAGAAAGAGTTCTGCTCCTAGAGCCTGTTCCATCCAGACACACACATTTGAACTCTTCAGGGACATCATGAAGCCATGGCGGTTTGACCAAAGAGCAGCAGCAAGTGGCTTTATTCCTGTGATGCACTTTAGGATCATCATATCCCAGTGTGTATCAGTGAAATATAACAGCAAGACTGTGGGAATTCAGGACTGAGGGAGAAAGTGTAGCAGTCTGAATGGTGGGACAGTATGGGCAGAATCCTGTTTCACTTTATGTGCTCAAATGGCAGTATCCCAGCCATGTAACTGTTGTTTGGGTCATTTATGCATCATTTCTGATCCTGTTCCACACGTAATGTAGACATACAGACATTACTCATAGCTACTGAGCATGTGCAGTAGGCTGTGCTCTGTCTGGGCAGGTATATGGCTCCATACATATATACCTGGGTGAGCATAAGTCCTGAAATTGTAGCCATGCAAAAACTCACGACTCATGGAGGGAGGTCTAATATCCTAATGGGTATGGCACTTGCCTGTGATGCTAGTCTAGGGCACCCTTACTCAGCAAGAGTTCCAACGTACATCTCTCCAACTTCCCAGCAAAGTGCTCTAACCATAGTCTAAGTCAGGGGTGGCCAACCTGTGGCATACATGTCACAAGTGGCATGGGTAGCCTTTCTGTGTGTTACAAAGCAAATTAGGGAAGGGGCAGGGAGCAGAAAACAGAGCAAATGATAGGGTGGGGAGCAAAAGGCAGAGTAGCAGAGCATGCAAGGGAAGGGGATTGGAGTGCCACTTAGGGAGGGCATAGGGCTGAAAAAGTTGGACCTTACTGGTCTGATTCCCCTTTCCAGCCATCCTTTTGACTTTCTGACTTATAAGAAGAAAATAGATGGAGATGGGTGGGACTAGGAGGAAGATAGCAAGCTAGAGTGTGTATAGTTCAGTGAAATGGCTGCTGTTCTGGAAGGCTAGGGGTCCTGGATTTTAGGCTAGATCCTTGTTCCTACTGGGGTAGACACTTTACCACTGCTTTCCATTTTTTCCAAAGTGCATTAAATGAAAGCTGCAAAGGCTGTACTTCAAGACCCCTGTGCTGGGGAGTCAGAGAGCTATATATTCACTCCTTTTTGGGGAGGGTACTTGGAACCTGGGTCCCACGTTTCTGGATGAGTGACCTAACCACTAGGCAATCTCCCCATTTTTTCCTGGCTGTGATTTTACAATTTATGCTTAGGAAGCTACAGTGCAACCTCCTGAGCATGCTCAGTAGCCATTGCGCACACTTGCACATCCACATTGTATATGAAGCAGGATTGCAAACTATGCACATGTGCCGGAAATGGCAGTTAGACGGTTTTGTGAGCACCATATGGTCTCATAAAGTGAAATAGGGTCTGCCCTTAGGGATATTACTGTCCAGTTTCTTGCCTCTTCAAAACTCTTGACAAATATTTACACCATAGCAAGGGAAAAGAGCATTTTTTACCCATTTTACAGGTGGGAAAGCAGTCAGATGTCATATGAGACTGTCTCAAGACCAAAGACAGGGTATGTGACTGAGCTGGGATTGGAATTCCCTGTTCGCAGCTCTCAGTCTTTTGCAAACTGAAACCACACCTCTGTTTCCAGAGCTCCCTCATCTCAAGAGGCTGGCCTGGTGGGCTGTGATCAGAAGGTGTCCGTGTGAAATCCTGCTTGGGCTGCCCTCCTTAAAAGGAGGGAACTAAGTGGTGGAATATGAAATGAGGAACACAGGAGGCTGGGTACACAGAAGCTTCTCCTCTAGATTGCTAGGTCTCATCCACCTGAGGCTGACAGTGAGTGAAAGTCATTGCCACCTGCTTCTTGCAGTGTGGTCTTTGTGAAATAAGCCAAGAACAGCTCCAATCCAGTGTTTAGTAAGCAAATACCACATCATCAAAGCACCCCAATTATCAGTTACTGATCCTTGTGGTACCAGTCTGAGACTTCAGGATTCAGTGGGCCATGGAAAATAAATTCACTTCTAGTTGATCCAGTGGCTAGAGGAACATGGAGAAGATTTCTCTGCAGCTTTACGTGCTTTCTCTCCCACACTGCATGAGGAAGTAGTTGTTGCTGTAGCAACCAAGGATGTTATTCCATTTCAACATGCCACCTTTTAAAGCTAGCAAATTGCATCATGAAGCAGAGCATCTTCCTGACTGTTATGTTACCCACTGGATGCTTTGAGGAGGCATTCTTTTAACCCAAAGGAAAGATTTTATCTTGACAATGTTGTCCTCTGCTGTTGCTTTTAAGCAGGCTCAGCAAAACTTACATTAATTTATTTTATCTGGGTAGCTTGTGAATATTTGATAGAGAATTCAGACACAGAAGCATTTTTTTGCTCTTACAGTCACATGCTTCATTCCAAGACCTTTCCGAAGTACAAAAGGCTGAACAGCAGGGAAAATTCCATTGCAAAGCATCCAGGTTTCCAGGGAGCAGAGAGTCTGTTAGGCCTAAAACTTCACATTGAACTTTTTGGGGGGGAGGAGGAAGGAAGAGGAGGTGTTCTTTAAACTTGTTTTAAACTTTGAAAGGCAAGGGTTTTTTAGCTGGTTTCTCCTGTATTACAGGAACATTTTACCTGGAAGGAAGGGGACTAAGATTTAAAAAACTTTTATCAATCTTCTGCTTCCTTTGGGAGCTTTCATTCCAAGCTCTAAAATGTTCGACAAACAAAAATTAATTAAGGCTCCTTCCCCTCCCTCCTAGCCTTGTGAGGTAAGTAGTATCAGCTTCATTTTAAACACAGGGATACTGAGCCTAAAAAGGTCAAGTGCTACGTGTGAAATCATGCAGACAGTCAGGGGCAGAGCTGGAAACAAAACACAGATCTCTGATTCCCAGTCTTAGCATTAACCATTAACCAACATACTCTTCTGGCTTCTTCAAATGCTAATAACTATCCTTTCCATTCTGGAACTTTTGGGATATGCTGAGACTTGATGGTCCAAGCCCACCCTGACTTTATACTCCCTGTTCATCTCTCAGAGACAGCTCACTGCTGCTCCCATTGGAGATTAAGATGCCAAAAAAATTGGAGAGGGATGGGGAGGTGGAAGGGGCATGTACCTGCCCAATACCAGCATAGTGGAGCTGACACGCTAATGGGAACAATATGAGGTATAGTTTTTCCCATGCTCTTGCTGGGGCTGCCCCATCTCTCAGACAGAATTGTAACAGAAATGTCATATAACAGCTGTACAACTGGCAGCCTGTGAGCTGCACACAGCCCGTGAGGCACTAAATTGTCATCTGTGGACTGCAGATAACTCACCAACAGTTAATATGCAGCCCACAGGACCCATCTGCCACTTCTCCTGCTTCTGCATGGTGGGGGAGGTCTCAGGGGTCCACATACCACCAAGGCAGCTTGTGTGATAGGGGTGGGGACCTGCATGCAGCCTAGACTAGCACAGAAATGAGTGAGGCAATCCACTAAGTTTCTTCCATCCCTAATTGTTGTGATGTCCTGGCCCACAAACAGATTGTGCAGAGGTATACAAGCAGTCAGCACCATGCACAGCCAAGGTGATGGCAGGGTTCGGGCTGACTGGCAGCTGCAGCAGCTGAGCTGACGGCAGCGGTGGCTGTCATTCTTGCACCTGCTGCTTGTTACACTGCTGAGATGATGCGTTCAGTTCCTGCTGCATCCTAGTTTCTGACTCTTGTGTCTAGACTGCTGCAACTGGCCCCTTTCCTTTTTCTAGGGGCAAGAGGGAAATCTACCAGCAGATTCCTTGCTAGTGTTTTAGACTCTCTCAAAGGAAGAATGGAACTGTTTTCAGTGTGGCTGAATTTAAAAAAAAAAGGAAAAAGAAAAGAAACATGAGCATGATTTATTAAATGAAAGGGCACGTGACAGATTTGCTGTTCGAAGGCTTTGAATGATTTCTTCTCTCCTACTTTGTGGCAGCTTCTTCCTGCCTCATCTGTGTCCCTACAGCACACCTCTCCCTATGACCTGCCATGGTCTTCATCCTCTTTGTGGTAACAGTGCAGAGCAAAGATAAATGTCCTCGTGTACATTTCCAAACCAGTTTTCACTGTCAAGGATACAAAGTGCTTTCCTGCTTCTTTTCACAGTGATCATTTCATCCACCACTGAAATGCAGCCAGGTCTGAGGTAGAACATGGCAGCTGTTTAGTGCCTGGCAGCTGTACAGAGCTGTTGAAGACAAGAACGAAAGAATGGCATATGCAAATGCAACGAGAGTTTACAGAGGTGGGATATAATTAGAAGCACTGGAGTTTGGCCACAGTACTGGGGCTAGTACATCAACTCTTGCAGTTAATGCCTTGGGTTCTTTCATAACCCAGCTAGCCAGGACATCTGATTTTCATCTCATCTGAAAGATGTCAGAAGAATACCCCCCTATTTATGTGCCTGAGCTTTTCTTTAATACTGATGCAAAGGAAAAACTGCCTGATGCTCCTCTACCCTGCCATCTTGCTACTGTCATGCCCAACAGCAGCTGACAGGATCATGGCCTGGAAGGATTATGATATGAATTGTATTGCAGTCTTACAGTCAAAACCTTCTGCATTTCTCCATTTGTGCCCACTGGGCTTGTCTACACGTGCAATTAATGTGACTGAATAAACTCCGGCTCAATTTAAGCTGAAGTAAACTAATCCTTATGTCACTGTCTACATTCACATTTAAGCACAATAATTTACTCTGCTGTCATATAGTACCTGTGTTTGATGGGGCTATCCAACAGCACTGTAAAGTAATCTACTGCACCCTAATTGCAGCACATGTGTAGACAGTAATGCTTTACTGCACAGTAAATTAGTCTACTGTTCAGTAAAGTGCATGTGTAGATATGCCCACTGTGTGTTACATGGCTCAGCCCTTAATACCTTTCATTACTCAGCTTTAGGGTCCCAAGTCTTAACCAGATCTAAAGAAAGCTAAGGAAAAACAGAGCAATGCACTCTAATATATTACTACATTAGTGTGGGATCAGAACCAAGAGACCCACTGCAGGCCTCATTCTCCACTACCTTGCAGCAGTAGAAAATTCTACCAAATCAGAATGGCAGCATTTTACTGTTTATACTGTCTGCATAAAGGACTATCCAAGGTGCAAGGCAAGGGAGAAGCACTGTCCCTCATCTTTTCCGTAGGCACCTACAAGAGTGTTGCTCAGACTGTGAGGCACTTGGTGGCAGTGCACAGAGATCAGTCAAGTCAAGTGCAGCTGGCTGCTCCTTCATGTTTCTGGCTACAAAACACACAAATATTTTCTTAATATCGCATTCCATATCAGCAATAGCCATATTTGCTCCCCAAAATGTTATATGACCATCAATGGACAAAAGGAAGTGCAATCACAAATGGGAGGAGAGACATCCACAAAACGCTCCTTCTATCACTCTTTAAAAATATAACCCCAAACTTTCAAGATAGCTTTGTCCTTCAAACCCTGGTTAACGGTGGTCTGTAGAGAGAAACTGTGCAGTGCACAGGGATGATTTCTTCCCAGTAGTGAACTATGTGCAATTGAAAGACGAGGCATTTCTGCCATCCAAGAAAGTGTCACTTGTGCATCTGCTCTTAAGCAGAGCTCCTCTTTGCAACTGCACAGGTTTCCTGTATGCCTTTGCCTGTCTGGGCTGCTGTGCAAGTCAGCTAATGAGTCTTTTTCTTTGTCAGATGTTGCTTTCATATAACTTTTCCAGTGATCAAATTGCTGACAAAACCTAAGTCAGAGAAGGTAACAAATGTGCAGAACAGAACCCAACTGCAAAGCAATTTGGGCAGCAGTGGCAACTGCAGGCAACAGGAAATCCAGTACTAATAAATAAAATGTCTTATAGCCAAGGAAGGGAAATAAACAGCTCCAATATGAAATGAGTGTTCAGGAGAAAGACGCACAGCATAACTCCACAGCTGGAGACACTGAGTTCCTCTGGGCTTATTTTCATGTAACATTGTCCTAACTTTTTCTGTGTCCAAGCACTTTTATACTACAAAGGAAGTTTGAGAGAGGGAGGAGGGCAGGTCAAAGAGAGGGGTCTCTATCAGAAGAAGTTGTCAACAACCACTGCAATTAAGGAAGCAGCCTGAACGCACACAACTGAACAGCCGCCAAAGGGAAATGAAAGCATTTTTTGTTTCTAGGCTAGCCTGGAAGGTTAATAAAGATGGTTCCACAGTGCAGTCTGAAGAACTGTAGAGAAACAGTTCTCAATGGAAAATGCCCAGCTCCTGTCCTCCCAAGATTACATGTTTGGGATGGTCAGCCTCTCCTTTTATGTCCTTTCAAAGCATGCACACACAAATTGCAGCAGCCATTTTGGAACAAAAGACAACAGGCGGTCCCGCCAATAGATTGTTCCTATGTTATTTCATTATGGGAGCTTGGCCACTTAGCCCCAGCTAACTGATCCTAGATTCCTTAATCAGCAACACTTAGTTTCCCCTACATGTTAATGGTAGTTAGCTGGCAAAATTAAGATGGAAAAGCCTCATTTAAAATTACACATATCCCCCACCAGTATTCAGTAACCTAATATGTTAGATCATCTTATTATGCAAGGGATGAACTAACCACAACATGTACAGCTACAGTGTCATGGTCAGAGGGAGCTGTTGTATCCAGATAGTAGAAGGCTGCCTTAATCCTCTGTTTCTGACAACTAATATGGTGTTCTAGGCTGTTGTTTTTAAGAGACTCAAGGATGCACTATCAAGGCCCTGGAACTCCACTTCCTTTCCTATACTAGCTAGCAGTCAGCACCTGTCACCCTATCCTTTTTCCCATGCTGCAGAATACTCTTCAGAAACCAAGCAAAGCTCAAGGAGTGACTTCAGCATAGCAAATGGTTCCACAGACAACTGGCAAACAGCACTGACAAATGGCACCCGGGTTCCAAATCTTAAGGTACTATTGTAGGACTTTCTCTGATTGCTGCACTAAATTAACTGCAGGTTAAGCAAAGGGAAAGCCATTCACAAACTGCATGTGTATTTCTTCATTCATTGAATCATGTTTCCCTTTTATCCTCACCTCTGAGCCCCACACACATTGCTGGCATTCTCTCTCAATCCTATATAATTCCAAGGTCTCCACAAGCCACTGCATGCCAAAGGAGTCCACAATCATTGAACTGCCAGCTCAGTCACATGAAATGTTATATGCAAGGGTTTAACTTTTTCTACTGACCTTTTTTTCCCCCCCTCTCTTGAATCTGCTGCAATGTTTTCCTAATCAGGTCCCAGGGAAACTTTGGACGCAGCTGTTAAGAAAGTAATCGCATGAGCTCAACAATGCCAGCCTGCTTTAGGTGGCTTTCAAGATCTAAGTACCAGGCATCGAGCAGGGACTAAGTGACAACAATTCTATGTGGGCCCTTAGAAAAGAAATTGGTGCTTCCAAAATGGCGTGTTTTGCTTTTCATCTTCTGTCCAGTAAAATAGCCATGATACTAGTTTATAGTTTTGGAGGGGCCCAGAAACAACTTCTTAGAGCCTTTATGGAAGGCAAAACTGCCTTTGCCCATTACAGTTCATCTTTGCTGAGCATTATCAATGTGCTTGGAGCTATGTAACCAAAGGCGACAAAGTGCATGGCACAAAGAGCTCCCCCACCACCTTCCATATTATACTTCAAGCACCTCATGACTAGGAGATGAACAGATACCTTCCCTGAGTCCCTTAGGATGCATCTATACTGTTTAATTAACTAGCTAATTAATTAAGAGCTACCATGCCTACTGCATGCACACTACTTCCTAAATTGCAAGTACAGTAGCTGCCTTAGGCAGCACTGTGTGCATACCAATGTGTTATGCTGAAACACACTGCCACAGTAAGTTGGCTGCACTACATTGAGTCTGGAAGGTACTACAAGCCTAGCAATCATAGCATGTCTCAATATGGCACTGCCTGGCGCCATCATTGAATGGTATAAACAGCCCTTTTAGCTTTTGGGAGAAGTACCAAGAGACTTCTCTTTAAAAGTGTAGGTTCTAGTGAAGCTCATGTAGAGAACAAGTGCTCACCAGATTCCTAACTATTCCATATGAAAACAGTTCCCAAAAGTTTTCCACTATTGACTCACTGTTTTTGTGACTCTAATCAGTGCCAGCATCTCTTTCAGAAGGAGCCTGTGTTGGACTGATGCTGGCCAGCAGTGACACCACTCAGATCAAACCTCATGCCACTGGAAGTGCCATTCTATCTTAGGATCCCTGGGCATGGTAAGTAACCCCCAGGGCAAGTGTTCAGCTGGCCTCAACATGTACCCAGTACCAGGTGCGAATCCCATGATTTGCACCTGCAAGTTGATCAGTTGGATGTTCAAATTGTGGGTGCAATTTTATGAGCAAGCCAGTAGACAAGCATTTTGGCAGATACAAGTATAAAAGTCACAGTGGACAACTGACCCTCTGAGCTGTAAGATGAAGTTGGATTTCTTGTTTAATATTGTTGTTGGCTCCCCACCATCAACAAGATGAAATAGAAAAAAGACAGAACCAAACTTGCTTTGATCTTGGAAGTCTCTGCTTTCTCTCATATGTTTGAAAGCATTTCTTCTATCTCAAACGACATCTCCAGGCTGTCAAGATGGCAGCTTCCTGTTTGATTGCGAATTCTTTTCTTCTTTATATTTTAAGACCATTAAAAAAAAAATCTTACAAGGTCAAACCCTTGAACAGCCTTAAAGCTTTAAGACCCAGCCTGAAAGAATCCATAAAACCAAATAAACCAAGTTAAAACCAACATGTCTTGCTTTAGTTTAGCTACCTGTATTTATTTACTTTTATTTAACATCTGAAGTGTTACCTTGTCTTGCTTTAAATTGGAAACGTTCGAACTTAAACTAAGAGCTTTCTGGAAAATCCCATCCCTCACTGAAAAGATCACAGTTAAATAACCTCAGAGTGAATTCTCCCAGTGGGGAAAAGGGAAGCATTAACAAAATACAGATTTAAGCATGGAATTTTAATCACCCAACACTGCTGGTTCCTCTGAGGGGAAAGGGACCTTTCACTAGTCGGAACAGATTCTAATGGCTGATCAATAGGAGTGCTCAGTGACAACTTTGCAGGCCCTTCTGTGATAGCTGCATGTACATAAATAGAAGTATATCCTTTCAAAGGGGAGATAAGTCCTTCCCAACTGCATTGTACAGTGCGTACATAATCCATCAGCATCAGTGAAAGTTACAGGAGCAGCATGCCACACACCAGAGAAGAGGATTTTCCTCTTATTAAGGTAGGGGCGGGCAAAATGTGGCCCGCAGGCCAGATGTGGCCCACCAAGCCATTCTCACTGGCCCACGGGGCCCCTAAAAAATTTGGAAAAGTAATATTTATCTGCCCCTGGCTGCCTGTCATGCAGCCCTCAATGGCTTGCCAAAACTCAGTAAGCAGCCCTCCACCCAAAATAATTGCCTGCCCCTGTATTAAGGGATGCAGTTAAAATTCATGGATCCCATTATCCTGACCAGAAAACTTAGAAATTATTTTTTAAAAAACCAACAAAAAACAACTATTGGCTCAAGGCAATTTCAAGACATTCAGTCATTTACTTTAACAATTGAAATTAACTAGCAGAAAGAAATTCCCTGGTGTTTGCCAAGAAAAATAAGTAGAGCTGCCTGTGCTGTGTCTCTTTAAATATCCTTCTTTACTGGGAACACGTGCAGCATGCAGTATCTCAGTCAGGTCAAGGGGTTGTCATTTCCAGTATGGTCCTCACAATCTCAGCCATGGTTTGGAGTAAAAGCAAATGTCCTTGTGTAGGCTACAGTACTGCTATCTGTTTCCAGTGAAGCTTTGTGTTCAGTTGGCTTTGTGTTCAGTTTTGTTACAATCTACATTGCAAGTAGGGTTGAACTGGGGCAATATTTGGCTTGGTGGAGACATTGAATCGTGTCTTTCCATGTGTATTCTCTATAGAGTTAACTCAGGTATGCAGCACTTGATTCTGAGCACCTGGGTTGGCCCAGCTTGGGTATGTGCAAAGCCATACTTGAGTGCATGGGCAGATTTAGGATTTTGAGAAATGGGAGTGTAGAAGGTGTGGTGCATGATTATGTATAACACAGCTCATATCTTTCTCCAGGTAAAAAGAAACCAGAAGCTGGGAACCTAGGACCATATTAGTCAGTTTGAGATTGAAGCAAAAACAAATATAACTTTGTTGGAATTTGCTTTAATTTGATATATCATACATTTTATATTAAACAATACAAGAAACTGGGCAAAAATACTCAAAAGATGTTGTTTCTTTAGTCCTGTAGTCATTAGATTGAAATGTACATCTCTTTCAGATTCATAAAACAAAACCAAGCCTTCTTGAGCATCTTGACAGTGCATCCAGTGCTTCACTGAAGGTTATTTCCACACCTGAGTTAATGTTCACCTGTTGAATGAAGAGTTTGAAAGAATCAGGTAGATGATAATGAGCAATGGGATCAAGTGACTCCCTCACTGCTGCCTGAAAAAAGATTGCTGCCACTGCCACAGGCAGTTGGCTTTAAACATTAAGTGAACCAGGAATCAAAGGGAGGGTGCAACTGCACTGCTACATCCTTCCTGGATCTTCCCCTGCTTTAGTGCATCCACTTGACTCTATCTCTGCTGTTTGTGTGAGATGCTATGGGGCACATCCCATGATTCTTAACGTTGCAATAACCTGTTGCTCTGCCAAAGAATTGTGGGAGGATGTAGGTATTGTTCTGGTGACGCAAGGGAAGTTACGGGAAGGTCCTGGAGGATCAGTGCAAGTAGACTGTCACAGCTACAGCAGCACTCAAACTCTACCAAAACTGGAGGATCAAGTAGTCACCATTTCAGAACAGTAGTTGTTTTATGGGTTTCTCTTCTAAAGTGCTTTGGGACCCTACATGCTAAAGCAAAGGCAGGCAATTATTTTGGGTGGAGGGCTACTTACTGAGTTTTGGCAAGCCATTGAGGGCCGCATGACAGGCAGCCAGGGGCAGATAATATTCATTTTCTAAATTTTTTAGGGGTCCCATGGCCCAGATAGAAAGGCCTGGCAGGCCACATTTTGCCCACCCCTGTGCTAAAGGATGCTGTAGAACTGATCTGTGCTTGACTCAAATGCATATCATTACCTACATAATCTGCATAGACTCAGAGCATACCTGATTACACTTCCTTTCTTTCCTTTTTCCTGTCCTTATGACAAGGTATTTAGCAGAATTCACAAATTTGTTGGAATCTGACAGGACCACACCACGAGCACTTTTGCTACAGCCTCCAACTTACATCTTCTGGGCTGTCAACCATGTGCCTTAACACCTGCACATGATATCAGATTCACCCCAGCCTCCTACCTGATTAGACAAAAGACGATCAACTGTGGTTAAATGTTTGATATCAGATTCACGGTTGTCAGTCTGCTCATAGTGTTATAATTACCCCACATGAATCCAGGGCTTTTGCATCTTTGAATGCAAGCCCAGGGCGAGAATCACTTCCCTGTGATTAGAGAAAGTTTCATACTCCTGCAGTTACCAAGGGCTCAGCCACATAATAATCCAGAAATGCAAAATAGGAATCTGTATGTACTGATGTTGCCAGAAGTGAGGGGCACTTCAGACTTTGAGACTGACTGGAATCGATCCCCTTTTAGAACTGATCCAGACAGCTTTCTAAAATTAAGTCCTTCAGTTGCTGTGGTTCAGTGTGATGGAAGCAGATTAGGTTTCAGTCCTGAATAGATTGATGACCTCATACAGTTACTGGAGACAGAGCTTGAACTCTCCACTTCTTTTTGACAGTATATTCTCTCTCCCGTGCTATACATGACTATGTTCATTTAAAAGTGGATCTAAAAATTACAAGGTAGTGAATTCCAGTTTTCCAAGCCAAACAGCTTAACAGCTACTGAACTATGATACACACAAGGCTGGCAATGGCATCCTCATCTACAGCTAAGTTTCAAACAACTAAAACAAAATACTCTAGCTTTGCTTTGTTCTTGTGAAACTTGCCTGGTGCTGTGAGCACGAACCAATGAGGCAATTCTGCAGTAGGTCCTGTCATATCAACACGCTGACTCATTGCATGGCTATTAAAGTTCTGCCATTGAAAATATTCAGGGCAGGGAAGGAATGAAGTCTTCCATCATATAGCTGCTGATTAATGTACTCGGTACATCTCCAGTGTAGACAAGCTCCACATTTCCAAATGGAACTGCTGCATTGTTTCCCCAATATACACTTAGCATTTATGTACACAGCAAAAGGCACTGCTACATAGTAACACCCCAAAGCACCAGAAGTGGTATTGCCTCATTAGGATAGGGCTCCACCTGAGCTAATTAACCTTGCTACCCAGAAGGTAGCATGCAAACACAGATATGCTTCTTGTACCTGAACTAACTCATTTGGAGCAAGTCCAAGCGTCTCTGTACAGCATTGTATTGTAGGGTGGGACATACCCCTACTTTCCATGCTATCAAAGGGACCTGATGGAACTTTTTATATGCCCCATATCGTACTCTAGTAAGTACATAGTGCATGTACACTACTGTCTGACTTGTGTTAGCATATGGACATGTCTTCATTTCTGAGCAAACCTAGCATCACCTAATATTCCAGTAATTTCACTGCACTTCAATTATAAGCTCCTTAAGATATGGCATTGTTTTCCTAGTTGTTCATCAGGCACTTAGCACCAGGGACCTTTGATCACAGATGAATCCTTTGGGCACTGCCATACTATATAAAAACATGAGGAGTAACTAATTGTCAGCATTAGAGAGGTGAGCAAATGCCCAGCAGCAAAAGCATCATGCTCTTTTATGGTATGCAGATTTTTGAAGGTGTGGTTCAGTTCTAACAAGTGCTTCTCACGACACGCATTCTGCCTTCCATGTGTCTAAATTTTACTCTGTCACTTCCAAGTGGTAGACCCATATTGTTGGTGAGATTTATCGTCTATTTTTTTTTGGCCCTGCAATGATCTCTCTCTTACCATTTGTTTAGTCTCAGTTGCTATGAATGCTGAAATACATTTTTCAATTACTTCTGTTTGTTTATTGGGGACAGGTACTAGATTGTACTAGTCATAAAAAGACTATATTTGAGGGAATGTTAAAGACAATCCCTACTGGAAAGACAGGCTGTATTAAAAACAGAAAAACTGGATTGAGTATAAGGAAGGGAATTGAAACAAAAGGATTGTGAAGAAGTTATAAATGAATTTGAAAAACAACAGATGGAAACAGGCAATAAAGAGATATCTAAATCTCTCCTTAACATAGAGATTGTTATCGCCTATAACAGAGACTGGTTGTCCACCACACTAAACAATAAAACATACTAAATTGAGGTATTCTGAATATATTAAAGCCAACAGAGCCTAACAATTACAGATCCCATTCAGTTCTTATTGAGGTCAACAGGAAACATTTGACTAAAGCCAACAGGAGTGGATTGGGCTGGGAGAGTTACAGAGTAGTAACAAAAATAAGACCTTTCAATATTCCAAAATGAAATAGGGCTGAAGCCTTGGCAAGAGGTAAATACAGGAGAGTGAGGAATTCTGAAAAAGCTTCTACCACACACGGTCATTTCAAAAACTGGTTTTAGATTCCTTAGTGAAATATGGGGTGGGGTGGGGGGCAGCCAACTTTTTAAAGGGGAATATAATGATAATCACTCATCTGCAGATGTTCAAAGAGCTTCTCTCCCACCCGCTATTTGGGAATCAGTTCCTGTCCACAACCATGGAGCCCTGTCCTAAGTTTAGAAAACACTTGTAGGGAAAACAGGTTATTTTTAAAATGTCTTCCTTATTTGTAACCAAAATCTTTCCATTCATCTCAGCAGCTCCTGTTATGCATATCTTATAGGGACTGGTGTCTATCAATCACAGACCCTCTTGGTGTTCCCTAGGCCAGCTCTTTTCACCACCTATAAATCACTTCAGATTTTAGAATAGGATACACACTGAAGTGTGAAATGATCCCCAGTGCCAAGAGAGCTACTCTCCCTGCTCTAGCCTCCCTCTGAGAGATGGCTCAGGCCTAGATGGTGAACTGCACACAACTTCAGTTCACCCCAGTTTTCAGTAAGCTCGTAGTGCTCCCTACTTGGCAAGTTCAGCAGAAACCATTGGATCAGCACAGCTGCAGTGGCCTGCACATTTCAAGAATTGGCAGCTTCCAGAGATACATTTTGGTATGCTGCAGCAACTGTGTTTACATTTGTATGTGCATGAACATGTATATGTAGGGTGTATGGAAACATAGACATTGGTGTATACAGATGCCAGAATGTATGCATGTAAGCATATACAGTATGTGTGTGTGTAGTAGTTATATATGCACAAAGGTATAGGTCTGTGCTATATATTAGGTAAATATATGTATAAGAGTACATATGCTATGGGTGTTTAAGCAAGGAAGTAGGCATATCTGCAGCTGTGTGCTCTATTAGGTATATATATATATATATATATATATATATATATATATATATAAAAATAAAACAAGGCCTGTAGCCACTACAAAGACATGTATAGGAGCTTATGTGCCTGAGTGCACATATGAGTACAAATCATATGTATAGATGAATGTATAGATGAAGTTATACAGGAACGGTGCATGCCCCCAGCAGCTGGGGGCCACAGCTGTGCTGGCAGAGGCAGGAGCACAGCAGCAGCAGTGGGAGCCTGGTGGCAGGAAGTGTGGAGCTCCTGCAGATGCTGCTGGCACTGTCGGCGGTGGGGGGGGTTAGGAGGTGGTGAGCGCTGACCATAGGTTGGCAACTACCCGCAGGCACCGCTGGCAGCATCGGTGGTGGCCAGGGGTGATCATGGACCACCCGCAGACCACCCTGGCAAGCGGCAAGCACCCGCAGGCACCACCAAAAGTGTCAGCGGCACCTTTTTGCAGGGAGTACACCCCTGGGGTCATATATACAGGATGGATTATCATCATCACATTCCTGCATGCAATGACCTCTGCAGATCCTTGCTTGGGAGTTTGCATTGGCTGGGAATTGTAGTCACTTTTAAGTAACTTCTTGTCTTTAGGCTGAAGCAAAGGAAAGAGTCACTTTGGGTAAACCATCCTCTTTTCCCTGTTCAACACTAAGGGTCAATCTATTGTAGGAGCACTAGACTGGTTTAGGAATAGTTATTTGTGGTACTGGTAAATGGTCTGGTGCGTGGCACATGGTCTGATCCAGTAAATGACAATTCTTATGTTCTTATGTTCTTAAAGCAATCCTCAAGTGCACCCAGCAATAGCAGCAAAGCTGCATTTTATACTGATATAGTAAAACTAGGGCTGTGCGAAACAGAACGGTTCCATTTCGACTTGCATTTTGACAAAACAGCATTTCGTTTCGAATTTCATTTCAATTCGAAACTGCTGTTCCATTTAATTTCGTTGAAACAGTTTTACTGTTTCGACGTTTTGCCCATAGGCTATAATAGGGAAACTTGAAACAGCATATAACTTTGTCATTTCTTGCCTGATTTGGATGAAACTTACAGTAATAGTAGCCCCTTTTGAGGGCACGAAAACTGCCAAGTTTCAAGAAGATAGGTCCAGGGGTTTTGGGGAAACTGCACCTCAAAGTCTTGAAAGCAAAAAACTCATGTCACGTGTATGTGTTAAGGATCAAAACTGCAGGCATCCAAGCCCCTGCTGAGGCAATGGAGCCTGCCAAGATTCAAGGAAACAGGTGCAGGCATTTGGGGGAAACTGCACCACAAGCTGCAGACAAGCAAAACCCGTGACATGGGTGACACTGTGGGTGTTAAGGTGCAGCAGGGTGAAAGCTGCAGGCCTGCTAGCCCCTGCTGAGGCCACAAAGCCTGCCAGCTGTCAAGGCGATAGGTGCAGGGGGAGTCTGGGTTCTGGGGCCCTGCACCTCTAGCTGGTGCTGACAGGCAAAACTCGTGACGTGGATGGGTGACACTTTGTGCATAGTTAAGGTGTGCCCTCACTCAACTGACACCAAGGCAGAAAGCAGGCCAGTTCAAACAATGCTGCCTTTTATGCAGTTTTTCCATCCCTCCCCCAGAGCACTGGGATTGGAAGGGACCTCAGGGAAGGGTGACAGTCACTGGCCAGCTACACAGTCAATAATGAGAGCAGCCCTCCCCTCTTTTCCCCCTCTTCCCCCTCCCTCTCCTTACTTTAGTTTCTGTTTCCCTGCAGGCAAGTCCAGCTTGAGCTTCAAAACTCAAAACGTTTAGAAAATTTCAAAACATATTGACTTGCCTCATTTCATTTCAAGGCTGTTTTGAAGCTCTCTGTTTCATTTTGATTTTGCTGCTTTGAGCTCAAAATGAGTTGAAGTAGCCTCGAAACAAAACTGCCAGAGAAATTTCGCACAGCCCTAGTAAAAACATTCAAACACCCATCCTGAGTGAAGCAATATATTACCAACAGTACAGTTTTGCTGTTATAGTTGCATCTTCACTACAGGCTGCTTCTATAAGCATAGCTGTGTTGAGGTGCCTTGAGATCCTTTCAAGGGTTGTTCGATGTTAGCTCTAAACACGATTCACAAGGTAAACCCAGACATTTCAAATAGGGATTCGTAGAATTATAAATGTTCTGATTTGTGGTCTTTCTGAGTTCGTTGCAACAGAAGAATTGCTCTCATATTTTTCTATAGTCCAAGAAAAAAGTGAAAGCTAAGGGTTGAGCGCCTTGAGTCTAAAAAGGTTGAGAACCACTCTTCTAGGTCAATTATAGTCCGACTCTACACATATTTATGTGTGTGTGTGTATCAGTGCCTGTCCCCTGCCCTCTGTCAATTGGAGAGGATGTGAAAGGAGCCCCGCTATGGTTGCACCTTCACCTCTAGCACATGGAAAAACAAACACGGCAATTCTTCTGTTTGTTGTCTTAGTGCAGGGTGCTCCTTCCATTACAAAACCATTTCCCTGCAGGCAGCAAGCAAAGACCTGTTTGCTTATTATTCTGCAAAGGAAAATGAGGTTTGCAGGAGGGGCACAATCTTCAAGCATCTATATCCTGTTGATAAACAGAAAGAAAGAGGGAGCCCTTCCAGCTGCCCTTCTGCAACAGTCTTTCTGGAGTCTGTGGTATGTTTTCTTGTCAAACCTACTTTCTCATAGGCATGGCCTGTTAGGTTTGTAAATGTGTCCCCTTGAACTCTGCATCAGATGCAAATCTGAGAAAAGCCTTGGTGAAGAGAATGTGGATTCTGTCCATTGTCATAGGCATTTATAACCAAACTGGATCTGAAACTTGAATGTTGGAGCCAGATCCACCCTCTGGAACTGATCTCTGCCACAATATTGTTTGGAACCAAAATTCCCAGATCTGAATATCCCTGAACTTCGGTAGTGTAAGAGTGATATTGTAAGTGTAAGAGTCCAGAAATTATGCAAGAGGCAAGGATTTCTTAGGATGATATCTTTTATTGGACCAACTGTGTAGTTGGGATAGATTTAGACAAGCTTTCAAATGCAAGACATTCTTCCTCAGGTCTTATGGGTCTTGAGTTTATTTTCATGTACAAGATGCATCTGCTAGCACACCCTGCCATCAGTCTGAACCAGAATGCGTAAAAGCAGCAACAACAGTAATGAAGTTTACCCAGATTTAGCACCACTTTTGGTACTACAGTGATAACCTCTGTCCTTAAGTCCTCAGAGTGCATTTTCTCTTCCTGAGGTGTACAAACCTCACAAGAACACAGATGTGGGATTAGCTGTCCCCTAATTTAGGACCTCTCCGGATTTCTAGTAGTGTAGATCACTATAAAGCTTGAAGCATGAGTTTACAAGCATGAGTTTCCAAAATGTTATATTTACTTATGATAAGTCTGGATGTTCTTCATGTCCATGCATCTTGCAAGTCCTTTTATGAAGCTTGCCAGCTTTTTGGCTTCAACAAGGATTAGTTCTACAGACTGAAGGAGTATTTCCAGGTATCCATCCTGCATGTGATTTTACATTTTAATGCTCCACCTCAGTGGTATGCAACAGGTTAGAAATAGCACTGAGATGCCACAAACACTAGCACTTCAGAAGCAACAAAAACTTCTGAAGTAAAAAATCCAAGGGAAGGAGAACATTGAATTCAATTGAAAATGCAGGGGAAGTTTAAACTGACAAAATATAATTACACAGTTTGAATTAAGCCAAGACCATGGCAACAGTGTGTACCTATTCTGTCAGAAATCTTTAAAGGGTAAAAGTGGTCAGGATGTCAGAAGCAGGTAATAGCGCACCTTCATCACCACAGCACCCCCTAGAACTATGCTGGACTCTTGGGTGTGTACTAACTCAGAGGGAAGAAGAGTGGCTGCTGAATCGTTTAAGGCTGTCACATCAAGCTGAATTTCATTTTTGCAACACTCTCCTGAGTACCGCCAAGGCCTATCCTATCCGAGGTAGAGGTCTGACAGCTGCTAAGACCATAGTCTAAATGAATGTGAGCACACGTTTTTGTTTGTCTGATGGGTGTGCTTTGATCAGACCCGCTTACAATTCCTTACCTTAGCACTGGGGTGTCAAACTTGCTTGGCCCCCTATGCCAGATCCAGACTGCAGGGCTCCTTGTGGGCTGGATCTGGACCATGAGGAGCCTTGTGGGCCAGATCCAAACCCACCCCTGGCGGCAGTGTGAGCAGCGCTGTCAGCTTTGGGAGTTGTAGGAAGTAATGTATCCATCAGTTGCTTCGCCACTGCTGAAATGCACGGCTCCATACTTGGGGATTCAGTGGTGGGCCCTGCCCTCACACACCCTACCTCCACACTTTCAGGCCCTCCAGGAGCCCCACAGGCCAGAAGACATGGCTCCCTGGGCTGAATCCAGCCTGCAGGTGATGGCTTTAACACCCCTGCTAGCAGTTAGAGGGTCGTTTTTTTCTAAGAGGTCTTCACTGATGCAAATTTCCACTTCTCAGAACTGTGATTTTACTTCCTGGCTTGCCAGTTGCATTGCACCTTTCATTGTTCTGGAGGCCTATTCTTACTAATAGGTTAATTCCTTTCTCAGGGATATGTTGCTAAGGGCTACCATGAAGGATTCAGGAAGGTCCTGTCAATGGACATCGACAAAACCATTTAAAATGTCACATGTAACAGAGAATGAAGGATGGATTCTGGGCAGTGACACCAGGAACATCAGGGAAAAGTTGAACAGCCAGCCATTGGGTATATCACTAAGAAGTCAGTGGGTATCTCCACAGTTTCACAGCACATCCAGGCATTACTGCACTGCTTGTTAAGCTCTTATTTTAATTTATGAAGAATGCTGTCCTATAAACAGCTCTGTTGAGTCTCTGTTACAAAGTATAGGTAGCATGTGCACGTGCGCGTACACACACATGCACACACACATCTTCTCCTCTACACACACAAACTTTCTTCATAAACAGACTGACCATCTGGGAAAACAGCAGTGGAGAATTAAGCTAACACAGTCTGATCAAGATGGACCTAATCCCTGTTTACAGACTCATAGATCTTAGCTCAAATGCCCAATTTCTGTATACTTATTACAGACAAATCACGGAACCTGCCTGCTTCTTGCTTGTTTGTAGACACAATAATATTTGTAATAATCTAGTGCCCTAGGGCCTAGAACAGACTTTGGGTTTTACTAGGAGAAGTCAGCACCCTGTTATGTCACTAAGGGCCCCTCTGCATGTTACATGTATGCCATGATTAACAGATTAATCACAATATTCATGGCAAGAGGACTACATATGCACCCAATTTAAGGCACTAAAAAGTGGCAAACCAGCCAGAAAAATGTTCCATATATAATGTAGAATATTTTTATGACTGGGTTGCATGGCATCTTAAGTTGAATGTATGACATGCCTTTAAATGAGCATATGCCAGGGGCCTAAGAAAGGTTCCATAAGCAGACACAGTTCTCTGGTAATCAGACACTACATACCAGAGCCAAAAGTCAGCAGGATTACAGGCAGATGGGGCGATATCTACAACTGTAACCACTGCAGAAAATTTCAATATCCTCTGCATTTTGAAATTGCTCTAATTAACACCTATCATTTTAGCAGTGATCTGCAGCCACTAGCTTTCTACTAGATGCAGCAATCTATCCACAATCTATTACACAATCAATAGATGGGGAAACTGAGCAAGAGACCTGCAGACAGAGCTGACCCTAGCAGGGTGTGGGGTCCCTTTAACACTGTGTGGGACCCCTGCAAAGGCAGGGCATGGCAGTGCCATAGCAATGAAATTTGGTGCCTGGGGCCAAGCAGATCCCGTACGCCCCGGATGAGCTGCTCTTCAGTGGATACGAAGCCAGCAGCACACAGTGGGTGAGGGGGTGGCGGCGAGCGTACATACACTTTTTCCATGGAGTGGGGCTAAGCCGCCAGCTCCAGGCGGGCCCTGAAGGAGGGGCTGCAGCCTCTCCGCTCTGTGCCGCAGGGCCCCCGAAGCGCGGGGCTCAGGGTGGTTGCCCCAATTTGCCCCACCCAAGGGACAGTTCTACCTGCAGACATTGTCTGTGCCAAACTATCCCTGAGTCGCTCATTCTTGTTAGAATACGTGTCCCTGATCATGTTCAAAGCTGTTATTATAAGTAGGATCCTAGCGGTGTCCCTGTAACCATGTGGAAGTGCATCGACCACAAGCACAAAGATCACGAGGACCTGAACTGGCTGATAGCCCACCGAGCCCTACAAGTGCGGCATAGAGAGGGTCACCTGGGGAGACCCAGCTGCCTGTGGCCCAACTGCCCCAGAGCCACCGAGACGATCGACCACCTCCTCTGGCTCTGCACCTGCGCCAAGGAGGTATGGAAAAAGGGGAAGCAGCTTTGTGAAGTGGTGACCGGCATCAGCCAGCTAACCAGAGAAGCTGACGATGTGAGCCTGGTGGGGATGGAAGAAAGGAGTGCCTGCTCTGAGAGACCAGAGTTAGTTTGTGTGTGTGTAGCGTGCAGCGCAGATATTGTAACAGGTCCAGGTGGCCAGCAGGCCATTGTACGTGTGCACAGGCTGCGCGGGTGTGGTTTTTGTAACGGGTTATGGTTTTATGTGTGGAGTGATACTCAGAGTGTAGGTATATATAACCTCATATATATATAGACATATATTTTTACAAAGCCCCCCCCAAAACTGTCCAAGGTGTTGAACTGATTAGGTCCTACCCACACTACAATTTTATTTCTAGTCGTATTGGGTCAGGGGGCAGCTTTTTCATAAGCAGGTCATCTTACACAGTTATAGCTGTAGGCTGGGATTTTTAAAAGCATTTAACTGGCTTTCGGTGGGATTTGTGCTCATAAAACACATAGGTATTTTGGAAAATCCCCCATGCTCACTGCCCTGCATCACCCTGCTTTCTAGTGCTGATTCTTCCTTCTCATTGGTAAGAGATCTTGGCTGTGTGGGGCAGGTGTTGTCTTTCAAGGCACCAGTTTCCTCTAAGGAAAACAGACTGACAGATACACAAAAGCCGACTCCCCTCTGGTCTTCTGTGACAGGTATAGAGTGCAGGGTGCCCTTGGGCTGACCTTGAACTGCAACTGCCCCATCACTGAAAGGCAAATCCTTCTTTAGCCTAACAACAGTCCTTGCATAGGGTGAAGGGGGATGAGAATGCATAAGCATTTGACACAAAGTACCTCGAGACCACCGCTGTGAGTGCTTCCCAGAGGCTTGGCTCCCAGGTCTGCAGTCTCTGGATAACTTCCATCCCAAATGTATGTCACATTTCCTTCCACTGAAAGCAAAATATTTACACTAATCCGGGGTCATGCAGAGGCCATTCTGCTATCACAAATTGGAAGCCGCTGTGATATTGTAAACCAAGAGGAGAGAGGGCAGATAGGATTAACAGTGGCCTCCAAAATAAATGATGGGATTGGCTCTCCGCTTCTGCAGGGAGGTGTCAGAACCTGAGCAAGGCAGTGCTGGGAGGGTAGTTTGGGGCTGGAGTGTGTAGGTGCTGGCAGCAGAATCAGGCTTGTTCCTTGTTTGTGAGCAAGCCAGAGGAGCTCAAAGTAAATGAAGTGGGAGGATTGTATGACAGCCAGACAGGGCAGAATGTGAGGACGAGAAAGGTTCCCAGCTCCCAGAGGACACGGAAATATAAAACTGTCCCTGGTGGTCAAGGTACAATGCCATTCACAGGCAAGTAGGGAGGCGTGGAGGCTGTAAGGAAAATTAAGAGCTACAAAGTGATAGGGGTAAGGAGGTGGCACCCATAAGCAAGCTACTAGATACTCTGTCTGGTTTTAATGTGTCAACCTCCTCCTTGCCAAAAAGCAAGTGATAACTCACATGAGCTGAAGCAAGGCTGTCCAACTGGCCCCTGCAGCCACCTCTCAGCTGCGTGGCAGGAGAGGGCCCCGTTCAGGGAGAAGGGGAGGGCACTGCCTATGTAGCAAGGGGTGGGAGACCCCAAGCATGCTGCCTGTGTGAAGGGGGAGCGGGGAATCCTGTGGCGTCCATCCTGCAGCGTATGGCTGGCACTGTGCATGGGCCCCACAGCTACAGGGAAGTTGGACAGCCTTGACCTGCATGATCCCAACCCAGATATTAACATTTTTTTTGAGACCGTGGGAGAGGTTTGAAAGATCTAAACAGACCTTCCTTCTAGCCCCAATGACTAGCCTTTCAGTCAAAACTCTGTAATGATGCTCACCCCACTGCTGATAGAAAAACAGCAGTTCAGTCCTGCCACACTGCTAGTTAAGGCAGTGCTTTTGGCCAGCAGCATTTGTGGCTATGGCCATGACGTATAACAGGCTTGGAAAGATGCTTTTGACTCTACAGGGATAGCATTAGGGCCAGAATGCCCAGTAGGAGCTTGCTGAGCAAATTCATCCCTATGCAGAGATACTAACTTTAATTAACTTGACCCATAGCTCTTATACATATAAAGTTGACCCACAGCCCTGAGAACTGAGTGTGACCTTCACATTCTTAAACACCTGAGAATAAAAGGGTTACAAATTTTGCCTGTTGAGCCTTTCCATACAGATCTCTTTTGTCAGAGGGTTCCAGTTCCTCTCGCAGCCTGATTCTTCTCCTGTTCAACCCTATGAAAGCTAGTTTTTCAAGCTTTATTCCATGTACTGGTTGCTGTATGCGATCAATGTACACATGTAGCTCATCATCAGATCTGACTTACAGAGTTTTTCAACAGCTGCTGGTCAACAAGCCACTTAACAGATTCCTCTGTCCATCTGCCTTCTCTTTGATTGCTGCTAACCTATTCCTGCTTGCCTGCTTTTCCAAAATGGCAACCCCCCAATATATCTACATTTTCAAGATGGTCCTCACTAGCTGATTGGTGAAGTGATCCTGTGTCTGGCCAGAACAATAGACCATTGATGTTAGAAAATGCCCAGTTATGGTAGGTAGAATTTTGCCCATTTTTGTATATGTTGAATGGACTGTTGCAGTCATTGGCCAAGCGTAGGGGGTGCACGCGGGTTCATGTGCATCCCCTGAGATCAGCCGTGCACCCCCTGGAAGCACCAGCCATGAAACCAGAAATGCCACGGGAAGTACATGTCCAGTTTCGTTGGTTTCACTGCTGGCTTGGTGATTGGCCACTGAGGGACCCTTCCCCGGTCGGCGATCTGGTGCCCCCCTAGACTTGGGAGGCACCAGTTGCCCATGGTTGAAGTGGAAACATTTGTGTCTAGCTGAATTTGGGCAAGCCTCAAAAAACTTTCACAGAATGGATCAGGAGCCGACCGTTAGTACCATTCATAATGTGGCTATCACCTACCATGCAGCATCTCAAGTGATCAAATAAACCCAGTAGGTAAAGCTACTGAGTCAAATAAGTCCACTGTCCCTCCGTGCTTTTGTTCTGTTGCTCTGCAATGGAGATGCAAGTGAAATTGTTTGAAGTAATTCAAGTGTTACTGGGACATTCAGGCTACTCTTGTGCATCTTTGGGAGAAGTAACCGTAAGCCTTGCATTAAGCCATTTTCTATAGCCACACGCTGCCAATGGCACTTTTGCTTCATAGTGATGGTGATATAACCACTGGTGATAGCTGCTACGAGGTCAATTCAAGGCCCAAAAGCTAAGCCTGTGTGCTGTCAGAAGGCACTCATTTGAATTCTTGTCCAAAAGTTGGGGATACAACACATGGCCTCAGGTTCTCTGAAAGTTTGCCTTAGCTTGATTACTAAATGACAAGGAATATGAAGCACATCCATCATGGAGGGCAATTTTCTGTTTGGGAGGGAACAGCATGACTCAGATTTCATCAGCCTTTGGAGACAAATATTCTCCACTGCAGAATATGTTCTTGGTATGTAGCCAATCATTTCTGTGTCTTTCCTGTGTATAGAGTATATGAGCCAAATTCTACATATAATCATTGCAAATGCATTGAAGTCAGTAGAGCAGACTTTTCTCTGCAGTTTAACTTTTTGTGCCATACAGTGTGCAATGTGCTGCTAAAATGATCATAGCCAGCCACAGTAGGATTACCCCATCATATGAGATCTTCTGGTGATATCAAACCAGCATAGTGACTCCAATATCACTTTCTTCTGCGTGAGTGGTGTCAGAAATGTGGCAAGGGCTAATTGGTATCTCTGTGGTTCCTGGCTGCTGTAATAGCTCCTTGCAGACACTGGCAGTGGGATAATTACATCATGAAGGCTGTTCTGACTTGTACTCATAAACCTGCCCAGGTCATAGCTGGCACAGAGTAAGGATAGTACAAAAATTACTGGGAGTTACTTACACACTCCCCTTCTGAGCTGCACAGGGAATTCTTCACCTGTGGCCAAGGCTCCAGCCAAAAGTTTTACATGAGTGTAACTGAGGTCAGAGTTTGGCCCTGTTGTTGAATAATTCTTGGCACAGTTTAAATCTTGTAGAAAATTTTGTGTGAATTGAACTGTATTGTCTTCATTCTCAGGGGAGCTCTGCTTGGGAAGGCAGGGCTGGTTATTGTGACAGGAGTAGCAGGGTTGACGCTGGGCATGTCTACATGTTCATTAATGTACAATGGTTACTGTGCATTTAAGTTAGTATTTGTATAATCAAGTACTAAATAAATGCATAGTAACCTCAGTCACTGCGCAGTAGTGTGGCTGAATGTCTTTTTAATTATGTTACTGCACAGTTGCCTAATAATACCGTGTAGCAGCATATTAGCACTGTTTGTTCTGTGGCACGCTGCTGTGCAGTATTATTATACTACTGAGCAGTTAGCATCTCATGCAGATGCGTCCACTGTTGACATAGAAGTAGATTTCAAGACTAAGCAATCTTTAAGTTGAAATACAGGTTGAAAATAGAATGTGTATCTGAGCTAGTTGGGGCTGGTCCTGCTTTGAGCAGGGGGTTGGACTAGATGACCTCCTGAGGTCCCTTCCAGCCCTAATTTTCTATGATTCTGTGGGCACCTATACACGTGCTCCAGGGTAGGTGAGCTATATCAGGGTCAGGCCTGACGTATCACACCTACACCCATGTTCCAAGCAATTCTGCATGGAAAATTTCAGTAAATGCAAAAGTTGAATACACCAGTATAAAGGAAACATCATCTTTAAAACCTATATCAGCATTTTCCAAAAATTGCAGCACTTCTTTTAGTTAAACTGCTCTGCCACCATTTTGAAACGTGAGGATGATGAATACATGAGATGCTGCAGCACACTAGAGTATTCTGATTAGAGCACTCCAGCAGACTTGATTAAATTAGGCCCCTGAGTCTTACCTCGGTCCTGGGGAAGCTTTTCGAAAAAATTGTCCTGGCACGTGTCCAGGAAGGGCCAGCAGGGGAGGTTATGCTCAGGGGCAACCAGCATGGGTTCATTAGGGGCAGGTCTTGTCAAACCAACCTGGTGGCCTTCTATGACCAGGTCACCAAGTCCCTGGATGCAGGAGTCGCAGTGGACGTAGTCTTTCTGGACTTCAGGAAGGCCTTCGACACGGTCTCTCACCCCATTCTCAGTAAGAAACTAGGAGACAGTGATGTCGATGCCTACACAGTCAGATGGGTCACTAACTGGCTGGAGGGCCGCACCCAGAGGGTGGTGGTGGATGGGTCTTATTCAACCTGGATGTGGGCAGCGGGGTTCCCCAGGGCTCGGTCCTCGGGTCTGCACTATTCAACATCTTCATCAGTGACTTGGGCAAGGGGGTAGAAAGCACCCTGTTCAAATTTGCAGATGACACTAAGATGTGGGGTGAAGTGGGTATGCTAGTAGGAAGGAACAGGCTGCAAGCGGACCTAGACAGGTTACAGGGGTGGGCCGATGAGAACAGGATGGGGTTCAACACTGACAAGTGCAAGGTGCTGCACCTGGGGAGGAAGAACCAGCGGCACACCTACAGGCTAGGGAACTCCCTTGTCAGTGCAAAGGCAGAAAAGGATCTTGGAGTCATCATTGATGCCACAATGAACATGGGCCGACAGTGTGGGGACATGGTCAGGAAGGCCAACCGCACCTTGTCATGCATCCACAGATGCATCTCGAGCAGGTCCAAAGAGGTGATTCTCCCCCTCTATGCGACACTGGTCAGGCTGCAGTTGGAGTACTGCATCCAGTTCTGGGCGCCGCACTTCAGGAGGGATGTGGCCAATATGGAGAGGGTCCAGAGGAGGGCCACTCGCATGATCAGGGGGCAGCAGGGCAGTCCCTACGAGGAGAGGCTAAGGGACCTGAACCTGTTCAGCCTTCACAAGAGAAGGCTGAGGGGGGATCTAGTGGCAATCTACAAACTAGTCAGGGGGGACCAGCAGGCATTGGGGGAGTCCCTGTTCCCCCGAGCACTCCCGGGAGTTACCAGAAATAACAGACACAAGCTGGCAGAGGGTAGTTTCAGGCTAGACATTAGGAGGCGCTATTTCACTGTCAGGGCGGCTAGCATCTGGAACCAACTTCCAAGAGAAGTGGTGCTGGCTCCTATCCTGGAGGTCTTTAAGAGGAGGCTGGACGAACATCTGGCTGGGGTTGTTTGACCCTAGTACTCTTTCCCACCGTGGCAGGCGGTCGAACTAGATGATCTCCTCGGGTCCCTTCTGACCCTACCAACTATGAAACATAGGGAACTTTTACTCATGTAAAAGTGCCATATTTTTCTAACATACAGGTAAAATACTTCCAGGAATGTTGTAGTTAGGAAAAAAAACAACCAAACACAAACCCAAAAATTCAGAGTTCAGTTAAATGTAAAAGAATCCCAAAACTTTACAATTATAAAAAATCATAATTTGAAACCCTACTGCACCCTAACTGTGCCATGCCCCTGAGAACAATCAGAAATTCATACTTCTTCACCTGTCCATAACAAATATTTCTGTTTTACCAGTGGCCAGAAAAACAAGAATACCTTAACGTCACTCAGACAGTGATTGTGCTAGCTTGAGTCTTCACTAAGGTTATACAAAGTCCATTGAAAAAATGTTTGTAACAAATCCCTGACAAGACAAATGGCAGCCATTCCCAGTCTATATTCTTAAAGATCTGCATGGCAGCTTGATGGATCAGACACTGTGACTGTATGTATCAGCCAGCTATTCATCAGAACTAGTAGGAAGTCATCTACAACTTCCAAGTCTCATACTCTGAAACTATCATTTATGTGAAAAGAGTAGTGGTCCAGTAATGAGATCTGCAAGTCACAGGATAACAGCAAATAATAGGGGAAATGTTAAAGGAGATTTTCACATCACATGCTGTTCTGGAGACACCTCCTGCTGACCATTGGTCTGTCATAGAATAGGGATCCTGCTTGAGCATGTTCTTCTAAAGTATGTTTGTCCTCTTGCGCTTGCTGGCTCTATTGAACATGCTTACCCTAGCATGAGCTGTTCAGATACCTGTCAGATCACTTCTTATGCAGTTCACAGAAAGGAGGTGTTACAAGTACAATATAAAATGATCTAGTGGTGTGTTAAAACAAGGCAACACGCCTGCCAAACACCATAAAGAATGCAGCTGCCGAGGAAATTAAAAAATGTACATAACAATGTGTCCTATGTATGATGAGCTCAAAATTGCTTCCATTGAAGGCAATGGGAGATTTTTGCCCCTGAGCTTGAAATAGGAGCAGGGTCAGGCCTGATTTATCTTACCTACACCCATGTTCCAAGCAGTTCTGCATGGAAACTTCCAGTAAATTCAAAAGTCGAATACTCCAGTATAAAGGAAACATATTCTTTAAAACCTAGATCAGCATTTTCTTTCCAAAATTGCAGCACTTCCTCTTTCCAAAGCTGTTGGCAGCATAATGGTGCATATCCTTCCTTTAACAAAGGCTTATCCTCTCTAGCCTTCCTCTTTCAGTGGAAATTCATATGATGAGCAACAGTTAAATGTGTCTGTTTAGAGTGTGTGCTTAAATATGAGACCATGTCCAGCATGTATGGCTAGGGGCTGGGGGTTTCTGGTATATATGTATATCATACATGGCTGCAAGTGTGGGAATGGAAGAATAAGCAGCTAAATTCTGCATAGGTTTTTTTCAGTGGTTCAATATCTGTTCACAGTAAGAAAATGTAGGTAAAGCCCTTTTTTGCAATGTTAGAGCGTCTATGGATTTGGAAGATGCCAGAGAAGAGACAGGCTGCAGAGTGGAAAGCAAAGATAAGGCATCAGAGCACTATCCCCCATGTTAAGAAATTATTTTTAAACTGTGGATTTGAAAATGTCTTCTACAAACATGCCTATGCTTCCTGGTGTCAGCAAAGCCAGAGCATCCAGCCATCTTTATTTAATTTTCCTGATCAGGCAGTGCCTATTTTGAAAGAGTGGTAGAGGTGTTATCTGTTTGCAAGAGTAAGATTTTAGCCCCTGTGTCCTGGCTAAGAATCTATTTTGCCCGAGGAAAAAAAAATCCCCATTGCAGTTGCAGATTCTGAGAGGAAACAGATTTAACTCTGATGTAAAGAAGGGTTGTAAGCTTTCTGTTCCAGAGCTGATACTGGCAATGGGCTTGAAAACAGCTTTTAAAAACAGCTTGAGGAAAGTTTGGCTCTGTCCATACAGGCCAGGATAA
The DNA here is from genome assembly GCF_030867095.1 of Alligator mississippiensis. Lineage (NCBI taxonomy): Eukaryota > Metazoa > Chordata > Crocodylia > Alligatoridae > Alligator > Alligator mississippiensis. The sequence goes on from NC_081825.1 coordinate 231,792,019, forward strand.
CCATGTTTCCAAAACGACACGGAAGGGCCATGTTGTCTCAAAATCTTTTTTCCTGTCAGAGGGGAAAGTATAAGGCTAAGCTACATGAGCTGCAAAGGAAAAGGAAATGAACAGCAAAAAGGAAATGTGATTATTAAAGTTAGTTCAGCTTTCTGTACCCTGAGCTGGTGTAAATTACAGAGGTAAGGAGAAAAGTTAAATTGTATGGGTGTGACTCAGTGAAGTGAGTGGGAGTCTTGCCGCGCATATCAGTACAGCCAACATTTCACCCAGTGTTTTATAAACAGGTGTCTTTGAAGACATAAATCTATTCATTTTTAATTCAACCAAATTGTGTAATATTTTATTTTGTGTCTGCTTGTGCTTCTATACCATCCCCACACACGCACATAGATTCATGACAGATATGGCAACAAGTTTCTTTTTTTTTCTTTTCTTCCCTAAGGACCCTTGATCAATACCTGACTAGATATTCCTGAAGGTCAAAAATGACTACAAGATGATAAAGTTCCTCCCTTTTGTCTCCCTTTTCACTTATTCTTCTTCATGAAACTCAGGAGTCCTGAAGCCCAGACCTCTGCCAGGCAACAGCACTACCCCCCAAAAGAAGTCTTTATGTGTTTTTCCTATTAGTTCTGTACAAAGCCCTCTCTTTTTTTTAAATCACTACAGAACAGGTTTTGGTTCTTCTCGCTTACTTCATTCCCCTTTGCTCCTGTGGGTTATTGGAGCTTGAAAGGTTGTCTTGAGAAATAGGAAAACCAATTCAGGTAGTGTAAGACCTGTCCTGAGCTTTCTCTCAGCATGTGAAATGACCCTGCCTTGAGGGTATGAAAGTATTCCTTTCACTTTTTTTCATTAGTTGTGCGGCTGCCTGTGCTCTCTGGGTTGTGGCTGGGAGTGGAAGGTCTGAATGCTGTGAAAGGCTTTCTTACAGCACTGCAATCAGGAAGTACAGCAACTCCACTGAGAGCTTCTCCTTGCAAGACTGTCAGTTCATTTCTCCCAACCCAGGTGGTATACATGCACATCCATATGTATCATATTTGGCTGCAAATGCATACTCCCTTCTTTCCAGGGCTCACTCATCACTAGCTATAGCTGACTTACGTTTTACCTCCCTCCGTAGGCTCTGGAGTGAAGGAAAATAAACCTGAGCCCAAGTTTTGGCACCTCTGCCCTTATGATTGACACCTTCCCTCTGCTGCTGGGTTAAGACCTCTGCAAGTGGGAATTCCTTCTCCTGAAATAATTAACTCTTGTATTGTTATTACCCTTGATCAACTGCCATAGGAACAGGAGTGAGCACTGTAAAAACTCCACTTGTGTGCATTTGTTACGCAAGGACTTCTGAGCAGGATACTGAATGGATCGTTTAAGAAGACAGCAGGACAGAAGCATTTTTACCACCCCCCCACCCCCCCCCAGCTGCTCCTGGAACTCATGCCTCGGTGCAGACACCGTAGAATTGATTGCAGACCTCTAGTGGTCCTGTTTATCTGACTTGTTTGGCCTCCTAATTGCTCACCAGTACAGTATTTTGGAAAGCTGCATGGAGATTTCCCATAAGAATTACAGCATGGTGTCTTTCATCTCCTCTGCATTTCCCATCCTGTTGGCTATTTGTTTTATTTCCTTCACCATAGCATCTGTCCCACATTGCTAAGAGATTTCACAATTTGGAACCTGCAATAAATTATGACGCAGGGTGAACAGACTTCAGGATTTTACTGTTTGCTTTCAGCTTCTTTTTTTAAAAAGGACTCTGGGTCAACTCCCTCTTTTAAATGGGCTCCAGAGTTTTTCTATTTATATTCTGTTGTTTGTAAAAACTGTCTTTCAAAGCTGACAAATAGCATTTCTGTCCCTCCCACTTATGCCCTTTTCCATAAGGAACACTTATTTTTTCCCCTCAAATTTCTAATGGGATTTAAATTAAATTGCTTTAAGTGTTTGCAAAAGGAGCATTAACAAGCTCTGTGCCAAACGGCTTGCTGGAGAATCCAGATATGGAGCATTTGTAACCACTTAATTTTTTATTTCTCAGTGGCTTGAAAAATGCTTGTGGCAGCCATATCACTGTTAGTGACACCCTAGGTCACCCTCATATCCATGAAGTAGTCTGGGGTCTCTACCAAAATGGAAGTGAGCAAAAGCTTGGATTATGCAGGGCACAAAAGCCAGCTCTGGGCAGCAATAGAGGAGCGTGTGAAGAACATCTGAATAACCACAGTGACAAACTCTGGCTTTATTTATATGGATTTGGTTTTCAAGGCTCTGTTCCATACCCCACAGTGAAAGGGGAAACATTTAAATCTAAGATTAAACTTACTTCTCGTTGGAGTCAGCTTCAAGGATGGACTCCATCAAACGATACCTCACAAAGTGAGGCTCTGCCCATGATTGTGTCCCTGTGGGCTTCTCAGTCAAACTCATTTTCCTCCAGAACAGAAAGCAGCTGGCATTTCCTATAAGACTAGCTCTACTGGCTTTCATTCATAAACAGAAACATTGTAAATGTTTCACACCCAGGGCTTTGAATCCTTCAGTAGCCATTCTTAGCCAGAAATGATGCTGGGTTCATCAAGATCTTTGTTATGTTGGAAGGTTGCAATATTCTTATAGTGTCAGGTTTTCTGCTCTCCCCAGGGGGAAAGGAGCATAGCTGCTGAGTTCACGCTGCTTTTACACCAGTATAATACCTTTAAGTTCAGTGGTCACCTTTGGTTTTCACTGGTGTACAGGAAATCAGAATCGGCTCCTTTGCTCCTAGCCTCTGTCTTACGTTTTGGCTACCTCTGGGATCTGGAGTCCAGACAGCACAAAGTTTAAAGGAACGATCACATACAGCATTTTTATTCAGCATCATCTTAGCCTTCAGTGAGATGAAATTCCCTTTTTGTTGGGCCTGCCTCTGTTCCTCAGTCGCCTCTCAGCTGGCTTTCCGAGTCGAATCCATGTTGGCGGAGTTAGGAGACTTCTTTGGTTTTATGCAGTTGGTGATAATTTAAATAAGTTTAAATAATTTATGCTTAAATAATTTATAGTTCCATGATCCATGAGAAGTAAGGTCATCCTAAACTCATGCCAGTAGGAATTCTAGCATGCTTTATTTGATTACATTTTCTCTGAGGTCCCGAAAAGTTTACTGCTTACGTGTTTGAAGGTGTCATATATTTCACAGCTAACTCAGCAAAGCTGCATTTCATCATTCTGTTATTGCAGTGATGATCTTTTGAAAGAATATCGTAAGTATGTGAGATGTGAAGGAGTTCAGCCTCTTGTGCTGTTGCCCAAGAGGAAGTGGATTTCAGATGGTGCTGCATTTCCTTACAGTTAGCCATGATTTACTCCCAATTAACTGCTAGAACATCAGGTGATTCTGGGTTTCCAAGAGTGTTTTCCAAGTAAGCAGAGTTTTCCAGGAGTGGACTCTCAAAGGAAAAGCAAAGAAAGCTGACTTCCTGTCCAGCTCTGAGTCTTCTTCCTTCCCTTTAGGTTCTTTTATCCTACGGGTTCCTTGTGGTGCCAGCCATTTCCGTTAGGGATGACATGATGACAGAACTTCAGGAAATGTTCTAAATTTTCACCTATCTAAATTTTCACCTGTCTCAGTCATAGACCGACCAAGCCCAGTGAATCCCCACATTAGAATTCATGCTCACAATTGCTGACAGCTCTTTAAATCAAGGCAGTGAGCTAGATAGTAAGGCATGTTACTATAAGTCTTACTACTGATAACCTCTGCACTGCATGAAAACTCACATAATATTAGTGGATTAATAGATCTTAGAGTTAGAAAGAATCATTTTGATGTCCATTCCTGATTTCAAACATTCAAATAGTGGAGACTCTGCCACACCATTAGGTAAATTACCCTGTGAAAAATGTGCTGTACTTCTGGTCTGATTGTGGTAGCTTCTATTTTTTTGTTAAAGACCTACCTGTTACCAGAAGGTTCTTTCTTATAAACCTCAAGCAAATCACCTCCTTAGCTTTTTTTGGAAAAACTAGATAGTCTTTCTTTACTGGCTCACTGAAAGTTATTTCCAGACCTTTCCAGTTATTTCCACACTTTAAATAATTCTTGCAACTCTTTTCTGAGCCCTTTCCAGTTTGTTGATGTTCTTTTGAAGCGTGGACGCTGGAAATGGACACAGTGTTACAGTAACTATCTCATTAATGCTGTATGTGTGTGTCTACATGTGCATTTATGCCAGCTTAAATTTACTGTGCAATAAGTGGGAATAGCTCGATGCTTACATGTGCAGGCATTAAAGTGCATTAACGCTTTGTGTGGACTGACTTGGGACTAAAGTTAGTCCCAAGTCAATCCACACACAATGTTACTGTGCAGGAAGGCGTCTACATGTGCATTACTGCGCAGTAACTAATTGGGCGTAAATTTGATACAGATATCAAATTTGATGCAGGTATCAAATTTATGCTCAAATCATAAGTTGCCATATTTACTGCATAGTACAGGTGTGCACTTGTAGACGTGCACCCATACTATGCAGTAATTTTGGTTACTGTGCAGTAAATGCACACATGTAGCCACACCCTATAAAGAGGTAATTCTACATCTGAACTACTACTTGAGATTCCCCTCCATATAAATCCAGGGATTCATTATGGGTCTGGTTCTGCACCAGTAAAGTTATTGATTTCCATGACAGCAAGACTGTATTTAATAAATTCGCAAAATTATATCCAGTACATACTGGTTTCAGAGTAAATCCAGGCCAGACTCCCTGGGACAGCCTCTTTTTTTCGTGTTGGAAAGTACTAACTGTCCTGGAATTGCAATGGGTAAGCTAGGGATAAAAAGCTGGAGTGGCATGAAAGAAAAAGAAGGGTGATGAGAACATTCACCCCATCCTGATCCTTCAGGAAAGCTTCTTTCCTGGTATTAGTACTGCCTACTACAGTACTTTTGGAGACCTGCTGACTCCCCCGAGTTGTAAATGGAAATGCAAGCAGGAGTAAACATTGCTTGAAGTGGTAGGTAGCCCTGACCTGCATGCTGGACATTGGCTACCACCTGGAGACAAGAATCTGATACTTTGTCTTGCTCTACAATTAAACCACCCTTTCAGTACAGTGTTCTCCCCTCCTTTATCCTACCATTAGGTATTGGTGTGCCTGAACCTGCAGGCCTAAGATACAATGCCCTCAATAAAACTCCTGCCAAAACTATTTTACATTATAGTCCAAACCTATTTACCACAGTAATATGAAGCTGATCATTCTCATTGGGATAAAACCTTAACAGAAACCCTTGGGCCTTCTCTAAAATGTTTTGCTGTCAGAGTTATGTCAGTTAGGACTGTGAACCCCCCCCCCAAGCTATACAAAGCCTTCATTTAGAGAGAGTAATACCATCAAAATTATTCTTGCTGGTATAACTCATTTCATTTGGGAAACTAGTATGAAGCTGCAGCTGCACTGGGAGGGTTTACCAGTATAAAGGTCTACAGGCAAACCTGGTCTAGTGTTGATACGATTTTCCTGCCCAGGAATTCTGCCATCAGTTGCAGAGCAAGTTCTCCTTGCTTAACAAGATACAGAAAAGGATTTTCAACTTCTGGTGCCAAGGCAACCAAAAGGGACCATGTTCCCTCTACCACTAAGCACTAACAGTTCAAAAATAAAAACCAAGTGAAAGCACAATCTATTTCGATGTATTATTATTGCTCCTCCTCAGGCCCAACACATATGTGCCCCTAATCAGTGAAGCGGGCAACTCTAACCATAGCTGAAAAATGCTTGAGATACTAAAGCAGCCCCCAGAGCACCAACATATGACTCACTAAGACTAAAAATCTATAACAAACTTGATTGATACAAATCTCTGCTCAGAATTATCTCAGGCTACTTCACCACAGTGAAATGTGTCAAACTAAAGCAGACTTCTCACCAAATGCAGAGCCAGTGATTACAAGCTAGATGTGGAACTTGGGAGGCATAAAATAAATGAAAACTAGAAAGGAATGAATGAGTGTGCAATCAATATAACAAAACAGAGACTAAGGCACAAAGGGACACTTTATCTACCCACGTCTGAGAAGTGAGGGAGTGAGATTTCCTGTGGTTATTCAGAATCATAAAAAAGTGATGAAAAAAGACCATGCCTCAACCTGGCAGAAAGGAAGGAGATGCCTTTGCACTGGGTTAGCAACCTGACACTGAGGCAGGAATGGCTGCAGCTGACAAATGGACATAAGGGATCACATCCCAAATACAAGAGTTAGAGTCTCTGCTGTTTTGAACTTTGTGTCATCATTTATACCAATGCAGTGTAAGTACAACATAGCTGCAAAACCAAACCAGATAAGATAGTTAGTGTGCCCTCTACGCAGTGGTGTGGTACAAAGGCACGTCAGGTCTTTTGTGTAGCCTTGCCTTCAATAAGTTAGACCTATCTTTGAGTGACACCTGAATTACCTCTTTGTTTCATCTTCTTACATGAATAAAGTTTCACTGGATTTAAATTTGCCAAGTCTATATGTTATTAAGTGTATGCACAGTTAATGTTATTAAGTGTATGCGTGTAGGTGTCTGAGGAGCACTACCAATTAAAGGGGCCCTAGAGAACTGAGTCTTTCCATCCTATTCTCTGAAGCCAGGGCTATACTAAGTGTGCTTTGCTGCTCTAGTTGTCCTGGTCTAGTTGTGCATCTACATGTGCAATTAGGTTAACAGAATAAACTCTGGTGCAGTTTGCACCAGATCCAGCTGCTCTTAGGCACAGCATCTTCCAATGCACCTTGGACCTCAGCAGTCTGAGCCAGGGCAGAGCAGCTCCAGGCTGGCAGAAGGCTCAGGAGTCAGCCCTGGCCTACAGGGGGAAGTGGAGGGGCTGGCTGGAGCATAAGAGTGCCCAAAGAGTGGAGCTGTGTGGCTAGGTGGCAGGCAAGGGTCTGATCCCCTGCTGTCTGGGCTGACCAGGTTCATTGTATGCCTGGGTCAGTATTTACACGTGTTTAGGCACAGTTATTTTCACTGCCGTAAGAAAGTACTATCCCCAACAGTACCATCTTATGGTGGTGAAAATGAGTTTGCTGCAGTCTAATAGCATCACACTTATAGAGTGTGATGCTAAAACATTGCAGCAAATTAGTCCATAGCAGAGTTACGCGTATGTGTAGGGGCACCCTTAGTATACACAGCAATAGAGCACTTCTAACCTGGATGTAGGTTTTACTCACAAAACTGCACTTTTGCTATCATAGCTTCTTTCCACTCTGAAGTGAAATAAGCTGCGCTGGCAAAAGCACAGCCATATCCGTCACAACTCACGTCTCACCACAACCCTGACTGATACAGTCATGCCAGCAAAAGCTTGCAGTTGTAGGTCTGGTGTAAAACAGAAAGAGTTAAGAGGGGAGTGCTTGTTGCTTAAACACCTGATCCCTCTTCAGAGGAAAGCCCTCAGCTGGAAAGGATTGTCTTACAACAGCCTGCAGAAGGATGCCTGATACCTGAAAGAGATCAAACAGTCAGGCTCTGTTCTCAGGCTGGGCTGCCATGTGGAAAATCCTGTCCTCTTCATGCAACAAGGGACCCTGTTTGTTCCTAGGGCTGGGGGATTTGGAGGGGGAGCTACTAGAAGTGGGAGGAGAGAGGGATTAACAAAAAAGGATTTGCACATTTAAAGACTCAAGTAAAAACATCTGTTGGAAATAAATAACTTTACCCATTCTAGGAAAAGCCACAAGTCCATGAGCATCACCTGCACAATTGCCTGGTTGTTTGAATTGAGAATGAAATTCTTGTCAAGGGTGGAGGTATCAAGTGTAGGAGGCCCAGTGCATAATGGGTGTTAGTGTAACTGCTTGCAGTAATGGACTGCTGTTTAATGGTGGCTCTTAGGCCTCAGCCTCCAGTCCAAGGTACACCTTCCCCACACACACTGTTCTGATCGCTGCTGCTCGGTCGGTGGGCCCCTGGATCTGCACTCACTTCTTTACTGCCTTTGGGGTGGGGAGTCTGACACCCAAGTCAGGGCTTGATTCCTGACGTTCTGAAGAGGCGATAATGCAAGGTCAGATTCTGCATAGCACGCTCTCTCCTGCCATATCTCCCACATCTTGTCGGAGCCTCTTCAGCCTTATAAAATGTAATACAAACAAATCTGCTTTTGAGGCAGACAACTCGATGTGGATTTCTTTATGTCATTTTGCTTAGTGGTTGTTATGGACTTTTTCTGCACCAGAACTGACCTACGTTTCCCTCTTGTTCCTTCTATTAAGCTGCACCCTCACAGCAAAGCTCTCCCCGCTTGGAGTAACCAATTTTCTTATCTAGGTTTCACAGTACTGCACAATGAGATACATAACTCTGGGTTTCCCCTTCTTCTGAGGCATCAAGTATTGGCTGCTGCCAGGGGACATGTGCCAGATTAAGCAGACCGTTGATCTCATGTAGGCAGGCAAACGCTGTTTACTTGTCCTTGCTTTAATGCACGCATCTTTTTATCCCTATTCATCTGAGCTGAAATTATCAGTGACTGAACTAGTTCAAGCAGAAGGCAAGGCAGTGTGGTACCTTGTAGGCTAACTTAAGTCAGGAGGCATAAGCTTTTGTAGGCTACAGCCTACTTTGTAAGGTGCTATGACTGGAGCTTGAGTATTAATAAGAAAGGACTACAAAGATAACAGACACTCCCTGAACCCTGAGCGTCTTGCCTGTAAATCTGATTTGACCCCAGGCTTCATGAAGGCTCTAATGACCTGGTTAAGTTTTTTTTTTATATTGTGCTTATTTTCCTTTGGATGTTGGCTGGGTCAGGGGCAGAACTGGTCATGGGTTATGGTCCCACTGACTGCAAGGTTCCTTTTATCAGGTTAAACAAAGGCCTTCAGTCTCTAATACTGTCAATCTGGCACTTTTCATTGGGACTTAAAGTCACTTTTAAAAATGTTTAAAGAACTGATTTACAAAAGCTGACCTCAGAAATACAATTACATTTTTTTTAACTGAGCATTTCATCAGGGAATGATGCCTCTCCCCCACTTTGATAAAAGAGTCCTCCATGCTGGGGGGAGGATAAGATAACTCAGCTCAGCTTGCCTCAATTTAATGAGCTTCTTCAGGCCTTATCATTCACCTAGGGCTTTCCCCCATTGTGAACTTTTCAGCCTTACCAAAAAAGACTTCTTTTTTATCGGACTCTGTTTGATCAGCCCTTTCTCTCCACAGTCCCCCACATCACACTGAAACTAGTACCACTGGTGCATGTCGGCGTGCCCTAGCAACAGAGAGATTAAGGGAGCTACCAACTCTGGAGGACGTGCTGGCTGAGATTTACTAATTAGCAGCAGAGAAAGAAACGGGTGAGAACAATACTTGTGTTGGGGTGCAGAAAGCACCAAGGAAGGGTGAAGTAGTTCAGCTGAAAGAAGATCCCCCCTCCACCCCCACCCCCCCAAAGCCTTTGCTCAATACTCCAGCCAAGCCATTTTTTAAAAAAAAGCTGTTGTTTTCAAGTGAAGTTAGGGCCGGTAAGAAAGGCTGCCAGCCCTGGAGACAGATGCCCTCTGTCCTTCAAACAGGAAGAGCATGGGCAGCATCAGTGCCCCCAAAATTATACTCTATGCCTCAGCTGTGCCACAGAGAGAGGGATTTACATATGGAGATAGGACTTCACTTTCAAAGCCAATTCAAGCCTAGGCCTCTCTACGGAGAGATACAGTCTTCAAATCACGGCATCTGTCTGGGGCCAACTACTGCCAACTTTAGTGAACACTGGAAGACTGACCTCCGCACGTTCCCTTCAGAGCAGACAGCCATCAGACCCGCTGCACTCTTAGTCACCCTTGCTCGGAGTTGCTAGATTTCTAATGAACTTTTAAATAGTTCTAACCCCTTAATTATTTCATTTGTTTTTCATCCTCTGCTTCTGCACGTCTTGGTTCTGGCTGAAACCGGAAGTGAAAGTGCTGAGATCCCACAAGAGAAGCTCTTGTTATGATATTTCTGAGTCAACTAGGAAGAACCAGAAATGTTGGCAGGCAGCAAACTTCTTGAGATTTCCACCTCAGGTTTGAAAAATCCAAGAATTGTACATAAATTGGGTAAATTTTAGAAGCATCCAGCCTTTTTGAATTGCCACAGTACAGATGAGTCCAGCTAAAATTCCTCTCTAAGCTTCCCTTGAGACTAGATCATGATGTTTCCACAAGCGCTGAGTACAGGACAGCACTTGGTTGTGCTGCCCAGGCAACAAACATGAGACCATGCTATGACTCAAAGTCACAACCTGGTCTGTGATTCCCACTTAGTCCCGTAGGAGAAATGTCCTATGCAGGCTGCTCACCTGGGAATGCCTCCCATTCATTCTTACCCAAGTCACAATTTGCCTTCATGTTGCCAGTGTCCAGACCTTTTATGGAGGACCTTTTGCTCAGGACTTGTTATGGAGCAAAAATTATAGACAAGACTGGCTTGAGGTGTTCAGATCAGGAATCTGATTGGGGTCAAGATCTACTCCAGTCTTTCTGAGCTTTGCTAAGTCCTAGGCTCAGAACAAAACTAGAAACAGTGAGCTGAGGGGGTATAACATAGTAGTGAGAAATCAAGTTTCTACGCATGTAACTGGATATAGTGAGGGAAGGGGAAAGTCTGATGAAAAAGAAATCTAGAAGGAAAAGGTTTTGGGGACCCATGAGCAGGAAGGTCAAGGACTCTACAGAGGACTGAGAAGAAGAGTCTCTTTGTTGAGGGCAGTAATAATTTGAGGATGCTGCTTATTTATGCACCCAGAAAGCCAATGGTTTTCAAGTGAATGGCTGGACTTTAAAGTTTCACCTGTAGGTTTTACAGCTGCTTGGGAAATTCTCTGCCTCTCACCCTGAGTTTAGGTGAGCAAACTGATTCACAAGCTGTTCCAAGAAAACACAGCACATGTGCTGGCCCCCCTTCTAGCTGGTCTCACAACTTCCCATACACAGTGCTGCTTTAGTGACAATATGTGCTGATAGAGTCCTTCTCCTACCCTTCAAGGTGCTAAGAAAGAGTACAACATTTCCATGTGGGGAAAGAGTGAGCAGATGAGCTACTTGGCCCACCTGGGTTCCTCATGCAGCTGGACACCTATTGTGACTACATGTCTGGGACCATAGCATGTGGGACCGTAGGACTCCCTTTTTCTTGTTGGAGGCCTGCTGGCTCAGCAGCCCTGTTGAAAGGTCTGGAACCCATTGTCTCAGACCTTGCATAATCATTTAAACCTGTGCAAAGAGAAAGCAAGACGCTATCCAGCTAGAACAGCAGTATTTTACATGAATTTTCAGGGGTATCTGGAGACAAGGGTGTCTGACCCATATCCGCTTGGGGAATCACATCTTTGAAAGGCATAAATAAAGCAGCAATTTGAGAGCGTCTAGGGCAGAGTTTCTCAACCTGTAGGCCGTGACCCAAAAGTGGGTCACACAAATATTTCAAAGGGTCACGAGTTGCAGCAGGGCAGAGGGGTGGTGGGAAGATGCCAGCCCCTTTCAGCGGGGGAAAGGGGTGGGGGAGAGCTATGTGGCCAGGCTGGCGGCACTGGGGTTGGTGCCCGTGCTCACGGGGGCAGGGAGGCTGGGAGATGCTGCTTGGGGGTAGGAGGGGCCATGACCAGGATGCTTGGCATGGCATGGCAGCCCCAGCCCAGGACAGGGGCGGGCCACAGGCCTCTCTTCCTCCTGCCTCCAGTCCATGCTGGGGCTGGACTTGCTTTGCTGCCACCTGCATGAGCTGGAGCCACCATGTCCACTGCGCTCAGGTCCGAGCAGGATAGGGGCAGTTGGGGACCCCTCTGGCAGGGCTGTGGGGGCAGGAGGCTGTGGGTTGGGAGTGAGGGACACCAGCATAGCTTGGGCGGGGCGGGGGGGAGGCGGGCAAGGAACTGGAGGTCAGGCACCCGCAGGGCCAGGGGGCTGTGAGTTGGGACAAGCCATGGATCTTTGCAAATGGGTCCTGGTAGGAAAAGGGTTGAGAACCACGAATCTAGGGTATCTCATTGAGCTAAATTACTTCTGAATTAGCAGGAGGTCTGTGTATGTCCCTGTGACCACAATCTACTACTGGCACAGGAACAGAAACAATACTAGACATTTAACAGTCAACTAGATTAAAGATAATGCTGTGCACTTCAATGGGCTTTTCAAATATCACCTGTTTATCCTCTCAACAAGCCTGGGTGTGTAAGCAGGTAAGTGCTGTTATCCCATTTTAGCTCTGAAAACTAAGCTAAAGAAATCAAATCTTGCTAAAGCCACAGGAGCCTATGGCAGCCCAGTGTTGATTTTGTGCTTGCCTTTCTTCCTACTTGACAATATACTGTAGGAAACAGTATATTACTGGCCTGGGGAGAGGGTAAGATGACTAATTAGGTCTTTTCCATGTCTAATGCCTATGATATTATAACCTATTGTGATCCTCCTCCAAATATGCTACAGTCAACAACACTTAAAACATGACTGAAAATGAAACAAGAATTCTTCAGTCCTAAAAGTGCAGTGAAAGGTGAAACCCCCCCCTGTGGAAAAATAGGCTGGGAATCATGAAAGACTGTCTCTGTGCATATTTAGCATCAGATCTGCTGACAGTAGGGACAGAAGTCAGGTTTTAATAGCTCTTCACTCCTGCAGAACTACCACAGCTGAGACAGAGCTGAAGACCCTATCCTTTCTTGAGTACTGCAGGGACACTGTTTACTAAATGAAAATCACTCACACCTGTGCTAACTCTCTGTAGATGGTATATAGCATTTTGTAGGGAGTTTCATACAGCCAGCAGAATTTCTTGTCTCTACTGTTGCTTTCTAGAGTAATTTCTACAGACCCCCAGTTAAATCTCGGCCTATTGAGGGCTCGGATTAAGCATAATCTATGCTTACCTTGGCAAGGGAAACACCGTGACCACAGAGGTGGTCTTCCTAGATGCACCAGGGAAGACCGCTCTCCTGGCACAGGGACAGTACCTGCCAAGGTAATATATAGTAAACCTCCCACTTAGCTGCTGGAGTGTGAAAGTCTTGGCTTTAAGACCACTTTATGGAAATGGGAGACTCCTCCCTGGCTTGCCCCTGGGTCCTACAGCTGAGGGCAAGCAAAACTCGGGGGCATCCAAACCCCAAGCATACGGCTTGGGCCTGCAAGTAGGATGCCTGCCAAAGGTTTTGGAAACATCTGAAGCCCCAGATGGGGTGGAGGATGTTTGCCGGTAGTAGGGCCATGTATGGTTCTGGACTGATTCTTGGATTTGGAATTTTTTGGGCTAATTTGGCTCAGAATACAGAAAATTAAAAAACAAACAAAAAACCCCAACAGCTAAATCTCTACAGCATGACATTGGCTTCAACCCCTCTTCATGTATAGGACTTTGGCATCTGGATTTTTACAGAATCACTTTCAAAGTAGAAGTGCATTTGAAGGACATTTCTGGTGTCTGGTAAGTGAAAGCAGCCTCCCAACAGAAAAGTTTTTGCCGTCTGTCCTCTGGAGATTACGTCAGTGCCTCTCCAAGATTTCTTATCTCAAATTCTGAGAAGGGTCATGAAGCAATAGGCCCTTAGAGAATGGTACTAAATAATTCAAGGCTAGTATGAAAACAACTTTACAATATTATGTTGTAACAGTTTGGCCTTTCTTAATATAGCTTGGAGGAATAGGATTTTTGGCTGCATTCCTTCAGTCTCTGTTATGGTATTTAATGGGATCAGGGGATCATTACATTCTAACTATGCCAACATGTGTGTATAGATGCATTGGGCAACCCATAACAATGCTAAGCATTAAGGCCCAGATCCAGCCTCACAGGGTGTGTGCACACCATGTCAGTGGCCAGTCCCAAAACTGAGGATCTTGAACACACCTTGCCCATTGTGCCCACTGACACACTTTAAACCTGTAAGTTTGCTGGTGAAGCAACTCAAGGTTCACCCCTGGGAGCTACTCTTAGACATGCTAGAAACCAAGGGCTTCAGAAGAATCACAGAGGCATGCCCACAAGCATCTTTACTGGTGACCTTTTGGGTATGGAACATGCCTGTGGGTGCCTAAGGCCCCTACACAATGACAGCGCATAGGGAGACCTAAGCAAGTAGGCATGTCCCATGGGTATCCAGGCACTGAACAGGGGAGGTGCATTGCTCTAACCCATAGGGAATGCTCAGCAAAAAGGTGTTTCTGCACATCAGGTACCTCCATTAACTCAGAGAACTTCCTCTGAGGCCAGTGCCTAAGTAGCAATTGTGTTGTGCCTTTTTTTTGTAACGGCCTAGCATTAGAGCACTCCCCCAGGACATGGGAGACCCAGGTCTTGGACCCTCCTAGCCCTTGCAGGATTCAAACCCATATCTCCCAGGAAAGTGCAACAACCACCAGGCTTTGCAACACTTTGGATAGAGGCACCCTCCTGTTGAATCTGCCTCACTCTGCAATCAGCAATGCATGCTTCATGAGTCCAGTAGGACAGCAAGTGAAAGGGGGCCTAACCCACGAATCAAGGCATTCAAGTAAGACTGGAGAGTCCTGGGTTCTAGTCCCTGATGCCACACTGTGTTTTGCACCAGGCCAGGGCTGTCCAACTGGCAGTCTGCAAGGCACATGTGGCCCCCCCAAGAGGTTAAACTGCAGCCCCCAAGGCTCTCAATCTGCTCCAACTGCTGCCAGTCTCTGGGCTCCCTGTCCCCTTCTGCAGCTTCCACTTCTGCCCCTACCCCTGCTTCAGCCTCTGCCCCTTGGGGGTGGGGCAGGGTAGCCAAGGGAGCCTGCAGCTGACAGACTCTGGTGCAGCAGGCGGTACCTGGTGACTGGGCGGCGGGGAGGTGGCACAGTGTGCAGGAGGTGGGGGCCTAGCACAGTATAGCAGGGTGGTGCGGTGGGGAGCTCCTGTACGGTGCAGTGCAGCATGTGGCCTGGGTGTGAAGGAGGGTGACCAAGCAGCAGTTAGCTGGGGTGGCCTGTAGGCTCCCCTCTGCACCAACCACACAGAAATTGGATAGCTGTCCACTAGGCTGTCATTGAATTAAAAAATCAGAAGTAATTATGGCAGAAGAGACAAGAACCCAACACTCATCCCATGTAGGGGAGTGTCCTCGGTCAGCTAGAGTCATACTTCCTCTTGCTTATGCTCTCTCAGCCCCTGTGACATTGGCATTTCTGGCTACAGAGTTGCCCAACTTCTGCAAAAGGCAGATTGAAACGTGCACTCGCCCACCCAGCCTGTTCTGTCGCCTGGTGGGTAGGGCGCTGTCCTCGGGTGGGGGGGGCGGGTCATGCAGGAGAGAGGTATTTCAATCTCCTCAGGCTGAGGAGGGCCTGGGACCCATGTCTAGGCTATTATGTAAAACTAGCCAATTGCCCATCAAGAGTGACGGGGGGAGCAGGCGGGGACGGAGCCCTGTGCCCCTCCCATGTGGGCCTGCTCCCCACTTCCCACCTGCTGCTTGGGGTGCAGGCCTGTTCCCCCCCCCCCGCCCTGCTGCTCCCCACCCCTGTCCCAGCCCACTGCTCCCCCCACTCCCTGCATCAGGCCTGGGCCCACTCCTCCCCTTCTTCCACCGCTGCCGTGGCAGCGCACCCACTCCTTCCCCACTTAGTGTTGGGCCCGCTCCTCTCCCCACTGCCGCTGGGTCGGCCCTGCAGGCGGCGACAATGGAAGTGGGGAGGGGTGGGCTGAGGCCAGTGCCAGTGACCTTGACCCCCCACGGCATCCTGACCCTGCTCCCCCCCCCCCCCCCGTGCTACCACTGCCGTCACCTCCAAAGAGCAAGGGGTGGGGGGGTGAGGCTAGCTCCGGTGGCCTTGTCCCCCCGCCCCATCGTCACCACCTGCAGGGAGCAGGGCAGGGGGAGTGAGGCCACCGCTGCTGGCCTCGCCCTGCCCCCCCCGTTCCATCCACTCCGTTGCCATCACCTCCAGGGAGCAGGTGGGGGGACAAGGCCAGCTGCACTGCCCTCGCCCCCCCACTCCATCCCCTGTGTCCCCGCCATCCCGCCCGTGCTTTGCCACCTGTCCAAATGCTTCTTTGTACTCTGACTGGCTGTTTGTCAGTCAATCAGAGTGCAAGTAAAGCGTTACGGACAGACAGACAGATTAAGGCTTTTATAATATTAAAATGGGGTGCTGCACTCTAGGAACATCTACCTAAGAGGTTTACTGCAAAGTTGACTAAAACGTCATTGTCTACATGTGTGGTGCTATTAGGACAGAATAAACTAATTAACTCAGCTGTAGGATAGTACTGCCAGGCACACGTACTATCCTATGGTAGAGTTATTTATTCCGCTGCAATGCACATGTATATGCTGACAGGGCTGACTGGGGCATGAGGGTGCTTCAGTCCTGGGGGCCCCACACTGGCAATGCCAGCATCCCATGTCCCTGCCAACCCCTCCACAGGATGTTGAGCCAGTTCAGAGCAGCCCATGGGCTGGCAGACTGACCTCCAGGGCCCTCCGCCAGTCAGGGTTGCTCCATCCCAGCTCAACACCCTGCAGTCCCAGATACATATGCAAATGCAGCTCCTGGGAGCAATAAACTTTCCCCTGAGTTTATTCAGCTGCATTAATTGAAGATGTAGACACACCCACTGGGTGTGTGGCTGTTCCCAGATGGGAATTGATTTACAATTGCATGTGAAATGCTGCGGCTCCAACACCAGGGGGTGGGAATGAGCAGCCAGCTCAGGATATCTCACAGTGGGCTAGTAGAGGCACAGTGCTTGCACCCGTGCTTTGATCTGAGATCCCACGGGGTTAGACAACCTGTGCCTAGAGGAATTTTCGTTGTCATGCTTTCCCTTCTCGCCTAAACACGAGTTCAGTAAATGTCAATGTCTTCCAACTGACGGAAGTCTGCAGTGCGTTTGCCTGACTTGGAGGGGTCGAGAGCAAGGGGAAGAGTTCTTGGACCCCTTTTTTTTTTTTTTTTTTGTTCCCAGGGGCTGGGGAGGGTGTAATGAGGAGGGTGTGGTGGAGTCAGGTGTGAGGACACAGCTGGTTGTTAGTCAAGGAGAGAAGTGAACACAACAGCTGCAACATTGCAAAAAGCAGCACTGCACTGCACTGCAAAGCAGTTTGGGACAGGAAGTGGATAATAATATATTGAAGTGAAACTAGGCAGAGTTTAGAGAAGCAGAATCTAATTGTCTAAATTGTCTATGTTGATATTTGCCCATGACTTCAGGGCTAACACCCTCCGCTTGTGAAAAGTGAAGGGTTGGGCGGGGGGGAGTTAGCTATCACAAGGGCTCAGGGCATAGGTTATGCTTCCCCTTCAAAAGATGTAATATATAATACAACTTTTCCAAAACTTCATCTGCTTCCTCCTTGAAGCACAAGCTGATTCCTGTTCCAGTCTCTTCCTTGAAGTCCACAGGCAAAATCAAATTCTTTTATTTAAAAATGCAGAATGTTCCTTTGCAATGTCAGACGGGTACTGTTTGTGATGATTGCTTTCTAAATACACTGCGGTGCATTTCTAGCTAGCAGCTGCCTCACTGTCTACTTGCCCCTGCCTGTTCTGCTCATTAACCCACAGAGGCAGAGGTGTGTACTGTCTTTAAACTAATATTACATCACCTGAAGTGCTGGAAGGCTTCTCCTTGGTTCCTTACAATGAGGGGTGTGAGTCCTCAGCCAAGCTCCTTGGGCGTTTCTCTTTTCTCTTCCTCAATTCATGATATTCCTCTCTCTTAATATTCATTTCCAAGAAGGGATTAGGTGTGATCACTGAGGAATGGCTCATGCTGGAACTGAAACACAGGAACATAGGACTGGAAGGGACTTCTGGGGGCCACTGAGCACAACCAACTGAGTTCGCAGGCAGCCATGGATCCATAAAGTCCTAAAAAAAACCCTCCACTCCACCCCTCACATGTATACTACAGCCATAAAGCATCTTAAAAAAACAAAGCCATAAACGCTCTATAAAGTACCACAAGTAAAAAACAATAGCTCCCATGCCTTGCCCATGTCCCTAAGTGAAATGCAGGTTGGTTACAAACTGCTTTCATGATTCCCAGGCTCTCAAAGCAATAAATTAAACAGCAGAAGTGCAGGGGATTATGCAACATTACCCTGCGCTCGACAACAGAACACACCCAATTTTAGATGGTAAAATGTCTACTAGCATAGCCATCGGTTTGACATCTCCGCTGGACAGTTCTTCTAACTGTACCAGGTGCAGAAACAATGTTACACAGAACTATTAAAACTGGGGATGAGATACAAATCTTATATCAAACCCAAACCCATGAAACTCCAGCCCAGCATGCGGCTGACTTGTGCCTGTTTCAATGCTGGTAGTACATCCTGAGAGTGGTGCACTGTGGGAAATGGAGTCCAGGTCTTGAGACTGGCCATAAAGTAAAATTGGGACAGTGAGGCACCCAAACTGCAGCTCCCTGCAGGCAGCAGCACAGATTAATTTGGAATGAGTAGAAAGTAATGGGGTTTTTTTATTCCATTCAACAAACAGAAATCCTTTGATTTGGCTTTATGAAACCAGAAACAAACGATTTGATTTTTATTTTTCCAACAGGAGGAGGCTGGCCTTAGGGGTTCTACTATCCTAGGAAAACCTAAAAAAGAATCTAAGTGATATGACTGCATCTTATCTTCGTGTGTTTGAGAGTCTTTTCCTGTCTCCCCCACCCAACTACATCCAGTTCTTTATTCTTTGTTTTCTCTTCTAGCTCCAAATTTAATTAATTTTCTTTCCTTTATCTTTTTTCCCATCCTTCCTTTTTTCTCTCTTCCCTTTTATTTTGTCTTTTTCTTATGCTGTTCTCTTCCAACTAATACCATCTTTTTTGTTCCCCAGACCCTCCAATCTCTTTATATATTTCATTCCATTGTCTAGCGTGCATACTCTGTTTCCTTCTCTTTTAACCTCTTTCTCTTTCTCCTCCCCATTTTCCAGTTATTCTACTTTCCTTTATTTCTTTAGTTTCCAGTCATCTCTCCCACTTACCACTGGGTGTAGGGAATCCCTGGGCTTTAGATGCATTGTTCTGGAAATGAGATGTTGGTTGGCACTGCTATCAGAAACTTAGATGATCTTCAGTCCTTGCTTCTGCTCTTGGATTTTTTGCCTGAGCTGGTGTAAAAAGGAGTCTGGGCTGCATTGAACCCAGAGGACCTGGTTGCAAGTGTCCATGAGAGGTGGTCAGAAGCAGTGAAAGTGGGATCCTGTCTATGCTCCAAGATCAGAGGATTGGAACTTTTTGTTCTAACTGATATTGCTGCTGACAGCAGTCTGATCTATTGCTACCAGCTGGTATGAAACAAAAGCACTGGCAGCTATACATCAGGCTGAAAGATTTTCACACCTTCTGCATTTTGGAACCCTAGGAGGCTGCTTTCATTAGTCCATGTATAAAACCATTACTGTTACACATAAAGTGTACATTAAAAGATTATTAAGGTTGCAAAGTCAAGATCACATATTTAGGAAATGCCAGTATGTGCTATTGGTGAAACCTTAATTCAGTTCCCTTACATTATGATACAGTTGTCCAATGCCCCACAAGATGTCTGTTGCAGAGCCAAAAATAGAACAGGGCTCTCTTGGGTTCTAGTTCAATGCCATAAACACTACAGAATGTCCTTCCTTTTGCAAATCAGCCTCTTTCATGGTCCATTTTGTGCACCAAATGAGGCAGATGAGGACTATGTGATCATGTATGGGCAGTCCTTGACTTAGAACGTTTCAAGTTACAATGAACAGCACTTACAATGTTTATAAATTGACACTCTGTTTTGACTTCCTGATGTCAGTTTCAACTTTAAGATGCTTGATCCTACTCAATGCCACGCCAGCTAACAAATTCACCGTGTCGCCCATCTCCCTGGAGAACATCTGTCCAAACTACCTTGGACACTTTCTTTAAGAAAGCAGACAAGACTCGAGAAAAACTTGCAGCCAAGACTCCTGAGAAGACTCCAGCCAAGAACTAGGGCTGTGCAAAGCTTTGGTCCCTGATTTGATTCGGTGGAGATTTGGCCTGATTCGATTTGGCGGATATTGGCCACAGGGGGACCAAAGGTGCCCCCCCGACCCAGGAGGCACTAGTCACTGAGCTGGGGGAGAGCGGGGCACCGCCCCCCCCCCCCCCCCAGCATGCTCCCAGGCAGACCCAGAAGTGCACCAGAAATACTTCAGATCTACTTCCAGGTTTGCTGCTGAGCATGCTGGGTGCCCCCCTGCACTCCTGTGGGACACTCCATCCACCCCACCATTGCAGCATTCACGAGACATCTCTGGCACCTCAAAGTATGTAGAAAAAACATTTAAAGCTGTGTCTATGGCCGAATCAGCATTGAAACTTCAGATTTGGATTTGGTTGAATCAAATCAGGGACAGCAATCCAAATCAGTGAATCAAATCACTGTCCCCGATTTGGGCCAAATCTGAATCAAATAAGGCCTGTTTCACACACCCCTACCAAGAACCCTTCAAAAAGTCCAACCAAGAGCCCTTCAAAAAGTCCAGCAAAGTCACCTCAAAGTAGTCCTTCCAAAGCAATATGATCGCTATTTACAATATAAATATATTATGTAGCTATATTACTCACCTATAATTGATTGAGTACAAATTCTGGGTTATTTTTGGTGAAAATAGGGTATCGGGCCTTGGTTCAGGAACAAATCCCCCATTTATAACAGTTTCCTATGGAAAAATTGGTTTCGAGTTACAACGTTTCGACTTAAGACGTGGTTTTCAGAAACCAATTGTGTCGTAAGTCTGAGGACTGCCTGTAATTACAGATGGTGTCATAATGCATATTCACAAGGGGACTGGATGAGAGCTACTCAGGCCATAGCAAGCATTATCACATCATTAGACAAGGCTCTCTTTTGCTAATCACAGTGGTCCCAATCCTATGACCACTGAAGTCAAAGACCATAATTCAGCCTCAGTGGGTGTATCTATGTGTGCGTTGACTAATTAGCTCCACGGTAAAGTGTCACCATCCACACATGCACCAATATTAAGGCTAATTAACTCCATCATAAGGTAGCACCATTGGGGACAGTTCGGTCTTACAACAGAGTAATTAACTGTGATCAAACGCTAAAGTGGACGTTGAACACCGGCTGCAAATTGCACCCAGTCAGCCCAGCCAGCTGGGGGCCAGGCCCCTGGCTTTTGCTCGCCCTTTCACAACCTGACACCACTACCCAGAGCCTGGGTTGTGACCCACATGCCAACTGCCAGCCCAGGGCTGCTTCTGTGTGGCTTTAATTGCTGTGGTCATGGGTGCATGTGTGGACACTGTGCCTGATGGCAGTTAACTCCAGCATGAACTGCTCCGGAGTTTATTGTGTTTCCTTAATAGCATGTGTAGATGCACTCAGTGGAAACTAAATTAGACCTTCCCCTCCCTCCCTCCCCCTTCGACCCCGGTACATTGTTGCTAGCTACCAAGTGAGGTTGTCCCCTTGAGCACACCAAACTTTTCATGCATAACACACACACCACACCTAACACTTCTGTTCAACTGATCTTTTAACTCTTGAGAGAGGGAAACTTGCTTTGCCACTGCTCTTGCTGTACCTGTTCTTCTTGTTGTTAATTGTTAATCGCTGTCAGCATAGTCATTGCTGAACAAAGCATCTGTTCCTTCCCCACAGCTCCTGCAAGTCAAACAGCATAGCTATGCAGACAACAAGAGCCCTAGAGGACCAAAGAGAGGTTAACCCAGTAATGGCACTTCTGAAATGGTATCTGTGGATAAGGCAACCAGGTGCTGAAATAGTCACACTAATGAACAAGACTATCCTAGAGATGCGTTATAGGAACCCTACCACTGCCTGAGGAATGATTAGATGACACAGCTTCTCCCTGGCATCCACATTTTTTGATCTCTCATGTTCCTTTACTATTGCTAAGTGAAACAGACTGAACTACTGGCAAGCAGCAGCTTCTTTCCATTTTATGGTTGGCATTACTGAGCCTTTCTTTCTGAGAAGGCCTTATATTATTGTTGTTGTCTTTGTTGTTGTTCATTTTTACTACTGGTATGATGGGAGGACCCAGAAACCAAGACCAGACATTCATTTAGTGATATACACACATACAGAAGAACAGAATGTAGGCCTCTCAAAATTCACAATTGCTGGAGGTAGGAGAAGTTGGGACAGTGGATGTATCCTCATTTTACCACTTTAAGCAAGATTTATGCTGTTCCTGGGAGACCATATAGAGGCCTTGGATGTAATTTAGATAGCCCTCATTCTTATAACTAACTACCACGGTGCCTGCATCAAGGGAATCGTCCCTCAGTCAGATACGGAAACTTGATCCAGTTCTTTTAGGCAGTCTAAAAGGCCAGAAGGTGAGGTTGTCCATGGTACAACCAGGGATTGCATCCAACCCTCTTGAATCCCTGGTACTGCCCTAACCACGATTCCTTCTTTCTTCAGAATAAAGTTCTAAGTCTGTGGTATAGCTTTCAAAGGAGAGACCCTTCTCTCCCAATCCTGTTCAGCCTTTCCCAGCAGAACACTTGACCAAATTTATGTTCATTTTTGTCACGATTGGGTTTTTTGTATTAAATGTAAATTATAAATTTAAATAATGTCCACACACACACACACACACACACACACACACACACACGTATATATGGAGGCTGGAAGAAGGAAACTACTGCGTAACAACCTTAAGGTAGGTGACATTTTAAGCTTAACCTCCACTTGAACTTCATCTGTTTCTGTTTGAAAATACATCCATTTCTTGGAATTTTTCTTCATACCAACATCCTTTTTATCACCCCAGGAAGCCTCTTGCCCATCTTTGAGATCTTCTCTGCCTCTGTGGTTTGCTTCCTATTGCTGATATAATCATGCAAGTTAGAATGCAAAGACTTGCTTCACTCGCTCACTCTCTCCCTCTCTCTCTTGGGGGACAGTGCAGGATTGCCACTATAATACGTACATTAATGAATAAAATGCTTTAAAATTCTGTGAGACAGGATTTTATCCACTTCCCTGGAGAAACTAATTATTCCTCGGTCTAACAAGTGAGGATGTTTTTCTTGTTATTCGGTTTAACATTTTTCCTTTAATTCAGTCTCATCTGAATTAATGCTATCTTCATATACCACACAACACAGTTTCATTACCTCCTCTGTTTACACATAAAACTTTGGTGAGGTCATTTTGTTTATTTTGAAGTCATTCTAATATTGTGGACATGGACAACTGGTGCCATCTTAGTTGGGGGGCACATGCCCCCCCCAGTGACCAGTCAGCGACTGGTGAGGCCAATCTCACTGACCAGGGGGAGTTCCCCTATGGCCAATCTCACCGATTGTGCCGGGGGGGAGAGGTTTCACCTAAGGCCAATTGCGCCAAGTGGGAAGTGGTCATGGCACTCCCGAAAGTGGCCGCAGAGCTCCTGGAAGTGGCTATGGTGCTCCTGCTCCCTGGTTGGCGCTTGCAAGGCGGGGGGGGGGGGCAGCACAGCCTATCAAGGGGTGCACCAGTGCTCTCACGGGGTGCCCTTGCATGCCTGTGTACCCCCTATGTGTCGCCACTGATTATGGATTTTAATATTGGTCTTGAATGCAATCTTACTTAGTTTGTATACACGATAAATAAACTATGATGAAATGGGGAAATAGGGCAGACAGCTCTAATCCACTGAGCAGGTAAAATAGGGAATATTGAGTATGCTGAAGAAAAAACAAATACAAAGGACTGTGAAAAAGGAAGTGTCAAAAGGGAGATGGAGAGGGAGAGAGAGAGAGAGAAGCTCATATGAAAAATCAAAAGAGTGAACAACACACACAACTAAAAGAATTGAAGAAATTATTTTGCAAAATCTAGTTGGTCTAATAAAAGATATCGCCTCTACCATGAGTTCTGATTTATTTTTCCTCCATACACACACACGCACACTTGCACGCATGCACATACCAGCCTGGTTTTGAGGAGGTTGTTCTACAATATCTATCATCTAGCACAGGCTTCTCTTTAGTTAGAAAAACATTTTAACAGTGAGTCAGCCTTCAGAAAAACATGCATTTAGTTTGCAGGAGGGGGGGATGTTTATGAACTCTAATTTTGCAAACCCAAAATAGTTAGAAAGGTACATGAGGTCTCACACTCCACAGAATATGTCCATACCAAACATGGTAGCTGAAATCTTATTTAGGGCATATTGAGCTCAGGCATCTGTTGGATGTAAGCAGACTGAGAGCAGACTTGTGGAAGGCATGTCTAGGTGCTTTCTAGTGTATAAGTAGATATACCCACTGCAGTACCTTTAGCAACCCCCTTCAGTCCCTTTGCAGACCCCAAGGAGCGTCTACAAGAATCAGTGCCTATGGCTGGCCCCTAAAGCAAAGCGCAACAAAGGGAAGGCTTCTTCTAGTGCTCTTGTCTTTCACAACGGTGTAGGGCTGACTCATAAGCTCGATGCTGTCTCTCCTCTTGTGTGCACTAGTTTTACATTGTTCCAGTTTCATGAACTTCTCTGAATATAAATCACTCCTATTTTACACAAATATAAATGAGAGAAGAAGTGGGCTCTTTGGGCCAAATCCTGCTGTTAGTTATACCAATTTAAATTTAAAGTAATTCAGATGAACATGTATATAAATGGAGTCAGAATGTGACTTTTAGTTTTCAGTCTTTTTTTCCAGCTCTTTAATCAGTTCAAATACCACAAACACTCCTTGGACATAAGCTGTTGTTCTACAAGGGTTGAAGCATCGCTGAAGGCATGAGCTTAGGCCTGACAGTCAAAAGATCAAGAGCCTTTTTTGGCTCTGCGGCACTCTTTCTGCATGAACTTAACCCCTCTGCTCTGTTTTCCCACATGGAAAACAAGGAACAATAATACAGAACAATATTGACCTACCCATAGGAAAGTTGTTAGGTTTAGAGTCATTAGTGTTTGTAAAGCCATCAGAGTTCCACAGGCGTATCATCATCAAATACTGCTTTCAGTGATCTCAGAGATCACAGCTAGCAATAGCAAGGCAAAGCTCAACAATGGAATTGTTAGGCTGAATATTGGGAAAGAAAAACCTAATGGTGAACTCTATTAGACTCGAGACTACATTTTTTGAGGGAAAATTACAACTCCATCACTTAGGACATTTAAACAGTAAATGGTGCAAAATCCCAAACAATATTCTGTAAGCAATAAACATGACCTATTCCTTTATGATGGACTAAAGGATCTCATGCTTTATAGACCCTATTCTATGTTTTATGCAGCTTATATCTGGACCATTTTCATTGACTTCAATGGCATTTTACCAGTATAAGTTAAAAAGCATTTGTTCCTAGGTCTTTTCCGTCTGTTAAGTTCCATGGGTTATGATTCACATAAAAAAACAAGGGTGGTTGAAAAAAAAAAAGGTTGTTTTCATCCGTGTGGTGATGAAATACAGTAACTGAAAATGCTGTGGGTTTTGAGGTTGGATTTTGTGATTAAAATATTGTTGGGTTAGGGACAGGATTGGTTGGCAGCATGAGTTACAGTAAGGCATTATGCTTTCACCTCTAGATAGTTGAGTTCAAAACTGGTTTAAGATCACAAAAGCAGTAAATAATGCAGAATGATTAACAGTTTCTGAATGGGAGTCAGTCAGAAATGGAAGAACAGGGTGATGAGTGTCAAAACTGATGCCCATTCTTTGACAGAGCTGTGTGGGGCCCCAGACTCAATAAAAGAAGGCATGCAGGTGAAGAGTTATTGGCATACAGGGCCAAAGATTAGATTAACCAGAGCTCATGGGGTCATAGGAAAGTAGAGCTAGAAAATGGACCTCACAAAGTCATCTAGTCCCATTCCCTGTTCAAGGCAGGATTGTCCCTTACTAAACCATCCCCGCCAAGTGTCTGTCCAACCTGCTCCTGACAATTTCCAGGGATGGAGATTCTGCAACGTCTCTAGATAGCCTGTTCCAATGCTTGACCATCCTCACAGTCAGAAAATTCTTCCTAATTGCCAACCTAAATTTATTTTGCTGCAGCTTGAGAGCATTGCTCCTAGTCCCGTCCCTTACAGCCACAGAGAAAAGCCCATCATCATCCTCTCTGTAACCACCCTTCTTGCTGCAGGTCAGGATTAAGGTGTAATGGTGAGTGGTAAAGGATTAGGACAGGAATAGCAGGTTGAGCTACAAGTGGATGCTGAGGTGTACTTGTGCAAAGGCGTGGGATCAGGTCAACTTTACAGGGCCTCAGATTTTGAATAAAAGATTTATGGCCAGTTGGTTGCCAAAGGGTCCTTGGTATTTGAAGTGCTCAGTGTGCTCTTCAAAATGAACACATTTCCCTAAAATGTGCTGCTGGTGCATTTCAGTTCCGGTTCACAGGCTACCGTGATAGACAACAGCGGAGCTGGAGGAGAAGGTCTGGCAGCCATTTTGGACTAGTATACTGGAGAGATCCTCCCCGTGCCCCCTCCCCTCCCGCTTTCATTTTTAAGTGGAGCTTTTCTTCAAAGAAGATGCTCTCATCTGCCAACATGTACAAAGCCAGGCAAGATGGTTTTAATCTGCTTCACTGCCCTCTTAACTGCAAACCAAGGCACTCAACAGGAGAGTTACACCTGCACTGGGAGCCAGCCCAAGGCCTATCCCTGAACTAGTTAAGTCCTACAGAAACATTCAAATAAGCTGCAAGTAGGACATAACTAGTGTGTAGCTGTTTGGCTAGTATTTTGCTTTAGGGGGACTTTAATCCCAAATGTAGTTAATGTGGTTACTGTTAACAAAGAGCTGTAGATATATTCCTAAATTATTGGCTATTTTAGTATCTCCTAGTTATTCAAAAACAAAATTTAGCTCTTCTGTAGCATATTCTTGGATACATTCTAGTACCTCTGGGAGTTTTCAAAAGTATTTTTATATACTTATTTGTTCTCCAATTTTCCATAATTTAACTGATGCCTAAAATGCCACGGAAGTGTAACCTAACTTTATCTTTGTATCGGAATAAGGTTTTTCTTCCCCACCCCCAAATATATCTCCTGCTGGGCCTTCTGAAGTTGAGCTCATGCAGCTAGTTAAATAATAGTAAGCAAAGAAAAACATGCTTTGAGATTCTTTTAAGTAAAGATGTCAACGTGCCATTTAACAGGGTGGGATCAATGCCACAGTGTGGGACAGAGCACCGTTTTCTATAAACCCTCAGTCTAATGGTACTCAACCTTTCAGAGCAGTGGGCTAGATGCTTGCAACCTGGCTGCAATACAAGCCATCTGTGATCTCTCGCCTCTGGTAGGGGATGCAGGGAGGGAAGAAAGAGGGGGAGGAAGGTGGCAGTCAATATCAGAGGGAGGGGAGGAAGAGAGGAAAGGAGCTTACTTTCAGCTGCAGAGGTGACCAGTGACATAGCACAGTGTAGGAAAGGGTATGTGCCAGGACAAGCTACTTGTCATTGATCCTCCATGCCATGGTCCCTGTTACTTCAAGGACCAGGTCTGGCCTGTGGGCTCTAGGTTGAGCACCACTGTTTTACTCAAATCACTACATATGCTGCTATTCATATGATCGTGTCCTAGTGATAGTTACTCAGTCAGCATTTATTAAAGACCTGTATGTATTTCTTTTTATTTGAGTCTCTAAAAGAAGAGCCTCTGCAAAGCCCAGGGCCGGCCTGTCCTATCCTGAGGAACCCGTGGCTGCAGGGGGCCCCGCAGCCAAGGGGCTGTGCTCCATTCACCCCCCACCGCCTGGTCCATGTTTAAAGGGCTCAATGCAGGCAGGGAGCCCCTTCCTGGCCAAGTGGGGGAGGAGTTCTCGGCTCTGCTCCCGCCCCGGTCCCAGTCCTGGGGAGGGAACCCAGGCGTTCCTAGCACATGCTGCTACCACCTTGCCCCCCTTCCCATCCCTACCCCCAGCATAGCCCATGTGGGTGCAGCCTGGTCCCGACTATTTTATTTCAGTGAGTCTATATCACAATTAACCACAATTTTGATTTTTCGATGGATCAGGGGAACCCAAAAGGATATTTTGCAGGGGAGCCCAAAAAATTGTGAACCGGCCCTGCCAAAGCTCTTAGACTATCTAGCACACCATTAACAGTATAATTACATTTCAGCAATACCAATATGATCTCTTCAGGAGGCACCCAGCCAGAGTCCCTGGTCTGGGAAGCATCCCCTCATCACTCTCTAAAACGATCTAAAATATTAGTCTTTTGCAGCATGCCCAGAAGGTCACCAAATTCAAATTAGTTTTGGTTGGGTGGAGCACGTTCCAGAGTCCTGGATCTCTCACAGAAACTGCCTGGCCAACTCTCCCTTCTTTCTAACCAGAGGAATCCAGCTCAAGCATTCCCGAAGACACAGCCTGGGCCAATGAGGGACAGTCCCTGAGGAAAGCTAATCACAGCTCATTTATAACAACCCCTTAAGCTCTATCCAGAGAGCAGTGGGCCACAACTGCAGAATGTGACACAGAAGTGCCACATGCTGCCAGCAAGATGTCCTTCTAAATAAGACTCTGCACTGTGCACCAGTACTGGGCTCCAAATGGTGTAGTAGTGTAATCTGGAGATTACAGAAGAGTGGATGATGCCCTATTGGAGGACAGTATTGCAAAACATGTCACATGACCACCTCAGTGTATTAGGCTGCCAGGGTATGATTGACTAGCTAAGCAAACTATTTTTTTTTCCACAGACCAAATCATAATTTTCCCAACTCTTTTCACGTGACAGCATTGCACAATGAGAGACACTCCATGGAAGTTTACAACCTTCTTGGGAAGCACCCAGAATTGGCCAATCTTGGATTCGGGATCCTGGACTAGAAGAACTATTGTTTTTTTCTGCTATGTCAGTTCTTACAATGGTACAGAAGCTTCGATTTCCTCTTGAGCAGCAATAGCCTTGGAATGGAAAACAAAGAAAGAGCCTGTATGAATGCTGAGCCAGCAAAGTATCCCCACCCTGTCAGAAGACGTGGTGTGTTAGTCAATGCCACAACCTCCACCTCCTGCTCCACCAGCCAAGCCTCAGCGCTGGTGCAGAAACAAAATAAACCAACAGAGGAAGTGTGGTTAAAAACACCCAGGACATAGAGTTCTTAACAGCCTCACTGGCTTTATGAAGTAGTGCTGTAAGGGAAGGAGGGTGAGATTAACCTGTGGGAACAGGGCGTGCTGCAGCAGGCAAGCGTTTGTACATTGCTGCCGTGCCCCACCTGGCATTGACGCACTGCGTATCGTCTCTGGAACAAGCTTATTCAGATGATCTTCCTGCCCGCCAATTGGCTGAAGGGCACCAGGAGTCAATCCTGGCAGTACATACACCCATTTTCCTTCCTGCCTCCTCTCTTCTTATCCCCAGGCCCTTCTGATCCTGATGTGTAGCATGGCATGCCTGTTACTTGCAAAGCAGCGTAGAGAAGTTTGGTTTGAAGGCTTTCTATGGCAAGATGGAGCTGGCAGTTTCTAGGTATCTGCAACATCTGTGCCAGTTTGGGTGGGAGAGAGCTCAAGCTTATCATGTTTTGCTAACTACTGTGACACTGAACTGGAAAAATTAAGATTCTGTGGAAAGTGGGCAATCACTCTGTGACAACCGTTTTATATTACAAATGGGTGTAGTCACATAACCACTGGGATTTTTTCTCGTGTTTAGGGTAAACTGATCACCAAGTTTGGAAACAAAAACACATTTGCCATTAGAGGAAAATGTCAGGGGCTTTGTGTTCTGTTTTCTTCGTCTTAAGAGCCTGAGCAGGGGATAGGATCAGGTGGGAATATCCTTGCAGTCTACTTCCTGTAATTTCTGGCCACACCCTCTGTTTATCCCTTGATTTTTGTGGAGACTTTAGACATGAGAGAGAACTCGGGCCTTCTAACTGTATCTTCTGTTTCTAGTCTCCTGTGCTTAACTGCGTCCATTCAGCTCAGTATAGCAGGGGAAGTAAGCAAAACCTCACTTCTAGTGCTGCATCACAACAGCATTTTCAGTGATAAACTGGCACTTCGAAGTACACTATTGCATTCTGCCATATCACAAAGGCAGAGTCACTAGGTACAGAGTCTAGCAATAGTTTGAGTCAAACTGGTTTGAGTCATATCATCTAAGTCACTGCAGCTTAAATTTCATCAGACTCCTTAATGGCAAATGTCCTGCCAGGAATCTAAAAGGAAAGCAGCACACACAGGCATAATTTCTGGTGGGATATAAACATTGCTATGCATACCAGTAGGACAAGGAATGACAAGGGTGATGAAACAGGCTCTGTGGATGCAAATAATTTGCTTAGGTGGAGGCCCACTAACATATAAAGCTGACTGTGCCTAAATGAAGGCAGGGTAGATTCACACCTTATAGACCAACTAGATCACAGAGGTAGAGCATAAGCTTTTGTGAGCCCAGCCTCACCATCAGCTACTGTGAAAGAACATGCACAGAGCAGTGTGCCAAATATGGATTGCCAGGAGCACAGAACTCCAGTGCACCATAATTTGCACTGGCTCCCAGTAGCTTTCTGGGCACAACTCAAGAGGCTAATTTTGACCTAAGCAGCCTGGGCCTTACATATCTAAGGGACATATCTAAGGGACTGTCTTTCCCCTTATGCCCCATCAATATCTTTAAAGTCAGCTGAGAGCAATCTCCTGCAAGTACCATCAATGCTCCAAGTCAACCTGGCAAAACCACATCAGGTTGTTCTCAGGAACTGTCCCTCAACTCTGGAAGTCCCTCCCTCTTGAGACTCACCAGAGCCCAAGCCTGGACATCTTTTGGAAGCCTTTTCTACTTGGGCAGGTATTTAGCAAATAAAGCTAGGCTGGGATAGTATTTAGTGGGGGTATAAGGGGGGGGGTTCTATAAACATTTTTGCTCTTTTATAAGTTATACTGTTCTCCTGCTGTAAACTGCCCTGAGGCTCTGTTGGGAAGGGTGGCACATAAATCAAATAAATTAATGAATAAGCATGGCTTGCCGTTCATTACTGTGGTACATTTTCGCTCCAATGGGAAGTGGATGCTGTGAGTGGGAATTAGTAGATTTCCCCCATTGACCTTTCAGATAACAACCTAAAGACAAAGGTGAAGCACTTCACTTAAAATCCAGTGCTGAATGTCCCAATGAAATTTGCATAGGCTGGGGAGATGAGTGGGGGCATGCAGCAGAAAGACTATTTTTAATTCACCTTAAGGTATAATTCTATCTCTGGAATTTTCTTTGTCCCTGCTGGTCCACTGAAATGATCCCAGAAAGCAGTGGCATGACAGCCAGAAGTCTCATTGCTAGCCATGATATCTGTGGCCTCCTACAGAATGCTGCACCCTGGGTCTCTTTGGTGAACCAGGAATACCCAAGAAGATTTCAAAGAGGAAATGACTTGTGAAATGACATTTTATTTTGTGTGTGACTTTTTCTGTCCCTTCGTACATGTAAGTGAATATATACAGCACACTGACTTCACATCAATTTAAATGTTAGCCTTATGATTTCAAATCCTACTTATGGCATTCCTTACTTTTCTCTACTGTAGATATTATGCTTGGCTTTGTGCTAGGGTTTAGAGGCTCTAAGCAGGATCATAGCCCCCTCTGCGCTAAGTGCCGTACAAACACACAGGTAGACCACAAGCAAAAATTATTAGTCTAATGTGGTCTCCTTTTTTCTCAGCCACAAAACTGCAACACAGTATAGCATAATTTAACCAGAGGGGTGTCCAGGGCTGGGATAAATAGGGAATGGCAAGTCTAGATTGAAGTGCATTAGTGGAGTTGTTCTGAGGAGCCCCAGTCTAGAAGAGTAGGGCATAGATAGGAGTTGTCTGGAAAACCTTACCTAGCAAAGGCCTCGACATTTTATTACTGTATCCTGTCATACCTTGTTTCTCATTTCTATGAGTGCTAGAATTCACCACACGTTATATTAGACAAAGCCAGCTAGCCACCATCAGCAGTTCTGTCCATTGTCAGGCACCAATGCTGTAGATGAACTGCTCTTCACAAGGACTTGGAAATATTGCTGTTAGGACTGACACTGACCAAATCCATGCATGCACTTAGAAAGCTGGGATCTGGATCCAGGTCTGAATTTGGTAATGAGCCTCTCTCATTGCTGCAGGATGAACCCAAGTCCCAGAACCAAACACCCCTGGACCTTGGGGAATTTTGGTGCTAAGCTTTGTATCAAAGCATAATCTGTACTTTTTTGCCTCTCCTCCAGACAGGCCCACCAAGAGTGTTTCCTCTTGAAGTTGTAAAGGGCTCTTTTCTATTTGGCAAGGACTCAAGCACCTCCACCTGCTCTGTGATCATTTGCCGAATGGCAAAAAAAGGCATACTAAACAAAAAAAAAAGCCACTCAAGCTGGTTCTTGTTATTTGTGCTCCTCCAGCAAAGTGCTTGCAAGTTCAGTACAGACAGTTCAACTCAGACATGGCTTGTAGCTTAGGAAGATACTTCAGAGTCTGCCTTAAACTAGTGAGGTTTTAGATGATGTCAGTTTGGTCTCTTGAGGGTGCTGTTCTCATCAGATAGTAAGGCTGATAAGCCTTCTGTTATGTTAGATTTAACCCTTTTATCATGTATGAAGTGGCCAAGAAAACCTTGTATTTCCTGGCACAATACTTTGACACGGCTGTCTCTGTTTCACAGGTACTGCAGCTCCATTCCTTTACATACTTGTCACATGTAAAAGATTGCTGACTAGCTGAAAAGCCAGACATAACAAGGGTTTCAAGAGCCAGCCCCTCTACAAAGTCATAGTTGGTTTATTTTTCTATTCTTTTCCTGCTCCTAGTTTCTCTCTTTTCCTTTTTCTTCTTTTTTTTTGTTTTTTGTTTTTAATTTTTTTACAGGACAAATGAAACCAGGGACTGAAATACCATCTAAAACTAAGAATAGTGGAAGCATGCTTGTTGCAAATTTCCCCCCTTTCAGCCATGCCAGTCTACCAAAATGGTGACCGGCAGCACCTGCCATTACTCAAATTTTGAAACACCTGCTGCTCTACCTGTGTGAAATTCTGTACAACTAAGTAAAAAAATAAAGCTGTGCCCAAGACACTCCCAACTGAATTGGGCCACAATGCATGCACATTCATCTTAGAAAGTTTGATTGACCTATAGATCTCTGGTTGGGAAAAGCTTGGGTGAAAGATGGCGCGCGCGCGTGTGCGCGCGTGTGTGTGCGTGTGTGTTGAGTTCTAGAAGGTTGCTAGGTGTCAACGTGAGTTAATTGTAATATTAATCTTTATTGTTGGGGCCCACAAGAGAATGAAGAAGCTGATATAAGCTCCACTGCCACTTCTACAGCTGAGCGAAGTGGTCAGCAGGCATGTAAGGTTGATAAAATACCTTCCCCCAGTAGGCTTCCTATGCAACCCAAAGATGGGCCTGCCTATCAAAAAGATCCACTCATGCACTGAATCCTAGATGAAGTGAGGACCTAAAAACTCACTAGGTATGTGTTTTGACCTTAACTGCTAGGAAGGGTTCAATTTCCACAAGTTTAAATCCATTTGGATTATACAGACGTTAAAAAAACAAACAAAATCAGAAGCAGCAGCGTGCGTTAGTTTGACCTGGCTTCACAGTGGCTGTATAGACTGGGCACTTCAGTGGGACTTTTTGGCGCTTTTATCTAATAGCTGATTCAATCAGGTATTACAGAAAAGTGCCAAAAAAGCCCCACTAAGGCACATGATCTATACAGATGCTGGGTAAGCTGGGTCCAGCTAACGTGATTTCTTTTCTGGGCAGGCACTGGACTCAGTGTGGGACCACCCCGAGTTTAAAGTAAAGTGCCATTTTTGGTTTGTTCGTTTTTTTTAAATGTCTGAAAGCAGCTATAGAGTGCTAAGAGGCAGATGTAAGATTAAGAAGAAATCATGTTATTGTACACAGTTGTAGCCCACTGCTTAGTCTCTTTCCTCAGAAAACTGGGATTAATTAGGCTGAGGACAGGAAAGAGAGGCCAGCTGGAAGTGAAACTCCATTTTGCTGTCATCCTGTAACAGTTCTGACAATGGTCTCCTGAGTGATGCCATTAGGAAGATCAGTCCCTGGCAGCTATAACTATGGAACTGGTGAGCAGAAAAGGATCTAGCTAGCTGTGCAGCTCCTGAGGCTGTCTGGCACTGTCCAAGCTGGTGAAGCTGCAGAAAAACCCTTTTGTAAGGAGTGACTCCAAAGTGGGGCAATGAAGGATGGAGAGGGGTGATTCTGGAAGCAATGGCAGAGAGCAGCAGAGCTATGTATGGCTGATACATTAGCCTGCACCGGAGAGCAGTCTTGAGGAGGCTTATGGCCTCCGCGGTACTGAGACTGGCCAATTAGGTGGGTGGACAAGGAAGTCCCTTGCCTTGTAATCAGAATGGGAACAGTTACTGGAGACTGAGTGACAGGATCAGTGGTGACACTAGCATTTGCCCTATCATAGCCTGAGAACAGATCCTAGGCACAATGGAGGACAGGAGAGAACTAGGGGAAATAAAAACATTGTTAGCAATGAGCAAGTGTCTGATAATTGTTTGCTAGCAGTTTGTTTCGGCCATACACGGTAGAAGTTTTGACAGAGTTAGCCAGGAACATGTTTCATAGTTTCTAGGGTTGGAAGGGACCTGAACAGATCATCAAGTCCAACCCCCTGCCCTGGACAGGAAGGAGTGCTGGGATAATAATATAATATTATATTATCATAATACCCCAGCCAGATATCTATCCAACCTCCTCTTGAAGACCCCCAGGGTAGGGGAGAGCACCACCTCCCTTGGGAGCCCATGCCAGAGCCTGGCAGCCCTAACTGTAAAAGAGCATGGCAGCCCTAACCTTTCCTCATCGCATTCTCCCAGCTTTAGTGCAGTGTCTGCTGTTTGTGAAACCTAAGAAGACGTGGCTACACTCTGGTGCACACTGAAAAGGATCCATGGGTCTGGTCTGCGGTTGACAACAACAACTTAAATTAGCTTCAGAAAATGGACACTGTTTATTCTTCCTCCGTCACCAACCCCCTTCTTGTAAGCAGTCACTGTAGTAAGATGACTAAGCTGGACTGGCTCCATTTAGCCTCCTGCACAAGTTTGTGATGAGGAGGAGGGGGGCGGGGGAGGCTTTCTCTCTTCAGCAGAAAGTTTGCAGCTTCCTGTCAAGTAAACTACTATAGAGCAAGCCCTAAAAGCACCTTGAACTTGAACTGAATTCACAGAGAACCCATCCAAGATCCCCTGAGTGCACTTCCCTCTGTCCTTTACTTGTGTGCATGCCTCCACTCACTTTCCAGTAGTGCTCAGGGCTTAACCACTTGTGGGATACAAGGTTAAAGTTTTATCAGACTATGTGGTTTAAATGGCTAATCGTGCTGCATGTGACAATGGAGTCATATGCTGCATGAGAAAAGCTAAGGAAAAAGCAGATAAAGGTGACCCACTAAATACACCACAGCCCACCTGAATTTTCAATCAGATTTCAATAAGGCTTTGTAAAGACTGTCAAAGACAATAAACAGCCATAGGGTAGGGGACAAAGTTTTTCATGTATTAAAAAGCAATTAAGTCCTAGGGAACAGTCATAGCTAACGGCTACTCTTTGGCGCCAAGAGCAGATGGGCTGTCCCAAGGATGACTAACAGAGATCAATACTATTTCATATATGGCGAATGAAGTTGCCACTAGGTGAAACTTGCTGACCTCATTCAAGCATGTGTCAGCTCTGAAAACTGTCTAATGATTTTTTTTTTTTTTTGTAAAAATACGTCTCTTTATATATAAGGTTATATATATCTACGCCCTATCTAATGACGTTACCCTTTATTCAATACATTTGCTCCTTATATGTATTCAGAGTAATATCCACTGTTTTTAGTGACTCAGAATTGTGTCACTTTTTACTTTGGCCTAGCTCAGGCAGAGGTGGCTTCAGAGGGGGTACAGTGGTGCTGTCACATCCCCTTTTGGACTGTGCTGTGGGGATAGTATCTGGAGACCTTTTTAAGTCCACCAAGCAGGTGAGGTTCCACCCAAATCCCAGTACTCTCTCCCTTCCTCTCTCCCCCACCCACTGCTGCTGCTGCCTCCACTATCCCCTGCAGGCCCCAGGGGAAGGGGCAGCTCCAGAGCCACCCTTGTCCCACTCTAGCCAGGCTGCACAGGGAGCTGTGGCAGCTGCAGGCAGGTTCCACCTTCCTGCCTGACCCCCATGTGTTCCCCTGGGAGCAAGCTCACGGAGAAGGAACACACCTGCAACTGCCACCATGACTGTTGCTGTCCCTTGCTGAGCCTGGACCCTGCACAGTCCAGCTGGAGAAACAGAGCAGGAACAGCTCTTGAGTTCCTTCCATCCCCTGATCAACTAGAGACAGCAGCTGTAGCTGGCGGAAGATGGGGGGAAATGAGAGAGGAGGGTATGTGCTGCTGAGCATGGAGGGAAAGGGGAGAAGTGCTAAGGTCAGGGGTGGAGGAAGATTCTGATTTAGGGACTTTAAAAATTCCCAGATGCTGGTCCTGCAGCATGGTCTGCCTGTCCAGGTGGATGGGTGTGGACAAAAGCTGAGAATGAGGGAGTGAAGCCCGGGTCACTACTTTCATCCACCCCTTTGCAAAATCCTGGATCCACCCATGAGTTTTGGCATCTCCTTTGGCCTCTCTTTCA
Organism: Alligator mississippiensis; assembly: GCF_030867095.1. Classification (NCBI taxonomy): domain Eukaryota; kingdom Metazoa; phylum Chordata; order Crocodylia; family Alligatoridae; genus Alligator; species Alligator mississippiensis. The sequence goes on from NC_081825.1 coordinate 231,828,609, forward strand.
TTAAGAACATTACTGACTAAGGTGTGACTTCTGACTTCCAGACTGCAGGTTGAATTTCCAGGGTGGACCATTAGAAGAGCCATTTTACGTTTAAACTATGCAGGTAAAAGCTGTAGTCACTGAGAAGCAATTGCCGTAGTCTCTCAAGGTGCTCTCTTTAGAGGCACTTTGCAGAGCTAAAAAACTTATTTAGGATGGTAAAATGACAGTGCCTATTTCCAACCTGGCAATTATTCTGTTCTTTCCAGCATGGGCTAGGTCACAAGGCCACTCTTCCTTGAAGTCAACAGGAAGAGAATCAGGCCCTAAGCGGAGATTCAGAATGGTAAACGTGAAGAATTTCAGGTGGTGGAAATGGGCTCTAGGATAGCAAAATTCATGCATCTTGAATCAATGCAAAAGAATTAACACTGGCTAAAAAGAGTCATTTTCTGAGAAGCTGACTAAAAATGTTCACCCAAATGAAAAACCTGGATGCACTAACTATGGTGAAAAATGTTGTACTACAATTATGTCGACCATGTTTGGGACTGTATATATCTAATGTTGGCTGCCTCACATGCAGGAAGGTGTAGAAGAGGCTAAAGTGTCCATAGAAGATCAATAAAGATTATTAGGGAACTAGGTAAGATTAACTCAGATGAGAGACTGCAAAGAACTAGAACTGCAATATTTACAATTCTGAAGGATACAGTGAAAAATGACCCATCCTTCTCAGATCAATACTAAGAGACCACGTAGATGGCTTGTTGAAACTAAAGGGCAATACACATAGAACAAATAAATAAAAGATTACCTCTTCACACAGTGCGTGGTTACTCTTTGGAACTGATCTGATAGGAGAGGTCACAAGGTCAAATTCTATGCCTGTTTTGGGTTTTTTTTTAAAAGGCTGAATAATTTTATGACCGTTTTTAACAGCTATAATTTATGCAAGCTGGAATAATGATAAGGGGAGCCAAACCAACTCCCAGGTTTCAGTGTTTATATTCTCTGGAGATGAGAATTATTTTTTTTATCCTCCAAGTACAACTGACCAGTGGTATTATGGAATTTAGGCCTGCAACTTCCATTTGGAGCTCCAGGTCTTGGTAACCGTCTGTGACGCGCCAAAAGATGTGGCTTGTGAACTATTCCAGGAAGCAGGATTTTGACAGACTGAAAAGAAAAATGAAATTCAGTAATAACAAATCTTAAGAAACATAGCGTGGGGGAGAGCTGGCTAACCAGTTGCACTACAGAAAAGTGTCAGGGCTCTGGGGAATGACAAACCGAAGATAAGGCAGCAATGCGAGGCTCTGACAAAAGGTTGATGCTGTATCCAGGATAGTGTCTATCTCCAACCTGGTAACTATTCTGTTTTTTATAGGAGAGCACAAAGCAACCCGCCAGCCTCCCCTGTAATCAAAGGGAGGAGAATCAGGCACTAAATGAAGAAATGAGGTTAGTTTAGGGGCACTGTATTTCAAAATGTAAACAAATTGGAGGCAAACTGAAGGAATAGAAAATAAGAAGGTAAAGGATGTTAAAGAAGCCCACGAAAGCATATGCCTTTCCTCAATAAGTAAGTTAGTTTTTAAGCCCTTATTATACAAATGCTGATTGGTGTTAGTGCTTGCTTGGAGTTTGGAGCAGTCACACCCTTAGTCTAGAAACCTCTCTGACAGTCCCCGACTTGCACGGCTGTGACTTGCCACTAGAGGCCTGGGGAGCAGGGATAGGACTGGGATCTGTAGCTGTGTTTCCCACTAGAGGGCTGGTGAGCCGGGACAGGCTTCTATCCCTGCTCTACAGGCAGGGGTGTGAGAGATCCTGGGATACCAGAGGACTTCAACTTGGGTGGCACATCTGTGAGGAGTGCCCATACCTTAATGGAACAGGAGCAGGGTAGTGGGGATCAGAGATAATCCTGCCCTGGAGTGGCATAATGAGTGCTTATCACCACTTTAAAGTGTTAATGTGTGGACAATCCAAGCATTAAGAGCTCCAGGAGCTGCCCAAAATTACCATGTAACAAGGCCCAGAGGTGCCACCAGGCCCTACCTTCAGCTCTGAGAATATTTGGGCTGGAGAAAAGATGAGACAGAGAGTGGAAAAGAGAGAGGACAAGTCCCTCATTTTTACAAAGGGACTTTATCAGGAGGGCAGGGTTCCATCCTTGTAAACCAAAAAACAACAGGGCAAGAAGTTAATAGGTTTAAGCTGCAGCAAGGCAACTCAGGTTAAATATTAGGATAAATATATAAACATTAGAAGAGCTTGGGCAATGGAATGCACCACCAGGGGAATGCTATGGCATCGTCAGCAGTGCAGACATTCAAGGTTAACACTCGCCAGCTATCTGTATTTGAGGTGATTTAGGGATAGCCAAATCAATCCTGTCATAGTTCAGAGGGATGTTTCTAGGTGACTCACTGGAAGTCCCTGCCAACCCAAATGATACGATGATAACCCTACAGACCTCCTGCCTCCCTTTTCCATCACAAGTCTCACTCCTCCAACTGCCTGCTTTCAACTTATTACAAATTGCTTGGGTTCTTTCCAGTTCGGTTTCCACCCACTTTAAAGGGTTGTTATGGTAGGACTAGCAACTAAAAATGGCAAATACCTTGTTCAGCAGATCTGTTCTCCATGCATAGCTGAATTTAAAGACAAGGAAGATTCTACTGTTAGGTCAGCTGTGCCAGTAGAGGTGAGGAAGGGAAAGCTAACATCACTGAATACAGGCTGAATTTGAGAGCTAGCAGGAAAAAAATGGCATAATTTGTAAAGTGATCCTATTAGATTTGTACTGTAGTCAAGAGAAAATGATCATGAAACCTGCTGTTTTTTTACAGTCCCTTTTCAGAGAGATGACATCATTAGACCATTATTATATAATTACTTGACATCATTATTTTACTTGCAAACATGGTCTTTCACAAATATACTTGACTGAACAAATATATTGTGGTTGCAGTATATTCTCTTTGTTCAACCATTAACAGGAAAAATGTTGATATCTGCCAAACAGGCTTACTAAAGAAATCCCTTAAAACATAACAAGAGAGTTTTAACACACGATTTTATGTGCTTTTGTTCCACACACTCTAGCGTCTCCCCTAGAGTGTGCTATTATTACCCTAAGTGAGGGGTCAGCAGCCTTTTAGGAGTGGTGGGCCAAATTTGTAAAGTTAATTCTGAAGGTGGGGTACTGTTTCCAACCTGGCCATTACTCCCCAGACCACCAGTTCCCCCGCCACCAAATCGCTACTGCCATCCCAGCCTTGGAGGCTGGATGAAATCACTTTGCAAGCCAGATCTGGCCTGTGGGCTATAGGTTGCAGCCCTAAGCCATAAGTAATGGCTAGCATTTCTCTGGCTTGAGTGCTACATCCTTGTCCTGTGAATCAACATTGGCATCTGTTCATTCACAGCATTCATAGGAAATATTTGCTGTGGTCTCCAGTTTGGGACAGGAGAGAAACAGCCCTAAATTCTATTTCGAGGCCTTCCTCTGACTCACTGTGCCATTTAGAATAAGTCACTTAATTTATCTGCTCTCAGTTTCCTCATCTGTGAAACAGATCCATTTCTATGTGTCTACCTCTTGGCTAGGGACCAAAATTACACATAAATCAGCATTAGTGATCAGAATCTGTAACACAACAGACATTCAGAGCACATAGACTGCTTTCAAAATGGCTGAAACCAGCTTAAGATAAACCTGGATGGATGTAGTATCAGACTTAACTGATTTAAGTTAAATCGGTTTATTGAACTTCTCTCCCAGACCCCCTCCAGATTCAGGTTAACTCACAGTCCCCCAGCAGGTTGTGCACCTTCCCCACAAACACCCTTACACAGGGTGGGTTGGGTAGCCTTGGCCCAAGCTATCTATTCCAGCTGAGCAGGGAGGTGTGCTCTAGCACCCCCCGGTTTCTGGCCTGGGCCACTATAGGTATGTGGTTGCATTTCCAGAATCAAAAGTGAATGCCTGTTCATTTGTTTATCAGTTCAATCTGTGCAGTTTAAACCAACCTGCAAAGATTAAATTGATTCAGCCTCAGGCTTTTTGACGGTCTGTACTTGGCCCTTAAGACCCACTCAAACCTTTGTAAAGTATTTCCAGACCCATATATGAAACAATTACGTAAGAAATACCAAGTACACTTGCTACCCAATCAGAAAATAATGTGCCTACCTATTTCAGGGTCATCTGTTTTCAAATTGTTGTCCACTTGAGTTCCCTCATTTTTCCCCCATGCCAGAGATACAACTTCAGCATGAGAAAAGTTTACAGCTCCATACCAATGGGCATTCCAGCCTCAGAGTATTTATGCCTCTGTTTCCTCTGGGAATGTCTAGAATATAGAAATAATCTGCTTCCACTAGTTTCAATTGCTCTTTTCACAGCAGATCTATATCAGGTTTAAAAGTGGGGAGGGAATATCTCCTCCTCTGCAATGCCCTGAGTTTTGTGATAGTTGTCTAGCTGGCAGTTACAAGTGCCACAGACAATTGTAAAACTTGGAGAATACTAAATAGTCAATGCATTGAAGTGAAATTGTTCTAAGTGGTAGTGGTAGCTGGGGTTGGAGTGGAGTGGGAGGCATAAAATGAACCCATAAAAAGAGATTAATCTGCAACTGGAGCATAGGCAATAAGAGCTCCAGGCTCATCTTTTGCATCCCAATAAAGCAGCACAGTTTTGACTGAAATCAAGTCAGAGTGGCTATGGGACTAGTAGTAAAAAAAATCAAAGCGGAAAAAAAAGCCCACCTTGTGAAAATTAAAATGTGGAATTCAAAACATTTGCAGTACAATAAACACAACCCAGCCCCAGCCAAATAGAAGTTCTGTTCTGCCCACAAGGAAACACAAGAAACCACATCATGCCTGGCAGCAACCGACCCATAGTCCCATTTCCTCCTTGGTTTATTGCAGAATTGTGTTCCTCAGTGCCCTCGGCTATGTTTAACGTTGTGTCTGTTTCCACTATAACCCCTTCAGTTCAGAGGGGGAGGTTATAAATCAAGTTGTAGTGCTGCCTGAAGGGATAAGTCACAGCACAGCAGGTATTGGTTAAGGGTGTTTTCTATCATTGGAAGTTTTCTAAGGAACAGGTATGGGCTTTGTGAAGCATAGGCCAGCTTACTGGGCCAGAGAGCCTGAGAACAAAGGATACCTTACCAGGCAGTACCATCTTCTAATGTTCTGGATGAAAGTGGCCAAAAAGTTCCAAGGGTAGTGCTATGATTTCAGGGACTGCCATTTCCAAATCTCTTTTAAGATTCTTGTGTTAGTAAAGTACTTAAAAATCCCATTTCTTGATGAAAGAAGACAGGAGCTGTCTTCATTCTCCTTTATCTCAGTGTAGCCTTGGCTCTTGTCAACCCATGGCTTCTGCCTGGGCTCTTTTAGCTCCCAAAGACGAACACAATTCTCTGAGGCATGGGAAATGTCTATTTCTAATCTCAAGATCAAACTTTGCTCTCAATTATATCTCTGCTCATCTACCTCTCCCACCTCTGCAGCAATATCCCTTTACAAATATTGGAAGCCTCATCTTCTTTCCCAGACTATAATAGCTTCTTTCTAGATCTTCCCTAAAGTCCTACTGTCCAGACTCAAACATGTGCCAAATGCTCCTGTCACTTTTCCCACTCCAAACCTTCCTCACAGCGATGCTCTGAATCCTGAGTCACTTTTGGAGATCCAGTTTAGTATTGCTTGTAGGCCCCACCATTAATTCAGCATTTTGTGAACATAAGGAGGTATTAGCTTGCTCCTGCCCTTATTTAAAAAGCTCTGTATGGACCTACTCTACCATTATTCTCTATCTACAGTGACCTCCTATGAGTTCTTTCACATATGCTTGCTCAGCTTTCAAGAGTGCCCCCTCTGTTGACCCACCCCCAGGTAGCTCCTGGCACTGTCTATACTGTGGTAGCAAGCTCAAAGCCACTTTCATAGACCAGGGATCCATTATAGTAGGAACCCAACTTGCACCGATTCTGCCCAGAGGAACTTCTAACAGGCTTCCTGATTCTGTGCCACGGTTTTCAAGTCTCATCTGGAAACACTTTTGCTGCTTCCAACCATCCTTTAACTACGCTGACAAAGGGAAATAATAGCCGAAAGCAAGAAACTCAAATATTTGTTGGATACTACTTTTAATGTTGCTTTGCTGCCTCAATGCCCGTCTCCCACCCCTATAAACATTTCTACCTCTCTCTGCTCTTACTCCACCCACCACCTTCAGAAAGGTTTGGGAAACAGGTGAGTCATGCATCATTTCCCGGCAGACACCAACTCTAATCTGACAAGCCCCTGTGGGTGGGATAGGAGGAAGGAAAGCATTCTGAGCCAGTAACTCCTCAGTGCAAATGCCTTGCCAACAGCCCCATCTTGTTTGTATCAAGGAACTATGAGCTGGAGCTCCTCAGAGAGCTGCAACAGCCGCAGTTTCAGAGGAAAGCAAATCATCAAATTAGAAACCAGCACCTATTCTTTAGCAAGCCCTCTTGTGGCAATCAGACAGAGGGGTAAGATGTGCTTCATGTAGGAAACACAATCAGTAAAGAGGCTGCTTCATTTGCTAACTACAAGTTCTGGATGGCTTTAAAGTGACTGGAAGTTTTTGAAGATGACAGCTATTACAAGTCATGTCACTTCAAGGTGAAAAGAATAGGAAACAAGTGAGGCTGAAAGATGGTTAATAGCCAACTTTGTAACTGCAGGCACCTGAACATTCGGTAGCAATTGCAGAATCAAGATAAGCCCCTTTGTTGTAACCCTTACAAATGAACTGCCAATCTCCTCCTCAACTATATATTTTGTTTGTCTCCCTTTGACATGGAAGCATTATCTCCAGCTTGTCTGGCATGACGTAACAGGCAGCTAGACTTTATTCCTGCTTCAGTCTGTTAGGACAGAAGACAAAAATCAGAAGCAATTGAATTATTGACCAGTTCTCAACATACTGAAGACACTATGTCTCATACATCCTCACTAACTACCTTAGCCTCACACTCTTGCTGAAGGGGAGGAGAAATAGAACAGAATATTGGCACAAGAACCATTAGGTCAGAAAAGTTGCACCAATCTTGCCTCAAGCTCTTTGCAGAAGAGGAGTGAAGAAACTCAGAAGTTACTGCGTATTGTTCCTAAAAACAGAGTACACTACCACCTCATGGTCAAGGTGAAAGCAGCTGATTAGCCTAGAAGAATTAGAGACAGCTGCCCTTCACCATTGGCAAGGAGACCCATGCAGCACCTTCAAATCATCTTCTATGCCACAGCCAAGCTTTATATCTAGCTATATTTATCTAACTAGAGGCCAAGAGATTCCCAGGTTGCTGAAGTCTCCCCATCATTTAAGAAGATATACAAAATAGATGGCCTGTTCAGAGGTTATTAGCTTCCCCTGTCTTGTGACAGCCTTTAAGTTGGTTTTGACCATTGAAAAACACCCACTAGCAACGGCATATTGATGAGGAGAGAACAAACCATCTCAACATAAATGATGCCTGTCTCCAAGAGCTGGCACTAAATTAGAGCACCACACAACAGGGGGAACCATGTAATGTGCTTGCAAAGGTGTGCTATCACCATAGCTTTTTAGAGGCTTCTCACAGAGCAACAGGCAAGTAGCACAGCTGTATCCATCAATCATTAACAAGGCAAAGCATATTTGCTTGGAGAGTAAGGCAGCAGTTTTAGGCTCCATGTTCACATGCTGGAATATGGCAAAAGTGTCTTTGCATCTCCAAGTGGATCTGTGCAAGATTCCCTCTCACCCCCTCCCCACCCCCCTTAAAAAAAAGAGAACCTCCATTAAACATTTGGGAAGAAGAGTTAAGCAGTATAGCTGCTAAGGACTTCCTAGTAGGATACAATTTTTAAACTTGAGCAGCCTTTTCCAAGTAGGGGATGATGCCAATGTCCAAGTGCAAGCAGAAGATTGCTGCAGTCTGCAGAAAATATTTGAAGGACATTTGTCAAGCATTAACAAAATGAGGTCTGGGCCCCTGGTGTTCTTCCCTCAGGAGAATGTACTGCTTTTCAGTTATATAAACTCCTGGATAAATCTCATATGGCTTTTGGGTGACCTAAATAACTCATCTTTAGCAACCCCACTCCAATTCTACCTTCATTAGCCCCATGTTACTGCCACATCATACTTATTGTCATCCTAGGGGCAAAAGACCATTAATACCAAAGAAGCTTAGCAAAGATCCTGGGGTATATCCCAGGAGTTTTGTTCTATGAAGATGCTTTTCTTAAAACAAAGGAATCTGGGACAGTTTACAGCCAAACTTCCTAGAGGCACGGCAAGAGGAAGAATGAATGGCTGATTCCCTAAGGATTCTACCTACAGGTTGGAAAGATGCTCATTTTGCAGACAGAAAAAAAAAGAGCTAGTCTTCCCCTAAGGGCAGTCTCAAGGAAGTTAGCAACACCAAGGAGAAAGTGTCCAAGAACTGAAAGATGTTTTCAAGTAAATCACCAAGAACACCAATTAAATTTTGCATTGAAGGAGTTGCTGAACATTTGAATCTGCTGTATGATGGCTTTTATACTTGATCTGCTGTGGGGGCTGGCTGCTCTTTTCCCTTATAAAAATAGACAACAGTCCCTCTAGGAGCCAAGCTGTAACAGTATTAGCAAGAAGTAAGCCCTGAAAAGAATTAGAATAGATTCTGGTTTGCCAGAGTCTCAAAGCCCAGTTCTACTCTCTTTGAGCAAGATTTACCTCTTACAGCAAAAGCAAAAGAGATCCAACAGCTCAAGCTACACATATCAAGAGAGGAAGAAGGTCTGTGGAAACTGACAACCTTCCACTCAAGACAGGAGAAAAACTCCCATGAAAGATGAAGAGGATGAGAGCTTGAGGAGAAAAGCCACCTTGTGCTTTTTCTTAACCTGCATACTTGTCTAAGCTGGTCTCTCACCTCAAAAAGAAGGAAGGAAAAGGAAGTGGCATACCTGAAAGCCTCTCTGCAAATTGTGGAGATTGGGGGAGGAAAGTACTCTGCATTTTAAGTGAGCAGCTAAGAAACAGCACCTTGTGTTTGCAAGTAAAACCAGCTTCATTGTCAGTTTCTTGAAAAAGACTTGGGGTTTATTGATTTAAACTGCAAACAGTCGTTACAAAAGAGATTCTTTTAAATAAACGCACACAAAGGAAAAAAAAAAAGAAAAAAGGCAATGTAGTGAACAGTAACAGGGGAAAAATTACATTCATTGTTTTCTTTGTGCCAGTCCCATTCACCTCAACAAGGAAAACTCCAAACTTGGAATACAGAAACTCAGAGACAAACTGTATTTGGAATGTCTTCAGATAGGCACTTCAAGCCAAAGGCTTTTTTTTTTCCTTTAAAGAAGCTATACAAAAAAAAAAAAGGAAGTAAAATGTCTTTCTTCCATACTATCTCACAGCAGAGCTTATGCATGTACATTCTAGAGCCCAAGTGTGTACAACACCCAGGGGAAGAGGAGGAAGAGGAAAGGCAAAGAAACACATTAACTCAATTTGCAGTCCAACACAAAAAGGGGAATTTCTAAAATAAATAATCCAAACACAGTTTTTGCATTTTTTTAAATTAATTTTTCATTTTTTAAAATAAAATAACCAAAAAAGTGTAAAGTTACAAAAAATGTCATTGTAGTATAATATATTAAACTGTGGGGGGGGGAAAAAAAGGAAAAAAGACACTTCACAATCTTAAGATTAATATGGAAGATCATAATTTAAACATAAAAGAATATATTCTATGGATTCATCATCCCGATAAATATGAACAAAATTAACAAAAAAGCATAGGTTTCGGCAATAAATACGTTTTGATAAGTTAAATAAGCTTTTTATATTGTTGTGCAGTGACAAGCAAAATTTGCTCTCCAATTTCTGAAAAGTTATACAAAATTAAAACCCAGAAAAAAAAAAATAATAAAAAGCTTGGCGTGAGTGCTCTAAGATAGGTCTAAAGTACTCTAGAGCAAAACCATTAAAGCTATGCCTACTGGAACTTGGTTTAAACAGAACTTGTGTGTGGAATGAATTCCATTAGCCCCCCCTCCCCTCTGGTTTTATTTATTTTTTTTAAAGATGTCACATGAATACATGGGGAACTTTTAGCACCAAAATCAAGTCTTTCATAGTCCATCTGTTTGTTTTCTTCCCCCCAGTCAAAGTCCCACTCATGGTACAATCTTTGTCCATTCTCAGCTTTTCTTCCTGCAGACCTGAGCAGATCCAGGCAAAATTAATCTTTATAGGGCACAAGGGCTGGATGTTAACAGCTGTCCACATGCCTTAAGTCTAGCAACAACTGGCCAATAGAAAAGGGAGGGGCAAAGGGACTGAAAGGGGAAGATGCAGTATTGTGGCCAGTGGAGGGAGCTGCTGGTTCTGGATTTTCCCTGCACATCTGGAAGTGCACAGAGCTTTAGAGGAGGCTGCGGGTGCCCTCTGCAGCTGGAGAGGTAATAGTCACAGTGAAAATGTTAAAGGCACTAATTTTGTAAACGGTTATTGCTTTTTAATGTAATTTGGCACTTAAGGCTTAAGCCAGTGAGTCAGCTAGCGGCAAGTGGACTGCCTTGATGTTAACGTCTAACCCTGTAACCAGGGGAGCTCGGGGTGGGGGAGGGGGGTTCAGCTTAACATTGTAATAGAGAGGTGAGAGGGAGACAAGAGGCAACCCCAAATTAGTCATCAGAGATGGAGAGTCTGCTGAAGATGGGAAGACGTCTTGAGGTGTCCAGGATGGGCGAATCTGAGCCGCTGTGGCTGCTGCTAGAGCTGCTCAGATAGCCTTCCTGGTCAGAGAGGGAGTCCTGAGGACTGGGTGGCGAGTCAAACATGTTGGGGGACTCAGACATGGGCCTGAAGAGGAAAGCAGTGGGTGACCCCCCGCTGGGCACCTGCACCCCCATGCTGGGGGCAAAGAGACTGGCCAGCTCTTGGCTGGAGAAGGTGAAAGGGTTGCTGGCGCAGTCAGGCAAGGTGGGCGAGCCCAGAAGGTCATCAGCACTCAGGATAGGCGGCGGGGTGATTGAGGTGGGGCTGTCCAGCAGCCCATTGGCAGCAGAGCTGGGGAAGCCGGCAAAACTGAAGCTGTGCTGGAGGCGAGGTCTGTCGGCAACAGTGGGGTCCCTGGCCCCAGCCACGGCGCGGCGCTCCTCGGCATTGTGGATGAAGTGACAGCGAGGCCCGTAAGGGCAGAAGCCGATGGTGTGGAAAGTGCGGCACAGCTCCGTCTTGTACTTGGGGTGGCGAGTGAGGCTTCGCAGCTCGTGGATGCCATGGGCGAACTGGCACTTGTCACCGTATTTGCAAGCACCGTTCTCCTCAAAGGGGCGGCACAGCTCAGTCTTGTAGCGGCTTGAATTGACTTGTCCCCCAGGCTGCTTCTGTGGCAGTAGACGTTCCCCGCCTTCAGAGAAGGAGCGGTCCCGAAAGCGGCTCTCCCTAGGACCCAGCACAGGGGCTGGCTCCCCCTTGAGGCTGCTTAGGAGCTGGTTCTGGTGAAACTTGGAGTTGGGCAAGGTGACAGAGTGCCTCCTGGAGAAACCCCCGCCAGCTGGGGTACCCACTGCCTTCCTGTCCAGCAGACACCCTCCAACACTGGAGGGACTGTAATTCAACATCTTGTTGCCCTATGGAAAGAGAGCAAGAAGTGGTCAATTGACTAGTTTCCTCCAGCACCCTCCAACTATTTCTCAACAAGGGGACTGCCTTGAGTCCCCAAAGACTCAGATTCCATCTTCATTAGCTCATGCAACTTTAAAACAACCTGGCCTCCAATGGCCCTACCTCCCAAGATTAAGCCATCCTGTTAGATATGACCCTCTGCCCCAGGCAACAACCAAGCTGTCCCACCTCGCCACAGGGTGACCCTGGCGTACATAAAACTTCCCATGCCCTAGGCAATGGATTGGTCACCCCATCTACCACATGCAAGAGCTAAACCCCTGCCACTCTCTTCTCTCCCGTCCCAGACAACCACCCATCTCTAGATCCAGGGGAGCCACTACTTCAGGTCCTTTACCTCACCCAAGAACCAGATCTTCCAATGGCTTCTCCACTTCAGCTATCCCACTCCTCCACAGACCCTCCCTCTAATTCCAAAGATTGCAGAAGAGACCTCTGAGAACCAAAGGCTTTATATGAAAAAGAAAAAGATTTGTTTTGGGACAGGCCAACCTTGGGAAGAGTGTACCAGTGTGCAGAGGGGCAATATGACTTTGAGAGAGAGAAATGCCAATTACCACTCTAAATTAATTCCATTTCTCTTGTCCTCCCTCCAATGTAGCAATTGCATTTCATGTGATCCAGGCCAGCCTTCGCCCCTAACCACAAGGATTCCTTTGCAATTAGCCTTTTGGCTGCAAGGAAAGTCTGGAAAGGATTATCAGGAAGGCAGTTACTTCCATCTGTGGGGGTGGGTTATTTATGTATTTTTTAACATTAAAAATCTCGTTGGAGGGAATAAACGTAAGCAGGTTTGCAACAGTCCCAGGTCTTTTGAAAAGAGAACAGAGAAAAGTGGAAGCCAGGTTCAACAGGTTTTTAAAGCATAAGGCAGAGCCATGCTAAGAACTCCCTGAAGAGTGAAAGTGTCTCTGTTGCTGGCTCTCGTTTTAAGAGAAGCGGGCTGGAGACAAAGCCAGCTCCACTGGAAACTTTACCCTGGCAGTGACACTGCAAACCTAATGCACAGATCAGAGTTTCAAAGCAACAAGGTTGGGAAAGGGCTTGTCCTCTTGTTGGCACTTGGGCAGCTCACTTTGCTCTCAGATCAACTTAGTTTTGTGAGGGGGGGGGGGGGGGAAGTAGTATCTTTGTAAAACAAAAAACCCACCAATTAGCAACTAAACAGGGGAAGGGCTGGGAGAAGCCAAGCAGACTTGAGCTGGGTGAGGTTGGTCAGGAAAGTAAAATGGCCTGAAAGCACTGAAGCAGCTAGAACTGCAAGAGGAGGGAAGCAGATACTGGCCTGCAGGCAGTATGAAAAGCAAGTCCTGGCTACAACCCCTCCCCTCCCCTCCCCACTGTATGGGGCTGCAAGTACAGTGGGGCAAGATCAGGCACGCTGCAGCAGACAAGAGCAGCTCAGACAATCCAAGGGGTTCAGCAGGATCTTTTGGGGGGGGGGGGGGGGAAAAGCAACTTCCCAAACTTTGAAAAACTCCTTGTAGTGACGCCCCTCCAGCTCACATTCCCCCAGCTGAACACACCAGCAGCTTCCATGGGAAGAGAGGGGGATCTCAGCACTCACCCAGGGTCACCATTCCAGGTCCTTTACAGCCACCCCTGTTCTACTGCATGGGATCAGTGGGGAAGAGAAACTTCTCAAACGAAGTTTGGCTACTTGGTTCCTCCATTAATTCTACCCTCTTCCTCCTCCCACTCCCTTGGTTGCAGAAATTGGTAACCCTTCTCTGCAAAACGTAGAGGCTGTTAACACAGCGGGGAAATTGGCTCTGGGAAGCCTGGCAGAGGGGAAAGAAAAAAGAAAGAGATCCAACAGTGCAAGAAGAAACAACCAGAAGTCTGAGCGGGTTAAGGAAGTTCTCCCTGCAACTGACTTGCAGGAAAAATTACAAGAGGGCGAAGTGCAGTTAAGGCAGCAGAAAACCACCTGGAGTTTGGATCTAGCCTGGCCAAGAACTTTGGAAAAGTTTTCCTGGAGAGACCAGGTCCGAATTGAGAGCAAGGAGAGGATTTAAGAACAAAAAACAGCTCAGTGGCGAGGAGGGAGATAAAAGCGACCCAAAGTTAGGCAGAGAGTAAGGAAAGGCAGGGGGAAGAAAGGCAGCAAGTCGGATTACCGTGCAGAGTAGTCTCCAGGACACAACACAACACGAGCACCCCAAGGGAATCCAAGTGCTCACCCACACTTGGGCCACACCGATACACAACCCTGCTTGGCTTGAAAAGCGCCTAAGACTCCAGTGGAAGAGACGTGGGGGGCTGGAGAGGGGGAACCACCAGGCTTTGCCCCCTTCTCTCTTTCTCACACACGCCCCAAGTCCTGGCCACAAAGTTGATCCCCAAGAGAACAACTCCGCTTACCTTGCATAAAACTTCACTCAGCTCGAAGATGGTTGGAGACACCAGAGCTGTGGACATCTTCGGGGATGGAAGGGGGGAAAGCGGGTGGAAGGATAATATAAAAAGAAGTGGAATCACAGTGTTGTAAGTAAGGCACAGCCTCCAATTTCCCTGGGTTGGATGCCTTCCCCCCCCTTTGCTCCAACGACCCTCCCTTCCTTTCTCTCTCTGTCTCTCTCCCTCGCCCTCTTTCCAGGGGTTGCTTTGGCTTAAGCTGAATTTATAAAGTTTCAGCTTGCACTGGGTGGATGGAGGTGGAGCTCCAAATTCTCTTAGAGGAGGAGGGGGGGAAGAAGAGGGCGGTGATTGACACCAGGGCTGAATCACCCATGTGGTTGCAGCCAGAAAAAACTTTTAGAAGGAAGGAGGGGAGGGAAAGAAAGAAAAGCAAAAAAAAAATTAAAGCACCTTGCAAGAAAAAACAAAACCCACCCTCGGCTCCCCATCTGCGGGCTTTTGATGCAGGGAAGTTTGTTAAGGAGTTCACCCGCGGTGCACGGGGAGGGGGGTCTGCACACTCCATTTACCCCGCATTAGGCAGAGGGGGGCAGGACTTTTCTCCCTTTTGTCAGCCTTTGAATGCAGCTCGTGACATCATGGGCTGAGTTGGCTTGCTTGGCTGCAACTTTTTTGCACAAGTCCTCCGATGTCCGTGCAGCAGGCACCCGGATCCCTGCCCTCCCCCACTCCCTCGCTGCGTCCCAGGGAAGCCGGGCAGGGAGGTAACTTGGAGCCTCCGCAGGGGGAGGCGCGCACAGCCCGGCAGAGGCGTAGCTCTGGTCCTTTCAGGACAGCCAACGAGGCCAGAGCAAACCTGACCTGAGCTTTTGCAGAATGACTCTCCTTGCTTCCCAACCATGTGCAAGTACATTGCAAGGCCTGTGGGTTGGGGTTTTTTTTTTTGTATTGAATTATGATTCTTTTGCTTTGCGCGAGATTGAGTTTACAGGATCGGTAGTAACGCTGGTTTTTTAGGGTTTTTTTTTTTTTTGAATGAGTCTCCCTTATGGACACTAGCTGTGTGTTTGTTTTGGTTGGGACCCACCCCTCAAGCAGATCTGCTCCAGCAAAGCAGAGAGCAGCTCAGCTTTGCAAGCGACTGAACACCACTGTAGCCTTTTTTTTATTTCCTTTTTTTTAAAAGGCGATCAGATAACAAGCGAGGGAGCAGAAGCAAGGCCCTCTCCTCTCGCTCCGACTCTGAGCCGGGTGGAGGGGTGCGGGTGCCTGCAGCCCTCCCTCCGCCCGGGCGGGGAGGCGGCAACAGATGGTTTTGCAATCCCGTCAGCTTTGATTTCCCAGTTGCTGCGGGTCGTGGGGAGGGGGGTTTTGGCGGGACGAGGGAGGGGCACGTGGATGCCCGAGTGCAGCAAAGATCAACACGTAGTTATCGGGGGCTGGCATCAGGAAAGTAGTACGTTTGCAAAAAAAGCAACTGAAAAAGAGATGGACCGTGCAGGTCCCGGGTGGAAGTCCATACTGAGGTGGAAATGCGAGCCTCTTGGTTTCTTCTGCCTATTTCCACTCGTCCTCTGTCGCCTCCGCCTCCTCCCCCTCCTCCTTACAGTAAGAGTTGCCCACTCCAGCCTCTCAGATGTTGATTCCACAACACTCTCGGCGACTCCATCTGTTATGAAACAGCCAAGTGCATTTTTCCATAGCAGGATAATTAGGTCACCTAATTACGGCCACGTTTCTTCGGAAAGGCAAAAAGATCGCGAAACCATCTGACTTCCCGGCCCCGACGCGTTTGCAAAGACATGTTGCGTTGTCTCGCAGCCGGCCCCCCGGCCCTGCGCGCTGGCGGCGGGCGAGGAGGGTTCAGCGCCCCGCGGCGTTTCACAACCCCGAGACGTCTTGCTCTCCGGCTCGGCTCGGCCTGGCCCCGGCTGCCTGGGATGTGTCTCCTTTGATTTCAACTGATTGAGCCCATTTTTTCACAGTGCTGCCTTTGCATTTTTGCAGCCTGACTGTCTTCGTGCTGATTCACATTTCCACCCCCCCTTGCACTTAGTTACTACTTTTTTCCAATTTTGATTGAAACCTGGCAGGCTGCGCTAAAGGAAATAACTCGCATCCACATTAACTTAAATCACTAAAATATGTTTTTTAGGCCTTTAAAGCAGCAGTTGA
Source organism: Alligator mississippiensis (assembly GCF_030867095.1). Lineage (NCBI taxonomy): Eukaryota > Metazoa > Chordata > Crocodylia > Alligatoridae > Alligator > Alligator mississippiensis. Next base: position 231,844,846 of record NC_081825.1, read on the forward strand.
TAGTGGCTGCCTCTACTCCCCCCACCCCCCCACTTCCAGTTCCCCAAAGGGACCATTGCAGGCCATTGAAATCAGAACTAAAAAGAAAGAAAGTAAAGTTTCTTAGCAAATAATCCGTTCCAGATTTTAGCACACAAAACCTGATGCCTGCTGATACTTAGAGGGTGAGGAGACAGTTTCTTTTTAACAACCGTCAACGTTTCAAGGCTTTTGATATGAGACCGCTTCAGTGTGAAATTTGCTGGGCCAAAACCAGCAGCCCTTACTCGGGCAAAGCTCTTACTAAAGTCAGTGGGAGTTTTGGCAAAGGAAGGTCACTGGAATTTGGTCCCTTGTCATTAACTCATCCAGGCTGAGCCAATAGGCCCCTCCTTGAAATGCCTCTCACTATAGCACTGAAAATCCTTCTCCCTTCCCCCTTAGCCCAGACTCCGAAAGAGAACTGAAACCCAGAGTCCAGAACGGAAAGCCAGCTAAGAGAGATCACATTTAACGCTTCAAACAAATGATCCCTATTCCCACTTCCTCTTCTGTTTGCTTCAGCCTCATGAACTGGGCTTTCAGCTCGTCTCCCTGGCTGCTGATCTCTTCCCCCCTCCTTCCATCTTCAAGAACAGCCAAAATAACCAAACGAGAGCAACGCCTACAGACTGTCCATTCCAGGTTTCTTTTTTTTTTAATTATTATTATTTACTTAAGGATAGAAAACTGGTTCCTCGAATTTCCGTCTCTAGATTCATTTTTTTCCCTGCTTGTTGGCAGAAGGAAGAAGCAACCAGGAGAGAGCGAGCAGCTTAAGCGTGTTATTTTCTGCAGTTGTTTACTGGTTCCGTGGATGGTGCATGTTCCCAGGGCTCCTCGCCTCTCTCTATAATTAAACCCTTTTTAATTGTTAGGTTGAGAACGTCATTTCAGGGACTTTCCAAAGGTTACGGAGTCCAAAGCAGGAAGCCAGCACATAACTGTTTCACTACTGAGTTGCTGCGAGCCTGGGTTTGCACTCTGCAGCTCAGAGCAGTCAAGTCTCAGGGGGCTGGGGAGCGCAGGCCTCGTTCTGCATTCCATAACACTACAGACACTCAAGTGCGAGCTTTGGGTGTGGAGAGCTTGCAGGACTGGGCTCTCAATCGCATTCCCCAAAGCAAGCAACTAACCCCTTGCATACATGCTGCAGTTATCGGCCTCTTGTGGGCTAAGATCAAGCGTATCTGAGGATTTACATAGAATAGATGCAGTAGGCCATGTACACATTTGTTTTGGGAATCACAGCTATATGTTTTCCAGCTTCTGTGCATCCTGGGCCAAGTGCTGTTCCTACAGAAGTCCGGTTAGTATTTTGCCATTGTTCAGGTCTGATTTTGGCTGGTCAGAACCTGACTGTAGGGTAGTATTTAACTGTTTGCACACTCAAACCACACATTCATGGCTGAAAGTCAGGCTTCTCTGGGCTTAACTGGGAGTTTGTATGTGCACCTACACACACCTGCTGGGAAGAGGAGGAATCCAGCCCTTCTGCTCTCAAGAGCAGTGTTGCAAGAACATTTTTTGCACTGATTTTCCTTGTGGTTTTGACAATAAAACAGTTTCTAGCCACGGAACACTTGAGTAAATGTGTGGGGTTTGTTTATTTGAATATAAAGTCATGCTTCCTGAGGTATGTACAGTAGATCTGTGGAGCAGTTCACCCTTCATATTATTTTGCAGTCTGGAAGGTACAAATGAAGTTATGAGCTAGTAATAAGGCTCCCAGATTGCTTGAGACTCTTGCAAGGTCACCTATTGATTTTTACTGTAGGTTCAGCTGGACTGCCTTGGTCACCTGATTCAGGCAGAGGCCAGTGACCCACCTTAGCTCTTTACAGGCCAAGCTCCCGCCAACTGCATCGCCATTTAAACATGGAAAGGAATAAGTGCTGTAGTCAATCTGCAGGCACATTTAACATTGGAACATAGGAATTACCATACTGCATCAGACCTCCAATTCATCTCGTCTAATATTTTGTTTCTGAGAGTGGCTTATACAAGAAGGTCCAGAGGAAAGTACAAAAATATATCAGGCAGTCTGGTTCCTTCCTTCTCTGCTGCCTCTCCTAATCTCTCAATTTACAGTGGAATCAGAAGGGATCAGCCAGGTTTGATGGCCTTTCTCTTGTATCACTGTTACCTTCTCATGAAGCCACAGGACATCAGTGGGATTTTTATTGGTTTCTTTGAGAGCAGGATAATGCTCATGACTGTTCCTTTCAAATCTTGTGTGCTTCCTTTAGATTGCCACGTGTAGCCTGCAGCTTGCAAAATTGGAATTGGTTGCACCTGAAACTCTCTTTGGGCCAAACTGGGACATTGAAGCTGTATATATTATTTCTTAACCAACAATCATCACATATCCACGTTTGCCTCAGATAGGCCCACATGAGCCTCGCATGCCACATGAGCTTCACATGCCTGTGCTTTGCAGAAGGATACAAAACAATGACACAAAGATATATATGGAGAACGCTTCAGCCAGTTTTAGTCCCAATGACTGTAATGAGAGTTTAGTGTAAAGTACAAGTTTGAACCAAATAAAGACTCCAGATTTTGGCACTAACCTCGTCCCTGATCTTCTTATTCCTATAACTGGGAAGAGATTTGGTTCTCTAAAGGAACCTCATAATTGCCAGAGGTACTGTTTTTTCACTTTGGACCTAGGGTCAGTGGTAACCTTGAAGGTTTGAGTTATAGGAAAGCAGGAGGCCCCCCAAAATATCTGAACAGGTAAAAAAAAAAAATCAGTTTCTTTCATGGTCCAGTGTCTCAACCACTGAATGGAAACATTATTAAACTGTGAAAAACGTCTTTCCCCTTTGGTTTGAGAATGAGCTAGACCTTTCAGCCCCAAAGGGTCACTTTTTCCAGGAAGATATATTGGGTGCTTCTTGGATAATGAATGTGCCTTTTCTGTCCTCGTGCACTAATATAAACAGAGTTCAGTCATGGGGATAACCTTTCTATATTTATTTCAGCTGGTAAGAAAAGCAGGTCAGGGCTCTTTGAATCCAGTTCCCTGGAGTATTAACATCTGCTGGATTTTGGGGCTATTTTTGCACTGGGGTTTTTGTGGGTAGGTAGAGGTGCATTTCTTTTCATCCCTCAAGCCCAAAGCATCTTAGCGCTCTCATTCCCCTCTCCCCCTTTGCTTCCACAAATCCTTTAGCAACCTTTATAGGTACTCTTGGGTTCTTGTGTGGGGGTGGAGGCAGGCATGCAATGTGTCCCTTTATAATGTGCCCTTAAGGAGTTTTTGTTTCTGTTAATCCCATCTTTTATTTTGGTCCTGTGTTCCTTCTATGTAACTCAATGTATCTGCTGGGAGATGGAGTGGCCCAAGTTGTAAACTACAGCTTTGAGATGCATCCTCTGCCAGGCACTATCTGCACCTTGGGAAAGTGCTTGCCCTTCTGGTTAAAAGCAAAAAAGGTGCATTAGCAGCTGCTTGGTAAGAAAACAAACTCCTAAAGATACAGGAAAGTGTGTCAAGGTGGTGGGAAGGAAAGGGAGTGAGATTCCTGGCAGCTTGGGTGTGTAAACATTTGTAAAATGGAGAGTGTGTGTATGTGTGTACTTTGTGGTGGCAGGAAACCCAAGTAGCCAACACCATTATTTTTGCAGGAGTTGGTAGATACAGTACCAGACAAATATCATGAGCCCTTAATCCTCCTGGATTTACACCTGTGTATAATATGAAAAATCATCCAGAAGGAGATCTATTACACAACACCTTTACTAAATAACTCCTGATTTTGGGACCTCAGTTTGTCGTCTGTAGGGTGGTATCACTGTTTCTGGGTAGCTCAGACACTTGACCCCAGTTGATGGGGAAGAAGACACAAGCTACAGAAAGAATTTGGTCCCTTGGGAGAGGATATAAAATATTTGCATCATCTGTGACAAATTTAGCACTGGTGGCACTGACAAGATATTGCAGTGGAAAATATAGAGGTGTAATTTTGGCAGACTATAAGGTAAGAAAATTGGCTGCACTTAATGGACCTGACATAATTTCCAGTGGAAATACTAATGCAGTTAATGCATTTCCACATGGACACTGAGACCATACTTACACTCTTTCTATTTTTAATCCTTTGATAGCTGAGGTATTGCTACTGGATGCCCCTGAATGTAGCCCTGCAGTGGGATCTAACCACAAAAAAGTTGAGCATGTGTGTGGGAGGAGGTTTGCAGGTATGAACCATGCAACAGCAGGAAAGTAGTGGGTGACACAAGAAAAGTATTTAAATCTGTGTCTAGAACCACTGCTGCCCATCTGTGCAAAATAAGTCGGCTCCAGATGTAAACTTACCCTGACTACATCTCAGCTCTTACGCATCTCCTTGCAACAGGCTGTTGGCTCCTTTAACCTTTTGCAAGTTTTGTGCCTTTTACTATACTGCCCCCTCTAGTCCAGATCCCTCACTGTCAGGCACTCTTGCCTAGTTGTTTACTTCAGTTCAATGTCCATGTAAATACATGCGTCTTGACTGGGCAGTATTTTACACATACTCTGCACGGGTTTCAGTTCATTATTGAGCAGTGGTTCTCAACCTTTTTTGACTCAAGGCATCCCCTTCATTAGAGTCCGAAAATGCTAACTTCGTTTACACTCTTTTTGGGACTACAGAGAAGTAATCAAGCAAATTTTTCTGTTGCAGAGAACTCAGACTACAACAGGTATGAATGTTTCTAACAGGGAATTCCTATTTGAAATCTCTGGGTTTATCTTGTGAATCATGCTGGCACAGCCATCAGTGCTAACATTGTGTGGCCCCCCATGTCATCACTGAAAGGCTCTCAATGCACCCCAGGGTGCCATGGTACCCTGGTTGAGAATCATGGTTATAAAAATGACAGGACTACTGTGAAAGCACCCCTGTGTGCTTGTAAAAGAACCAGTATCCTCATCTTGTAGCTACTCTTCAAAACTCACGTTTCCAAACAATCTCTTATCCTCTCTCCTCCTCCTTAACAGCACCCACACCCACACCCTCACCCACACCCACTCTTGCTTGGACTGTTGTCCTGCTTCTTATCTGGTGTTTGTCATGTCTTGTTTAGATTAGACACGCTCCCTGCCCTAAAGAGTTTGCAATCTCAAGTTTGTCAAGTGCTGTGCAAGTTAACAAGCCAACATATGTGTTTTTAATTATTATAATTCCATGTAAAACAGAACAAGAAAAAAACAGCAGGACCATAAAAAAGGTATGGGAGCACTTTATCCATGGCACCTGGAATGTGCTCCATTGGTAGATTATGGTCTTACAAGCAGCAGTCAGCCACAGTTAGCATGCCCCTGTATAGTGGGGACCTGATGGCATGGTGACTGCTACACAGACACTGGCTATTGCTGGCTTGGCTTTCTTGAGCCCCACTGATCTGTGCCTGCTCCATTACCTCTTCTGGGCTTTTGACAGCCAGCAGCAGCTCTCAGGTTGTCTGGGCCTGGGCCTTGGTACAGGGCTAAGGTATGCAAGAAAATGTTACCTATCTCCCCTCCACCTCTGCTATGCCAAACCTAAGTATTGTAGCTGTATCACAAAGGGAGAGGCCTCTTCAGCGGACAGCTCCAACTCAGCATGACTAGTGTAGGCTTTGTTCAGTTTGCTGCACCACAAACTGACACGTGCTCTCACTCTAAATGACTTTTGTTTCAGATCAAAAGAAGCAACAGCAGCTCAAAGAAAGAACCACAGTAAAACCTCCAGGAGCAAGGAAGTGGTACCAGCTGCAAATTAAAACAGAAATTGCATACCAAGATGGAGGGCAGGCCAGAAAGCAGGCAGGTAGGTGGGTGCCTTGGAAATCTAAAGTTTCAGAACACAGCAGACAGCACAAATTCAAGACCCATTTCCAAAACTTGCACCCAGAGTCACAAACCCATATGTGCTATATTGATTACAATTTAGACTTGTACAGAAGCTCCTGTGTACAAGAAATACAAAAAGGCAAGGATTTATTTGGGTGATATCTTTTGTTGGACCAACTGCATAGTTGTGATGGGGCTTTCAAATGCAAGACATTCTTCATTGGGTCTTGCATTCAGAAGCTTATCTAACTCTATGCCAACTATGCAGATCATCCAATCAAAGATATTACCTAAAGAAATCCTTGCCTCTTGCATAATTCTTGGACCATCACAGCAACAACATCAGTCTAACATTACCACAAAGAAATATAAAGCACTTCTACGTGCCAATTTCTAATCAGTCATATTACTTGGTAGTATGACTGACACATTTTAACTCATACAGTTTTCCACCCTTGGTCTTTTCTCTCAGGGAGGAGGTGCTAGTGAAGAATAAAAATGTTCACCACTGTTAAAAAAACCCACCCAAGATGCATGGTAGAACCTGTCCTGTACTTGTTCCCTCATTTCTCAGCATTCTGACTGCACTGCACTGCACATGCTCCAAAACGGCATTGACTTGGCTTGCTTTCCAAGCCACTGCACCAATATGCATTTTTGCCTGCGGGAAGGTGCATTGGGCTGAGAGTCAAGTTCATGTCTTGTCTTTTCTTGAACACTCATGCCTGCATTTTGATAGAGTCTTTAACTATAATGATCTCATGTGTCTTTCACAAGACAGTGGTTCTCATTCGGTGCACAGCTTGGTAGGTAGCATGATCTATGCCAGATGTGTACTGCTGGAGGGCACCTCTGCTTTCCCTCCTACACCAGGAGCACTAGAGGACTGGTATAGGATGTGGCTTTCATAGCTTCTGTGACTACTGTGGAGATATCAAACCTTTCAATGTCCTTTGTATCACAGAAGTGGTTCAAAGATAGTGGAATAATTTAGATAATCTGGCCCAGCATTCCAGGTGAGGCTTTAGCATGGATTCTTTTGTTGAGGTGGCAACAATGGATGTCAATTCTTGTCAGCTGTGGTGGTGGTTTTCTGATGTGGACCCTAGCCACTGCTTGAGGACCCCTCCCCTTCCTTCACCAGCCTAATTAATTTCAGCCAATACACAGTCATCATATGATAAACTTGAGTCACTACCAATTGGGACTGGATTTGAACTGCTGCCCTGGAAAGGCTCCATATCACATTATCAGTCTTAAGTTAAATATTTATAAAGTGCCTGGGGGCAGGGTCCACATCTTCCTATGTGTTTGTATATTACTTTGCCCAAAGAATCCCCAATCCTGATTGCAGCCTTTGTGTACAGCTGCAATAGAAATCATAAACGCTCTTTGCCTTAATCTGCAGGTCTTGATGAAATGCAGCTGGGAGTTTAAAGACAATTCATGGGAGTTGAGTAACAAGCACTGATGAATCATAAGAGTCAGGAGAAGCTGCTAATGTGTGGGAAAAAGGCAAATGTGCTTACCTGTGCCCAAGCATATAATAAGGAAGTATGTAATAATAATTATTGTTATTGTAAGAAGGGCTGTGTGAGTATTTGGGAAAAAGATATCTAATAACTGACAAACAACGTGGCTCGGTTTGTTTTGATCTGTGAGTCAAACAATGGTTATGTTTGTAAGGCAGTAATACACAGAGCACAGAACACTGGCATGGCACCAACTATTCAGGTTTATATAGGTCATGCTAAACAAATAATAGTTTTCTTCAAAATAATTACTGATTCATTAAGTAAAGGTAAAATAGTAGAAAGAGTCTATTTAGGTTTGAGTGAGGTGCTAGATAAAGGAAATATATACATTTAGATTGGGAGTTTTGAAAGCAGCTGGCATTAACCTAAGGCCATGTCTACACAGTAAACTTACCATGCTCCAGAGCAGTGCCCTCAAACACACAGAGCAGCTTCCAGCAAGCTGCCTCCTCAACTGGAAGCAGCATAGTCATAGGCAAGCAGTGCTATAGGTAGGCAGGATCATTGGCATAGGGCAGAGTCTGCCAGCCAGCGTGGCTAATTAGCTCACCTAAAGTGCCACATAGCAGTGCAGCCTACTTGAGGAGCCCGCTCCAGAGTATGGTCTGGTTACATGGCCTAATTGCTCCCTCTTGAAGTCAATGGGAAAATCTCTACCAACTCCAAAGGGAGGGGCACAAGGCTGACAATAAACACTTTGGAAAAAGCTACTATTAAACTTTAATATTCACTTGTACTTACATAGGGCTTTTAATAAGAGTCTCTCAGAGCCCTTTAGAAGATTGAATGGGTAGACTGGGAAACCAGGCCACAAAGAGATTAAAGGTTACATTCAGTAAAGGATGTAGGTGCTTAGAGTAGGATTCAGGCAAAAGTCAAGATTGTATTTCTGAAACCCCATTCATCTGCCACCTACTTCAGGAGGTGCTTAAACTCCATAAGTGCTTCAGTCTTTGCTCACAGAGTTCCCTAGGCACCTGCAGGTTCTGCTTTGGGCAGGTACCCAATGACTGCTTCATGTGAAATACAGAAACAGGTTTTCCTGAGGGACAAGAAGCAGAACTCTCCCTTCCCAGCCAAGCATCTCCTCACTCAGCTGCAGATTCCTCCTCCTTGTGCTCTAATGAATCTTTAATTTTTTTTCTGTGCAGTATCTCAGGAGGGGACCCACCCCTGTCAGAATAAGAGGAGGCGAGTATGAACTTCCCTAGGCTGAGGTAGGATTTAAACGTGGGTTTTCTTTGTCCTGAGTAAGTGGTCTGCCCACTGAGCTCCTGCATTAGAGGGCGTGACACCACCAGCATATGTTCTTTAAAAGAAAATGAGTGAGCCCTGGGCAGTTCTTTGAAATACGAGGCATAGGTAGTAGGTATCCATCTTCAGGGAGGGGTTTTGGGCTGGGGTTCGAACTGGATGGAGTCATCTCCTGCAGCACTCAGGTGCCTGAGCCCCAGGGAGGCGCAGGATTCCAGATGTACTGCTGTGCTCATCATGCCTGTTTCCTGGCTTTAGGTGCTTAAATGCTAGGCATGTGACTTCAAGCAGCTCCCTGTTCAACATGCTGGCTGGTTTGGTCCCCCATGCACTGCCTAACTAACATAAGGTTTGGGATTCCATACTGGGGGACCTAAAATGTAGGTATTGCAGTACCAAAGGTGCCTGAGGCCTCTCAGATCTGGCCTTAAGTGACTTGCCCAAGATAATATAGCAGGTCAGTAACAGAGCCAAGAAGAAAATCTCCATTTCTGCCTCTTAGTCCCTTGCTGTGAGTAGCATACCACTTGTCTCAACAAGGAAAAAGAAATGGGCTTTCTGAAGGCTATTCCTCTCTAAATATCAGAAGCACTATCTTATTATAGAGAAGTTAGTAAATAACTATTTATAAAGCACAGAATATGGATTAAAATGAGGTTTTCCAATAGGAAGGAGCAACTGGCCACTAGACTAAACTCCCAAAGGAAAATGGTAATGGTGCTGTTGCTGCATAGCCATTCAAGAAGGTATGAGATAAGGACATTGATCCTGTTTCCATTGAAATCGATGACTTCACTGGCCTCAGTGGTGCAGGACGAAACCCTTGGCAGAAAGCCTTGCAAAAGGTCTAGCTCTGATGCTGTGTACGATAGGAAGACTGGAAGGTTCCAGTTTGTAAAAGGAGCTATTGCAGATTCTAGGAATCATCCAGCCCTATGCCTGACCTCTGTACTGGGAAAAATAATTGAGCAGGGTCAAAAAGCATCCAAAGTAAATGTCTGACATGGTAGGGATGAATAAATGCCGCTTTTTGTGAGGCTGAATCATGCCCCTCTAATCAGTTGACTTTTCTGAACTAGTAAAACAGCTGATCAAGAAAAAGAAGAGGGGAATACAATCAATTTACACTTTCAAAAGGCTTTTTGATAAACAGTCTAAAAGAAAAACATGGTGACCAAGGGATGATATCAGGACTAGATACGGACATTTAAGAAGCCTGAGGCAGAATCAGTCTAATTTATATGGTTTTCTGTAAGCAGCATAGTTTAGATTGGTAGCAAATGGAACACCCATTCGCCCTTTGGTGGAGGTGCAAATCTTAGACAGGGTTCCACCATTTTTAAACCGGTCTGTGTGCCAAACTTCTGTTCTGTTATGGGTAGAGACTGGTTTCCAGTCCTTTATACCGGGTAAAGATGTAATGTCTGTACCTGGCTGAGAAGTTCCATCATCGATGAAAAACTTGATCAGAGAGGATAGGAAAAAATAGAGTAGGAGTCTAGTGTAATAAACTTAATTCACCTATGGGACACTTCACCACTCCAGTAATTCACTGTTGTAAGCTATTCTCTTTGCCAGGGAGAGGAATTATAAGAGAGACGCATAGCATAGCATAGCATAGTAGCTAGGGTCAGGAGGGACCTGGATAGATCATCTAGCCTGACCCCCTGCCACAGGCAGGAATGAATGCTGGGTTCACAAGACCCCAGACAGGTGATCAGCCAACCTCCTCTTGAATTTGCCCAAGATAGGGGCGAGGACCACTTCCCTGGGAAGTTGGTTCCAGATTTTGGCCACCCTAACTATAAAATATTGCCTCCTGATCTCTAACCTAAACCTATTCTCCATCAGCTTATTACCATTGTTCCTTGTCACCCCAGGTGGTGCTGGGGAGAAAATGGCTCTGCCTATTCGCTGTTGATCTCCCCTGATGAGTTTGTAGGCAGCTACCAGGTCTCCCCTCAGCCTTCTCTTACTGAGGCTCAACAGGTTCAGGTCCTTCAGTCTCTCCTCGTAGGGCCTGTTCTGCTGCCCTCTCACCAAGCGGGTGGCCCTCCTCTGAACCCTCTCCAGGCTGGCCACATCCCTTTTGAAGTCTGGCGCCCAGAACTGGATGTAGTACTCCAACTGCGCCCTGACCAAAGTCACATAGAGGGGGAGTATCACCTCTCTCGACCAGCTTGAGATGCATCTTTGGATGCATGATGAGGTATGGCTGGCCTTGCTGGCTGTGGTCTGGCATTGGCAGCTCATGTTCATCTTGGAGTCAATAATGACTCTAAGATCCTGTTCCACCTCTGTGCTTTCAAGCAGTGAACTCCCCAGCCTGTATGTATGCCATGGATCCCTTCTCCCAAGGTGCAGCACCCTGCATTTATCTGCATAGAACCCCATCCTATTCTCATCTGCCCACTTTTGTAGTCTGTCTATATCTAGTTGCAGCCTCTCTCTCCCTTCAAGTGTATCCACCTCGCCCCACATCTTAGTGTCATCAGCAAACTTGGACAGCGTGCTTTCCACCCCCTCGTCCAAGTTGCTGATGAAGTTGTTAAACAATGTGGGCCCAAGGACTGAGCCCTGGGGTACTCCACTGCTTACATCTCGCCAGGTTGAGTACAACCCATCCACCACTACTCTCTGGGTGCACCCCATCAGCCAATTTTTTACCCATCCAACTGTGTAGGCATCAATGCCGCAGTCGCTTAATTTATTGATGAGGATGGGGTGGAGACAGTGTCAAAGGCATTCTTAAAGTCTAGAAAGACTACGTCCACGGCGACACCATCGTCCAAGGATTTAGTTACTTGGCCATAAAAGGCAATCGTGTTGGTCAGGCAGGACCTGCCTTTGATGAACCCATGCTGATTGCCCCTGAGCATGATCTCCCCTGCAGGCCCCCCACAGATGTGCTCCTTGATGATTCTCTCCAAGATCTTCCTGAGCACCGAGGTGAGGTTTACAGGCCTATAGTTACTTGGGTCCTCCTTCCTCCCTTTTTTGAAAATTGGGACCACATTAGCCAGTTTCCAATCCCCTGGCACCTGGCCAGATGACCATGAATGCTCATACAGCTGGGCCAAGGGCTCCGCGATGACCCCTGCCAGCTCCCTGAACACCCTTGGGTGGAGGGCATCTGGACCTTCAGATTTAAAAATGTCTAGCCCTTCCAGAAGATCCCTAACTACATCTGTACCGACTGAAGGCCTGACAGAGCTATCCCCGAGATTGTCCCTACCTCTGGTAGGTGGGATATCCGAGTCCCTGTTCAAGAAAACAGAGGCAAAGAAACTGTTAAAAATATCAGCTTTCTTGTCTGGCATGGCCACCAGATTACCATTTGTGTCTTGCAGGGGCCCTACATTGCCTGGTGCCCTTCTTGCTCCCAGTGTACTTGAAAAAGGACTTTTTGTTGCCCTTAATCCTGGACGCTAGCCTGAGTTCCATCTCTGCCTTGGCCTTCCTAATAGCCCTCCTACACTCCCGGGCCGAGGAGGAGTACTCCTCCTTGGTGATAGCTCCTCCCTTCCACTGGTTGTACGCCCTCCTTTTAGTCCTCAGGCACTCCCGAATGCCCTTGCTGAGGGCATAAAATAACAAATACCATTAATAAGGGTGTTTGGATGCTTGTATTTGTTTGGGTTGTACAAGAGGAAGTTAGCAATTCTGAAGCACATTGTGGAGGTGAAACAGATGTTTGGGTTAATATTCTGTCTTTCAGCATTGTTCCAGGTAACGTATGATCTTTTGATGCATTTGTAATGGTTGCTGCACCTGCCTAACACAGTTACTGCATTACCAGTGTGTAACTCCATGCATTAGGCTCGTAAGGCATTTGTACTGCATCCATCACCCTAGTATCTGAACTCCACAGAATAGAAAAAAAGTATTATATAGAGAAACAATGTGTTCTCAGCTAAAATCCATAGAGAGAGAAAAATAAAAGTAATTTGATTTGCTATAGCCAGGGGTCTTGCCCAAATTGAAGAGACAGCTTACTTATTTTACAAGGAGACTGTAGGGCTGGCCGCCATTTTCATGGGCTGATTGTACTGGGGTCCGCCCCCCGCTAATTGGCAAGAGGTCCCGGTGGCCCTGTCCCTCACTGCTGATTGGTTGCAAAGGCTGTCCATCATATGATCCTGCCCCTTTGCCACTGATTCGTTATGAGGGCGGTCTGTTGTGTGGCCCCACCCCTTGTCACCGATTGGTGGAGAGGAGTGGGGCCGCACAAGAGGCAGCCCTCTCAGCCAATCAGTGCTGAAGGATGGGGGTGGCAGCCATATCAAGCCATCTCTGGGGAGCTAGCATTTTATTTGTAGTAAGTTTTTCCCCCCCCCACACAGGTTTTGCGGACATTGCCCAATTTTATGGGCAATGCTGGATTTTGTAATTTCCGCAAAAATCCACGAAATCGCGATTTCAGTAGGTCCTTAGCTATAACCCCACTGTCTTCTTAATTCAATGAAGACACATAAGAAAGAGAAATGCTGAATTTGTACAGATCAGAGGGAAATGGCCAATGCACTTTAAAACAACAGCAAGCTGAGTGTGAAGAACGAGTACGGCATCTGGGATAAAGGATTATGCTGCTGCACCCATCAGCTCTTGTGGCTGGTATAGCTCCTGTCACTGCTCTGTGACAAATGGAGCAAATGTAGCCAGCAGAGTGCTTCATTAAAAGTCAGTGGTTGGGAAATGGACTTGTTTCCATGTTTTCCTGGAAGTAAGTGGCATGGCAGAAGAATGAAATCCTCCACACTGCTGTATATGACTGTTGCAAAGACTGTAGCTATCATACATTCCAGATGGTACATGAAGGGGCCTGAAGACTGCTAGTTAATGTCATTCAGAGGTTTCAAGCATACTTTGATCCACCCGAGTATGTCACTTGGGACAGGCTCTTTTTTTTTTTTAAACTAAAAGTTGGCTTCCAGGTGAAGCTATTGTATGGTACAGCCTGATGTAATAAAGGGTAAGTCACGTGAATTTGAGGAATGCATAAAAGGATTAATGAGAAACTGGATTATTTGTGAAACAACTGATCCGTAGGCCAAATAAAAGGCATAATAAATGGGAGAAGGGAAAAGAAATAGTGCCAGGTTGTATTTTGGCAATGCTGGAGAAGTGCATTGTTTCTTTCCCCACCGCAAAAAAAATTCAGGGCATCACAGCCAAGCTGCTGGGGGATCAGTATATGGTATTCTTCCCTCTTACTTGGTAATGAAACAGTGTCATGGAAAGATGTGAGAGGTGGTAGGTTGCTGGAGCAGCAGACTTTTGGATGAGAAATAAGCCTGATGTTCTGACTACCTGTCAGCAAAAGTCCTGGAGCCTTGGCTGAATTTCTGCTTAGCTAATTATTATCTGCTACCTAAATTGCTTCAGATGGACACAGGGTTCTTTACTGCCTTAATCTGTTGTATAGTTATACTGGATGCTTCAGCTCCTGCTCACAGACAGCTCTGTTTCAATGGTAAATCTGTTCTGCCAAGCAGATGAGGAAAGACGCTGCATAAATGTAAATTACAAGCTACCTGGAGAATGCAGCTTGTGTTATGCCGCTATAAGGAAAGGAAGGGCAACTTTCAACATTTTACTGAGAGACTCCAAATATATACTAGTTCTATTAAAGATTAAGGTCCAGGAGTCAGGTGATTATGTGAGACTCACATGTCTTTAAAAAAGCAAGTTTCTAGCTTTCAATGTGGCAGAAAACTTGAAATTGTGATCCTTCTAGGAGACTCAGAAACCAAAAGGCAAATACAAAAAGAACCCAGGTGTCTTAGTTTTCCAATTCCAATGCTTGTTAGGCTACTCCTGATGTTTTGGGACCTGGCTCATGTGTTTTTGAATGTTTGGGCTTTAGCCATGCTAAAAAGCATGGAGTGGTAGCTTTCAAACCCTAGTTTGGAAAATCCCAACTTGCTGCCTTGTAGAGAGCAAAGTATCTCCTGGCAAGTGACTTACATGGGTTCAGAGCTTAGTGTTCACAGCTGGACTCTATGGAGGCTGTCTGTGAGATAGGGAAATACTTCCCTTTTAGCTCTCTCCCTCAAGCCTAGGCCAAGCTGACAGCAAGAGGAAACTGTTACCATCTAGTGGCATACATGAAATTAAATTTTGGCCAAAGGGCAAATTCATTTCATGATGAACCTGTGTGCACGTAACCACTTCCCCAGTTGACATCCTTCTTTCTCTGACTGCTGTCCTCACGGTCAGCCTTAGCCCTGAAGACTGAAATTACATGATGCTTGAACTCCTGTGAGTCACTCAGGGGAAGTCTACACAGCTATAGACCTTGCTATAGATAGTCTATGAATGTACAGCCTCTTTTTCCAGGCCTGTTGATCCAGCAGCCTTCTTTACAGCTAAACTAATTTAAAAAATAAGAACATCTGAGTCCAGAAGCCCGGTGCCCTTCACTTCCTTCCAATCTGCCTCTTTCAGTAAGGCAGTATGCCTGCTGCTTGTTACTGATGCATGCAGTCTGTGGATATTGTTAGCTCTTCAACTGCATTTAAATGGTCACATAGCTTGATGGATGTGTGCTGCTCTTCACAAGTTCAGACATGCCAGGAGCTGTGGATCAAGAGAGACCTCTTGGTCACTTTTAATGTCCTTGATGGATAAAGTAGATATGAGCTCCAGGCATAGTGGTGATAAATGTATCTGTTACAAATGCACATGGTTCCAAAAGAAGCCAGCACAGTGGTGAGTGCCACTCCAGTGGCTGAGGGACCGTTGCATGGATGAACGGATGGTCTCTCATGTGAAGCTGGTCAAACGAGTAGAGCTGTTACCAAAAGGAAGACTGCCATGCTCATCTATAGTGATAAGAAGCAGCAATCAGCAAGGCAGCAGAAATGGGAACCAAAAAAGAAACTGAGGCTAAAAACAGATCTTGTATTTCCCTGAGACAAAACCTTGTATCCTGGGATCCATGAACAAGCCCATCGTGCCATGTTAAGTACCTGAGAAATATTGGAATTAACACTTGCCCCCCATGATAGCTAATATGAGTGAATTACCTTCCAGTCTGCGTGTTCTGTTTTTGGCCTGAAATAATAAAAAGAACTATTCTGGACAACTGAGACACTTTGTATATGCCAGACCAAGCTGCTTTTCCTGAGGGAGCAGAAGCCCCAGACCCCACACCTAAATCTGTTGTAGTAACAACACAGTAGAGCAGCAATGAAGATATATCTGGTTCATATGGTTTTGCTGAATAAGATTTCAGTTACAGTCGAATTACATTTGTGGAACACTTATTTTTCGCCTTGTGTTTTTATACCAAAGTGTTTGTGCATTGTGGATGGGTGCTGGTGGAGACTGTGGGGGGGTGCCAGTGTGCGTGTGTGCATGTGGTTGCGTACTAAATTACATTAGAAATGGTGTATTTGTAAGAATGAGAGGTTATGTAAGGAGTGACTGTTCGTGTTTGTGTGTGACAGAAAGATTATGCAAAGAGGAGGAGTAGAAGGATGTGTGTGGGGCAGGGAGGGGGTGAAGGTCAGCTCAAGAGAGCGATCGGAACTTCATAACCCCATAGTTCTAGAAAGGAGAGCTAGTGGGGAAATGTATGTGGGTGTTTACGTAGCACACTTGGTGCCATTTAGCTCAGTGAAGAGTTAAGTTTGTAAAGAAGATTTTAGAGGGACTCCTGCCAACTATAAACAGAAGATCAGCATACACAGGATGTGGCAAGCAGCTAAAGTTGTCCCGTTATTAACTTCACTTTTATTTCAAGGGGATTCACTTCTCTGTTCTATTTCCCATTTAGGAAGTGAAACTTGAGCTCTCAGTACCATGTTTAAATGATTTGGTCATGGTTCATTTATTCTATTCTTTTTGTGGGGGAAAAAAATCATTTTATTTTCCTTTTAATGAGGGCTTTAAAATTATCTGACAATAGATCAAGCATTCTTTCTCTGTTTCTCTACTGAGGAACTTTCTCAATTACCTTCATTTCAACTGAGTGAAATTAGTATTTTCCTGAACACACTACTCTGATGGATTTAGTAGAAGTTATGCAGTGAAATAGCATTGAAAGCTGGCCCCAAGGAACTGAAACCAAATTCCTTCTCACTATAGTAGTACTTACTAGTGTGTTCTGCACAGGCCCATCTCCAATTCAGTGCACTTAAAATACTTTGTAAACATGTATTAATCCTCCCATAAAGTAGGGTAATATTACCATCCCTTTTTTTACAAATGGAAGAAAGATAAGGTTACAGAACAGCAGAGGCAGGACTAGAACCCGCTTCTCATCCTGCAGCTCTAGTCACTTGTCCGCACTCCAGCCCATCATTTTTTCCTAATGGAGATTCCAACCCCATAGAGTTGCTATCCACTCATTCAGTGGGGCAACAGTTATTATTTCAACAGTTACAGCTTAACATCATAATGTTGTCCTAGTGCTGCATGATGGTGTCATCATTTTTATGATGTCATTGTGCCTAAAATAAACTCAGCACACTGTGTCTCCTGCAGAATGAAGGAGAGAATCCTGAAAATCAGTCACTCTGCTTGCACTTTGCATGGCACAAGGCACAAGCTGCTTCAGTTTAGCTGCAAGTATTCTCCCTACAAGTTCTGTTCTCTCTCTAACAAGTTCTGTGTGCCCCTCTTCTAGACCCAAATTAATTTCCATTCTACTCAATTCTGGTGCAAGTGACCGAGGTCAGAAATGCAGCTTCATGAAACTGTGGCAGTTGATTCTATGTGATGAAAATAACCCTCAGAACAGTATCAAGCAAAAAAAAAAAAAATCTTGGCCTCAGTGTTCAAAAAAGGCCTAGTGAATTGTGGGGTTCTGAAAATTAGACCCTAATTTTAATGTGGCTGAAGTTGGATGCCAAATTACTAGTCATTGCTAAATATTTGACTCATATGCTGTTTCTTTTTTAAGTCCTTGCCAGCATTATTTTCATCCCCCATCCCCATAGAGTAAAAAGCATATATACACCTAATTTGTTTTTCATGCTGTTTACATTGTGCATGATTTCACTCATCTTGATCTCATCGGACTGGCCTGATTAGTCAGTTTCACATAGTGAAACTGGCCAGTCTGACTGTCTGGTTCTCAGGCACCAACAGGATGCTGTTGTAATCAGGTTCATAACACTGCAGAGGAGGCCACAATTCCCAGCAAAAAAAAAAAATCCATATAATTTTTTTCTTTTTAAATGAATAATTAAGGCCAGTGCTGCTCTTCAGTTTTAACCTTTGTGCAACTCTTTCCCCTGGCTGGGCTGATTTGCATGGTGGCTTTGGTCTCTCTCCACATTTAAGGCCTGACCCAAAGCCCATATGGAAGTCTGCAGAAAGAATCCCTATGATTTTTGTGGGCTTTGAACCTGGCCACTAGGGCTAGATTTTGCACCTGCTTACGGTGATGGCAAAACTCCCACTGATTCAGGGAGCCCCCAGTCAGGCCCTCAGGTAGAATTCGGAGGCATGAGGAGGGCATGACAGTGGGAGCATGTGTTTTTCCTCAGTGCCCAGCCACCAGGTCTAGACAGTTCAAAAAGCTGTCCTGGCTGTTCCACCTACCTTGAGACTCCGCCTCAGTCACGCTGTGTTTCACAGTTTCATAGTGCTTAGGGTCAGAAAGGACCTAAACAGATCATCAGGTCCGACTCCCAGCCCCAGTCAGGAACGAGTGTGGGGTCATAACACCCCAGCCAAATATCTGTCCAGCCTCCTCTTAAGAAGTTGCTTTGGGAGTGGTGGAAATAAGCAACTGGCTAATATTCCCCCAATTGTAGAAACAACACCCTTCCCCCCACCCAAGGAATAGGCATGATCTAAGTTAGCTTCTTCCCCAACAGCCTTAGGTCTGGCTCCACTACAGCTTGAAACCTTGAGAGTGTCAGCGATGATGACGCAGCAACAGATTGCTGGGGTGTCTCCTCTGCATCAGTCAGAGTTGCTGATCCTTACAGTGGAAGCATTAAATGGGGAGACTGGGAGGCATTGCAGTTGGTGGGGGGGAGTGTGGGTTAGCATGTGGCAGATACTTCAGTCAGCATCTTTCAGCCAAAGAAACAGTAGAGACTCTGTTGTTGAACTGGCAGAGAGTTAATCTCATTATAGTTAAAATGTTACTGGATGTTACCTGCTCTTATCCTTCCACAGTGAAAGGGGCATAATAGGTCATCTGGCTAGTATCAGACAACAATTAAAGGGACCTGGCCAAGGCACAGAATTTGACCTACACCTTTTTTCTCAGATCCCTTTCCAAAGTTCATGCCATCCTTGTAGACTGGTTTTCATGCTTTGCTGCTTTTTTTCCTAAAAACTCAATCCAAAAAACCCTCACAACCAACCAAGCTCAAACCAAAGCTAGTGTGTGCAGGACAATGGTGGTAAACTGTAACACAGTAAATGCTAACAGCTGCACAACTTGACATGTTGAATTCAGTAATCATCTTTCTTTTTAATTGTATCAGAAGCTGGTAGTGAGTTTCCAGCCTGCAGATTCCATGAAGTCTGAGTACAGACAGTAGGCCCAGCTTGTTGCCATAGCAGAAGGCTCTCAATGCACTCTAAAAGATTTAGAGCTGATCCTTTGAAGTAGGTTGGCTTGGCATCATCCTATATACAGGCAGCAAAAATGAGGCACAAAGAGATGAAATGACTTGCCCATGGAAACAGTTTCTTTGAGGGTAGAGGAACAACTGAAGTGATGAGAGGATGCATTGCAATGGTTAATAAACATCAGCAAAGACTAAGATCTTGATTTCCACCCTCTTCTACCCACCACTGGAAATTCTCTAATGGACACTGAATCTGATTCAGATTTTTGTCAAGGTAAAACAATACCTAGCTATCTTATGTGCTCATATATAGTCACAATTACAGTTGCATCTCTTTAATTCATCCTCCCAGTGAGGCAGGGTATTGGCTATTATCCACATTTTACAGTGGGAGAACTGGGACCTGGACCATAAGTGACTTGCCTAAGGACATGCATGAAGTCTGCTGTAGAGCAGGGAAATTAGCCCCTGGTCTCCCAGGTTCCATGGTAGCACCTTAAACACTGACCATCTTTCCACTCCATGATGTTAATGGAATTTCTCTGGTGTAAATGGGTGTGAGACCAAAATAAGACCCATAAATTGCAGTGAGTTCACATAATAGTTTTCACTTGGAGACTATAATGTTTTGCACATTTAAGTCAGATGAGGCAGATTAAGTCTCTTCCATCAAGCACTTCCTTTTCCTTTTGTCTTTGGAATAACTCTCTACCTCCCAGAATAACCTGCATTCCAGGAGAAACTTCTAGTCAGTGAGGTGTATCAGGTCAGGTGGGTGAAATTTTCCCAAAGGCAGTGGTGGAAATGCTATTGCTTGAGTCATTTAAAACTGCTCTACAATACCCTAGAGAATGTATAGCAGGGAACAGTTGAATTGACTTGGAGATGGATAGGATGAGCTCATGACTTTTTTTCCCCATCTCTTACCATCTCTGCTTCCAAGGACTTCCATGAATTGTGGCTAGCACATGGGAGGCTAGCTAATTGCAGCTTCAATATCTGCTGTTTCAACTCTACTGACACGTCATTCCCTTGGGACACCCCATGACCTGGTTAATCTAGTTCTTTGCTTCTGACTTCTCCTTGTAAATGATTTATTAACTGGCGTGGATCCCTGTTTGTTTAAGGAGGCGTGCACTGACCTCTGGCAGGCTTGCTGTACAAAGATACAAAGCCACGTTTGGCACCTGTCTGTTGGTCTCAGCTCGTGACCCTCAGTGTAGGGAGCAGGAGGACAGAGCTCTGGAGGGGGCTTGTAATGAGAGTCAATAAAGGGAATTATGGGTAATGTTTACACTACACTATGGAGTGGAGCTAGTGACTCTGTTAGCACTCCAGCAAGAGTGCTTGCTTCAGGCCTACCTGGGCCTGTTTTGATCCTAATCACAAGTGCTGACCTGTGAGTGAATGCAGTGTTGACTGGTTTGTCAGCTTGCTTATGTATGGAATGTACAGAGCAATGGATGCAGAGCAAGGATATTACCCAGTGTGAAAAGATTTAGAGCCAGCCTTAGCTGTTGTGGTACCCTAGCTAAATGTAATCCTGGAATCTGACACTTTGTTCCTCTCCAGCAAAAGGTAAAAATAGCACCTATATCTGGATTATAGAGGTGCTGATTGTGGTTCCATAGTCACAATAGAGTTGAGTTTTGAATGGAAAGCAGGAATCCACCTCTTTGTTATATACATACATCAATCTAAATATAGTGTCTATGCTTTTATATACAAAGTGTTACATGATAAGGTTGTAAGGGTGGTATAGTTGAATACTGAAGTTTGGAAATGCCAGTATTGTTTTTTCAACCTTACTATAGCCTCCTTGGCTGCCTGTACATCTGCTCATTGGCATTCTAATTAGAGTACATCGGAGAAAGCTTGATTAACTGAATTTGTTCTGTGTTCTAATTAGAGCCCTGCAGCATTGCTACAGCAGCATATGTATTAAGCGCCTGCATGTTTAAAAATGGCCATGGGGTGCTTTAACTAAACCTTGTCGAATGAGGTTTAAATAAAGTGTCCCATAGCCATTTCTAAACATGGAGGGACTTAATACATGTGATGCTATGCTGTTTTAATTAGAGCGGCTGCCTGGGACCCACCTTAATTAAAATGCCTCCCCTCCCACCTCCATGCATATGTATAGGCAGCCCTTGTGCCTCTGTGCTATGATACAGCCCTAGTGACAAGATTGTGTTCCACACCTGCTTCATTTAGTGCCCAAGACAAGGCTCATTTGATGAACAACTAAGCACTGGTTTGTTTGTTTTTCAGTTTATCCTCCTCATTCAGTGTGTGTGACCCTACTATTATGGAAGGCAACACTATTACAGTAATGTCCTCACAAACTTTTCTGTGGTGCTCCTCACCACAGGGTCTGAATGCTTCACAAGCATTAGTGAATCTACACAACACCCCTGTGAGATGATTATCCTGATTTATCAAATGAGAAACTGTGACACAGAGCCACAAGTGTCACAGATGTACATTAATTTTTAGGTGCCCAATTTGAGATGTCTGGGGCCTGATTTTTCAGGGGATTTAGCAGAGGATTTTTCAGAGATACTGTAGATTTACACTCAATTTTTGGAAATGTATCTGCAACCCTCTTACCACAGTAACACTCTTACTACAGTTCCAGGCTAGGTATTGCTTTACCTGCTGTATTCTGAGAACTGGAGCTCTTGGACAATGCCTGTTCCCATAAATGTGGCACGCATTAGAATCATGCCAGACAAATGCCATTTTATAACACCTTATTTGTCAAAGCACGCCTGAACTGCTACTGACTGCCATTGCAACTGTGAGTACTCAGCACTGCTGCAGAGCAGACCCCTGGTATTTCAGTGAGGATCAGATAGAGTCTGGTTTAAGTCATGTGCCTAGCTTCACATAGGCAGTCTGTGCTAGAGACTGACAGAACAGCATCCTTTAGAGCAGCGTCTTTCTGGTCCTACAGTCCCTTAGCTTCCTTCAATACACACTTTCCAACTTATACAACAAATGAAGTAGGGAGCCTACAGACAAAAGCTTATTCTATACTCAACCCAGATTTATTTTCCAAATGCCATCCTTTCTGTGCACTGAATGAGACAGGGTTCTCACAAAAGACAGGAAAATACAGGTTGCACAGGTAACCTTCATTCTGGCATTTCTTAACTTCCAAGTGATTAATTTTGCAACTTAAATAGTGTCCTTTAACATAATTTATTTAATGTGTAACTCCTGTTGTGAGCCATAAGAGCAATGTGAAAAGAAAACCACCAGAAATTCCATAACATGGAATCAAACTGACACCTACACATTTCATCAGCAGGGTTGCAACCTTTAACTCTGCTGCACAGATCTTGGGCCTGACTGTACTAGTAGCTTGTTATCCATGATAAAGGCCAGCTCCAGGAGGAAGATGAGGCAGACATTTTGCTA
Source organism: Alligator mississippiensis (assembly GCF_030867095.1). Lineage (NCBI taxonomy): Eukaryota > Metazoa > Chordata > Crocodylia > Alligatoridae > Alligator > Alligator mississippiensis. The sequence continues at coordinate 231,867,438 of NC_081825.1, forward strand.
AAGGATTTCATGCTTACTTGTTGCCAGCAGAGGAATGGTGAGACTCAGAAGCCCTGGGTTTTGTCCCAGGCTCTAGGGCTGGTCAGTCAAACTTCTGAGTGGCCAGGGTCTGCTCCAGGGTGAGGCACAGCTCCCCCCCACCCAAGCTCCACACTGCACAGATGTACTTCCCCCCCACTGCTGCACCATGTGCCCCCTCCATTGCAGAGCATACTCCCCCCACCAACCCTCACTGCTGTACTGTGCTCCTGTGTGGGCTCTCCTGCCCCACCCTTGCACCATGTGCACTCTCTCACCCCCACTGCACCGCACCAGACTCACCCTCAACTCCCCCAGCCAATGCCTCACTGCACTCCCCTGCTCCCTGGGGCTAGGGCAAGCATGAAAGCCAGAGGAGGGAGGGGAAGCCTGGAGACTTTGGCTGCTGTTGCAGCTGGATCATTGGGATGAGCCAGCAGGAGCCTGGCTGGGGTCTGCAACTTAATCCCTCATGGACCACTGGTTGGACAGCCTTGCTTTAAGGAAGAATATTTTTGTGGGTACTCTTACCATGTTTGGGTTTCAGTCTCCCCTCTCCCCTTCTCATCCCAGTCCTCATCACCCCATGCTTCATCCCAGTTGCCTATTCATGCCCCTTGTCATCTCCCCTGACATAGTTCCTTGCCCCTCTGCATTTCAGACAGGCCCCTTTCTCTTTCCCCTTCTCATTGTCTGGGCCCAAGGGTGGAGAAGGAGCTGGGTATCTTATAGAATCATAGAAGTAGGGTCAGAAGGGACCTTGTAGATCTTCAGGTCCGACCCCCTGCCTGGGCAGGAGGGAAACTGGGCTCAAATGACCCCAGCCAGGTAGGCATCAAGCCGCTTCTTAAAGACCCCCAGAGTAGGAGCCAGCACCACTTCCCTTGGAAGTTGGTTCCAGATCCTAGCTGCCCTAACTGTGAAGTAGTTCCTATGGATGTCTAATCTGAGCCTACTCTCCAACAACTTGTGGCCGTTATTCCTTGTTATCCCGGGGGGGGGGGGGGTGCTAGGGGAAACAAGGTCTCCCCCAAACCGTTCTGGTCCCCCCTAGTGAGTTTATAGATGGTCACCAGATCTTTAATCTGACATCAACAGAGTAGTGCCCAAGGTTTGGAAATGTATCTGCAAGCAACTCTTTTTGGCTGTAGTTCCAAGCTAGTTATTATGGGGACCTGCTGGGATCTGAAAGTTGGAGCTCTTGGATAATGCCCATCCTCACAAAGGTGACACATCAGAAGCAACATACTCTAGCAACTGATGCCACATAGATGCCACAGATAAATGAGATGAGAGTGGGAGGACTAACTCATTTGAGAGGTTAGCTGAGGATAATGAAGAGCTTAGAACAGAACTACACATCAGTCAGACTTATCTTCCACATCAAAATAGTAACACTGTAGTTTTAGAGATACAGGCACCTTGTAAATATTCAGACCACCACCAGTCATGCAAGGACTAGAATACATGGCAGTAAATGCAGAAAGAAAATGTAGCCATATGCATTTGCATGAGCAGCCTGTGGAGGCAGGATGCAATTCTCCCCATCACTATATGGTCAGAACAAAATGGCCAGAACTCCTGTTCTTACCAGTAACCATGTGCGACTGGTGCCTCCTGAGTCTGGGGGGTACCAGGTGGCTGAGTGGTGGTGGTGGGGGTCCCCCGGGGGCCCCCGCCGCCAATGACCAGTAATACTCTATAATCTCAAAGGTCTACAGGAGGGGTGGTTCAAACGATGCTGAGAATCCTGCCACCACAGGGAGACCACATATCAATGGAGAATTGCTTACCTCTCATCTCAGTACCCTTGGGGTGGATTATTTATAAGAATCATTTAAAATAATCTCTAAAAGAAGTCTCAATCCACTATTTTCTTATCTTCCTCTACAAACTAGCATGGCATTTCAGAGCATATTGGGCCCAAATCTTTCATTATCTGCTCCTTATGTTCTGCTTCAGCATTGTACAGGAGGCAGATGCCTGGTAGAGATGTGTTGGAGCATTCCCCAAGACTGAAGGGCCCCTAAGATCATCAAGGAGCTGCCACAACCAAACTTAGAATATGGTTTTAAAAAAAGAGAAAAAATATGCTCTTAAAAATGCCTCATATGCCCTTATCTTAATTTGGGGCTACAAACATTAATTCACTAATCACAGGGCTGTAGTACAGCATCATAACAGGGCAAGGGTAAATTAGTTTGGGTGTCCTAACTGGATTTTTAATCTTTACTATCTTTTGATTTATTTAAAATTTAATTCAAACTCATCTTTGATGTATGTTTTACCCTAAGCTACTGACAGATCCAGTGCATCTTAGGTGCTTATCTGGCCCCTATTACTGTAGTATCTGATCATCTCATTATGTCTAATTTATACTATTATCCCTTTTCAACAGATGGGAAATTGAAGTATGGAGAGACTAGGGGCCAGATTTCTGAGCGTTTCCTTCCCATTAAAACACTCAGTTAAGGGCCAGGCTTTTTTTACTGTACACCCACCTTCTGGTGAGTGTACGGTTCTTCTGAAAATACAGCCATAAGTGACTCGTGCAAGGTCAGGCAAGGAGTAACATAGCAAGGAACATGATGTCTCAGATCCTAAGTCAGCCCTCTAACCCCTGAACCTACTTCCCAATTCTCAGCCTTCGCTCTACCCTCATTCAGTTTTCATCATGGCATGCTATTATCTCTCTCATCCTTCATGCATTCCACGGGGTTTTGGCCACCACTCTACAGTGACACATGCACAGAATTAGCCATTCTGAAACCATCTTACTGCCCTCCTCTGCATGCCTGAGACTCAGATCCCCGTCACACTAACCTGGTGGATCATTCAAACACTGCCTACTTGGTCTTACATTGAGAGGTTCCTATTTGGCTGGCTTTGCAAGGCCTCCCAGGTTTACTGAACCAGTCATGTAGTTGTGACTGCAGTGCTAAGTCTCATTTAAAATGTAATAACACCCTCAAGTAGCATCTTGCTCCCAGAGCCATTCTTTGGGCACTGGCTTCGAGGAAAGAGTAACCAACACCAGTCCTTGCAGCAATCTGGTTTTAATCTTGTTCTCTCAGCCAACCCCAATGGAGGTTCAAATGTAGCTGGCTAGTGAGATACAGTAAGGTCATGTGTACGGGGAGGATGGCTGAAAATAATAAGTTTAGGAAATAGTAACTTCTTTTTGTTCCTGACCCTGAACCTCCTGAAGTAAATGCAAACTCTTATTAATTTTAGTAGAATTTGAATCAGGCCCTACATTTCTCATGCTGTTTCCAGTGTTTAACTAAAATGAAAAAGATCCCTGACATTTTATGTGTTTTTACCCTCTTTCTTTCTATATTCATCTCCTTCCCTCCCTACTTAGGAGAAACAGAGCAGCCAGTTTAGCTACACATTTATACTGCACTTCTCTGCATAGTATTAGAGAACCACACAACATGAGATACACAGCCTTGCTGACTACAGAAATCAAAATGATTTAAAAATGTTAGATGCTGGTTTTGCCAAAGCATACAGACTTTCAGTGAAGTGTTCCAGTTAGGTACTTGTGGTCTTAAAGGGACACTGTCAAGATAAAATGATATATTAAAAAAAATCCTTATATCTATTATCAGCTTCCAAGATAATCAATTTAAAAATTGTATGTACTTTCCCCTTGATGCTGTTTGCTTCTGCTTTGCACTTTGCTCACTCTGGACTGTGACATGGACTGAAGAAGTTATATTAGGGCAGATTTTTAAAGGTATTTAGGCATCTAAAGGTGTGGTTGGATGTTTAGTAAGATTTTAATAACCCCTGCAGGAGCAGGACACAGTTGTCCCTTGCTTTACCTGTGGCAGGTTAGGAGGCTATACCTTGTAGTTGTGCAACAGGGTTAATTTGTGTAGTTTTAGCAACAGGTTAGACAAGCATTTATATGGGATGGTTTGGGAAGGGATTATCCTGCCTCAGGCAGGTGGTTGGCCTAGATGACCTCCCTTCCACCCCTATTTTTCTATGGTTCTATGATTTTCAAATGGGCCAAGTCCCAGACACCCTTTGGTTTCAATGAGAATTGGGCCCCTATCTCCATCTTTAGGTGCCAGTGCCTCCATTCCCTGTCTGTAAAATGGGGATAATGGAACTTCCCTACCTCACTAGGCAAGTGTGAGAATGAAGGCTTTAAAGACTGTAAGGAGCCCAGATACTCCAGTGCTTGGAGTCAGGGACTTAAGAGTCAGGGACTGGGGAGCCCAGGTGGTTCACATGCACCTCCTGCTGTACTGTAATACAGTAAGAAAGACATTCTAGGGGGTAAATTGGTATTTGACTCCCTCTACCAACATCTGTGGGGAATGACACACAGGGGTTTAACTTGCTCAAAAGCGCCATGTTGTGCAAACACAAATGCTGTGTCATGCAAACGAAAGTTCACTGCACCAAAAAAAAGTCGCATTAAAATTTTCAGGTGGTCTACATTAACTTTCATGTCATCTACACACATCCAGGAGTACTCTCTGCCTTTGGCCAGCTTCACCAGGGTTCTTCTGATCCATACTCCTAGCTACTCTAGGAATATAAGAAACCATTTCTTTCACTCCTTCCTCCCTCAGAACATCTGTTTTCCCTCATGTTAAAATAGGAAGAGAGAAAGGACATTTTTTTAATCAATATTGGGGATCCAGCTACATACAGACTCCACCAGGTGTGATGTGTGGGGGGTGCACACGGGTGCACGTGCACCCGCTGAGCGTGGTTGCGCACCCCTCTACAAAAAGGCACCGTTGACAGTGTTGGTGGCACCTGTGGGTGGTTGCCGATTGCCAACCCCGCTTCTCCTGCTGCCGACAGCATCTGCGGGCGGTCAGCAATCCCTGCTGGCCACTGCCAATGCTGCCAGCGGTATCTGCGGGTGGTCGCCGGCCCCTGGTTGGTGCTTCCCACCCGACAGTACAGGTGGTGTCTGCGGGAGCTCCAGCTTACTGCTGCTGCGCTCGCACCGCCACACTCCCAGCTGCTGGGGGCACAAGTTGTCCATGGACTCCACTTTTTCCACCATGCCCAGAGTTTAACAAAAGTTTAAAACATAATAAAACATAAAACACAGACCACAGCCTGGGGACACTTGACCTATTGGTTACAATATTTTAAACAATTAATAAAGAAATTTATCATTGAAACATCTGAAGTGATGTGTGGCTTTGCTGTTTCTGGAGTCTTACACATCTAGAGCTGAAGGATGCTGTCTACTTAATAGTCAAACCCTGGCTTTATACAGAATTAGGCATTTTAAAAATCTTCCCCATGCCTGCTCACAGGTTAAGTTAAAAACCTGCCCAAAACTGGGCAGGACTGAGGGCTTACATGAACTATTTTTCTGATGATAGCAAAACCTGAATCTGTTTTTGTCTAATTTTGATCACTCTGGTGTCATATAAACAATCATTCATACTCATTTAGAGACATACAGTAAGGAAATCCTGGTTCTTCGGTTTTTTTAAACCAAAGAAGGAAAAAAATGCCACTTAGTTTGTCTTTCCTGAAACGATGACAGCTTGTAGATCTGGTATGAACAAGCAAACTCTAGATCTTGCATTCAGCTTTATTTTTAACAATCAGTTTTTTTTCACTTCTCATTAATTTTACTGGATTCATGGAATAATATGGGTGCCATCTAGAGGCCAAAATAACCTCCCTGCAAATTCCCTTGGACACAGATTACATTCCTCTGTTAGTCTGTTTTTCAGTCTACATTCATAAGAACATAAGAATTGCTACTTACTGGGCATGTCTACATGTGTGCTGGATTGTGCAGTTGTTTCTGTGCAGTCATTCAGCACTTGCTTAAGCAAGTACTAAAACTTGTTTAAGCAAGTACTAAAAGCAAGTACTAAAGGACCTGATGCTGCACTGGCTCTTTCCCATGCTACCATGCAGTAGCGTTGGCATCACATTTCATGCCCACCAACACTATGTCACCATAGCAGTGAACTACAGCGACGTAGCTTGTCAATACGATGACGTAGCATCTCATGTAGGTGCACCTACTGTGTCAGACTTGTCCAATCTCCTGTTACACAGTGGCACAGGGTGGGTGCTGAAAGGGAGAGTCAACCAGTATGACCAGGGCTTTTCCCCCTGTTCCTTTCTCACTTGCAACCTCCAGCATTTAAGGTCTAGGAAATTCTGATTCAGAGGCTGCACTCCTAACTCCCAAACTCAACAGCTACTGAGGCACTTTTCTTCCAAGAATTTGTTCAAACTGTTTTTGGGAACACAATATAATTCCCACTGTCGGGGTACCTGGATGCCTTACAAATATATTTAAGTGCCAATAAAATGTTCTCTACATCTCTCTCATTCCAGCTAGGGTATAGGATTTTTTAAAATAGCTGATCTTGGTGGAGTTATGGCAGGGAAACTAAATACAGGACAGCAGCCTTGAGCATGTCTGTACCACCTCCATGGGACCACTGCTGTGAAAGGGTCCTCGCCCATTTGCTCCCACTCCTAGAGCTCTAAATCCTAAAAATGAAGTAGCACAGCTGCTTTTGAGTGGCTCTGAGCATGTACCAATCAGCACACCCAAGATGGACAGTCTGAGAACAGCACAAGAGCTCATGCTGCTCTGCGCTGTCATTTATGAGCTTTGGCACATGGTGAGTGGAAGCAAATAGGCAAGGTGTTTCTCAGCAGCATAGAAGAAGTGTGGGCACCCTCTTTGTGTTGTACTACCAGGTAAATCTGGCCCTCAAGCCGGCTGAATCAGTCAGTGGAGGACCACATGAGTGCCAGGGGACTGTCCATGGGAGCAGAGAGTTTTGCATCACTCCCTGCTTGTTAGTGGATAGAGGCTGTGCATGAATTGCCGAAGTGACGCATCAAGCTTTGGCTATGGTTTTCTGTCCCCATGCCCATTTACAATAGCATAACTGAGAGTAGCCTCATCCTCCTCTAACACATCATGGGGAGGCCTAAGCCTCTTTAGAGCAGGAAAGCACAGTGCTAGAAACCACTTCTGCCCTCAGAGTCCCAATTCACAAATCAGCAGTACCCCAGGATCTGGTCCACTCTCCCCATATAGAGGGCCAAATCAAGGGTTTGCTTGTGCCTTTCTGGCTCTGTACTATGACATCACTTTTAGTCTGTCATCCACTTCTCACCTGAAGTTGTCTGAGCATTGTGTTCCCTAACCTGATTGTTGTGTAGCTTTGTTCTTCCCTAAGGATGTCTCTCCGTCTGGTATAGAAACTGCATTGTACTGCCACAATTGCTGTATCAACAGACTGATGTCCTGACTCATTACTACCTATCCTCCTCTGCAATCTTACACACTAGTTCAAAGGCCAGTGTTTTCTCCTTCCCATACCACACAGGCCTGGTCCCCAATATCCACTCCTGCTAGAAAGAGAGGCTTGCTCACAGCTTCTTGGGTATGACCCCCGAGGACCAAGCAAATGATTATGAAGGGACTTCTGACTTGCTTGTACGCACTCTGCCCCAGCTGTATTGAAAAGTTCCCAGTTCATATGAATGAGCATCATGGTGCCTGTTCTGTCTCCGTTTGCAGCACCCACTGCTGTTTTCCATTCTCTTAGTGGAGAATGAGAAGGGGATTCCTAGCCATTACCTATTTATTCTCCCTCTTGTCATTAGTGTTTTCTGCTTTAAGGGGCTTATGGGAACCCTCTCCTTTCATTTAAGACAAAAGAAGTTAAATAAAAACAGACCTGGACTAACCAGACACACTCCTATTAGGGAAAGGGGAAACTGCTATTTCATTACAACAAAACACCAGAGTTTTACCAAGGTGACTAAAAATAGGGCTGCCCCCCACAAGACTTCCGTCCTGCCTTGGACACACTCACAGCTTTCATGCTCTGCAGGCCTTGCCGTTTCCTCGTTACCCACCCACTTCACGCCCCATCCTCCCTGTGCAGTTTCCTTTCTGCAAAGCGCATCAGGAGGTTTGAACTGCAGTCAGCTGCACTGCACTGCACTGCACTGCGAGCTGCCATTTCCCCTCCTCACCCTCCTTGTCTGTTTTTCGTTGTGCTCGAAGCCAGGCTGAGAAGTGGGGTAGGCCCAAAATAAATGTTTTGTTCGCACAAAACTAAAAATACTAGATGCCCCGAAGGTTAACAACAACAAAAGCCTCTCCACAATCTTAACCACTAAAAATGTTTTCAAGGGTGTTCTTAAGTACACGAGTGAATTTGGGTTGTTTTTTTTTAAATAATTTAGAGCTAGCATTTTTAAAAGAATATGAATGACTCAGAAGCCTCTGTCCCACTTTCAAAAGAGACTTAAGAATCTCATATGTTTCTATGATTGTAAGTCAACTGGTGCTTTTGAAAACTGAACTGGAGTGTGTCCTAACAGCAAAGCTAACAGCAAGGCACTTTAGTGCCTGAAACTGAGAAATTGAAAATGACTTGACTTCACTGTTGACACTGAGTGAAAAGAGAAAAGGAAACAAATAGCACCAATGATATAAAGTGCAAGCTGTTCTGTGAGTGGTTTGGGTTTTAATAGAGGGGAATCTCTGGGAGGAAATCTCGGGGGTGGGACTGACTTATGCAGACACATGCACTTGGGGAAAAGATCAGAAGCAGATTGCCATGGATCTTACACAGGCAAGCATGGAGGTGCACTGGCAGACATACACACAGGGCAGGGCTGGAATAAGCAGAGGAAAAAAAAGCTTATGCTGTAGTGCAATGGGAGAGCTATGTGATAGAACAGGACTGAAATACTAGGGGTCTGCAGCTCAGGGCTGATGAGCATCTGCTGGTTAGTGTGAGGCCCACTCCTGAGGACAGAGTGTTATTTAGGAATGAGGTAGATTCGCTCAGGAGAACTCAGAGGACTTTGGAAACATGCTGTGGGTTTCTCCTTGCCCACACACCAAGCTTCCTGAGCCAACCCCTCTGGAAAGTGATGTTTATGGAAATTTGGTTTAATTGGTAGTTCAACAAGATTTCTGGCCCCTAAACACCAGGATTTTTGTAGGTTATGCTGCAAGGAAGTGCCACCATCGGAGTGGAGAAGGACACTTCTAAGAGGTATGCATTTTCTGTATGCCAAACAAAGGCCCAGGAATATAAGCAGAGTGCGTCTTCCCTGGTGCCAGTCTGGTCTAGGCTGCTTATCAAAGCAGCATGCCCTGAGCAACTATTTTCCTGAGGTCCAAACTGGAGGAAAAAAGGCCAAATAAGGAAAGCATGTGACACTCTGACCCTTTGTATCACAAGCAGGCAATGCCTTTTGGAATATCTTTCTTAGAGACTAGAAGAGGAGGGAGCAGCTAGCCACCTCACTGTCAGGAGCAGCGTGAGTCAGCTCTTGGGCTGATTTCTCCTCTAGCAGCCTGGAGTCCATCTGCTCGTACCTAAAACTCTAGAAATAGAGAATCTGGAGAAGGCAGAACTAAAGGACCTGACGCTGCACTTATACGTTCTTATACCCCTTATACTTTCAGCAATCAGGATACTTAATCCCCCATTTACACTAATGAGAATCCAGTAAAAATGGATTTATGCTACTGTAACAGAAAGAGAAGATTGGGTCTGCTGATTGGAGATGGACATGGTGCGTTGAGATACCCCATGAGCTATCCCGATACCCTCAGAGGGAGCTGCTGAGCAGAGAAACTCTCCTGGGTTTCTGCTTAGAAAAGGGGCAGGCAATTATTCTGGGCGGAGGGCCGCTTACTGAGTTTTGGCAAGCCATCGAGGGCCGCATGATAGGCAGCCCAGGGCAGATCAATATTAATTTTCTAAATTGTTTAGGGGCCCCACGAGCCGAATAGAATGGCACACCTGGCCCATGGGCCACATTTTGGCCACCCCTGGCTTAGAAAATACTGCAGAAGTTATGATACAGGGTAGTGGGTGGAGCAAGGAAGGCAGGGTTTGGAGAACCTGGAAATTTTTCGGCACTGTTAAGGACAGAGAGGTCTCCCCAGGTGAAACCAGCATTCAGAGGGGCTCAAGCAAACAAGCTGTCATAAAAAAATAATACTCCTGTTACAAGGAGACTTCTCCAAAGCAAAATACAGCAGAAAACTGAACTGCTTAGCGATCACACCTAAGCACCAAAACCCTTCCCCCAAAACAAACCACAAGCTATCTTCTGACGTGCTTTTAATCATCAGGCTCATGGGCCAGTTCAAGAGAGGCCTGCTCCAGGAACAGCACTAGAAAGCAGCAATGTCTTGCAGCTTTCTGCGGCACCTTAGCAGTCCCTCAAAAGACTTAGAATCACTGCAACCCACCTCCCCGCCCTACGCACAGAGAGTCTGGCAGGAGAGGAGAACATGCTGGGCATTGCATGCAATGATCCTCTCCATCCTTCTCTCAAGGTGAGAGTCCTGTCTTCTTGTCTGGGTTGAAGCAGAACAGCCTGGAAAGCTTGCCAAACTGGGATTTCCCCTGCAGATCCCAGAACTGGCATAGGAGAGAGTTGGCTTATCTACCTTGTGTCCTGGCTTCATTCACTCTCTTCTGAGAGAATCTTAGAGCAATGGTTCTCAACCTTTTTTGCACCAGGACCCATTTGTACACATGGATGGCCAGTCATGACCTTGTGCCCCTCAATCCTGACCCACTGCTCCCTGCCCGCAGCCCCCAGCCCCCCAGTGTGTGGGGCATGGAGTTGGTGTGTGGGACGGGGGCAGCCAAGCAGCCCCTTGCAGGCTGGAGCTCTGCTAGCTTGCAAGGGAAAAGCCACGGTTTCACACATTTTTCTCCTTTAAAGGAGAATCTGTTTTTAAAGTTTGTTCACAGCCCTTCCATGTATTCTTGAGACCCACTTCTGGGTCACGACCCCCGAGTTGAGAAATGCCGTCTTAGAGAATCACGCAGCCCCTCTGCCTGCACCCTACCATGCACTGGGGATGGGAAAGAGGGAATAATTGCCTATCAAAGAAGCACTGAAATAGACTCCAGTGTTAGGAGACCCTAATACATATTTATCCCTTGGCTGCTCTCACAGGGAAATTCCTCATCCATTTTTTCTCAGCTGTTGCTGCTGCACTGTTATCAGTATCATGGCAGGGAAACCTGCTCTGAGTAGGATCAAATGATGTGGTACTGAAAATACTGGCACCCAGTCTACACTAGCCCTTCACTACTGCTGAAATACAGCCAAAAAATGTCTTAGTACAGATGAGGCTTCTGGCATTCTTACATCCCACGTGGGCACGGTCTTTTACAGGAAATCCAGTGACCCCACACTTCATTTGTCTTCATGTTAGCAGTTTCCACTGCTTTCCCTCACCTGGTATGGCAGTTTCACTACCTTGACACTCTGTTTTGGGAGAGTGGCATCAATAAAAGGACAATCGCATTGCTGGGGCAGGCCTGCCCAGCAATAGTCACAACCGGACAGGGATGCTCTGTGACTTTTCTTGGTGGGCATCTGGGGCAGGAGTGAGGGGGGGAAGGGGAGTTTTTGGAGGCTGGTCTTCTGCAGCCATTTTGATTTCTGAACCAAATTCAGTGTAGAAGATCCTGCAGCTTGTTCTGCATTTGTTACCTAAAGACTGCTGTAGTATCTTCAGTAGAAATAGGGGAAACGAAGGAGAGAAAAAGAAAAGAAAAAAAGAGACACTTCCTGGATGGTTGCTTTGTGGTTTTGTGATTGTAGTTTAGTATCTAGATCCCAAATCACCCCCTCAGTCTACTTGTGGGGCTGAAATCAGTACAGATCCCTTGCCATGGCCACAGAGGAGGGGAATGTAGGCCTTAATCAAATTGTTTTCCTTACCCATGGAAACTGCTACAGGAATGTAAGGACCTGTGCGGGGGTAGAAGCTAAACTGGGGCAAAGAGCAAATGGCAACCTCCACCAATGCCAGAGCTTGCCCACAGAAGGTATGCCAGCCCTCTTGCCAGAGTGAGACTCATCTTAGGGGGATTTCAGGGGTGAAGCCAGTGCTGGGGAGCCGAAGTGAGGGCAAAGGACCCCAGAAACTGTGTGGGGTGTGAAGGGGCCTTGGCAGAGCTTTCGAGAGCTGCCACAGATTCTTGATGACTGCTAACCTGGGGAAGAGGGAAGCAAACCTTTGCCTCTCTGTTCCCTTAATAGGCATGCGTGCAGGAAACCCCACAAAGGGAACAACAATGAGGCTCCAGTTCTGTGTGCAGCTTTTTCTGGAGAGGAAACCGTTTGTGGCACTATTTTAAGATCAGTTTGCAAGTTTTTTCTAACAAGCATATTTCAGTCGTGTAGTATTACAGCACCACCTGGTGGCTACGAGAAGTCGCCGTGCTGTCTGGACTCACCACACCCCTCTTAGCTCACTCATTTTTCAACTACAGGAAACTACTAGAGCAGCTCTGCCGCTGCAAAGAACCCAGAACAATCATGAGAGAGCAGAACGTTTTTGACACCCTGGATTCCCATGTGAAATCCCTGCGTTTATTTTGTTTGGAGCAAGAAGAGTGCTAACATTGCATGGCACTCTGGGGCATCCTTAACAGGCACTTGCAGCACCCCAGGGTGTCATGGCACCCTGGTTGAGAATCGCTGCTATAGGGGTTTCCCTTGTTTTTCTCACTGCCCTCATTGACTCCAGGTCAGTGAATGGGGGGAAGATCCAATGGACTTCAGAGTCTACTGGGCCCCTTAATTGAAAGGAGGTTTAATTCTGCTGGATGTCCTAGTTAATCACACACTTGCCACAGTCTGCAAGCAAAGCAGACTGCAGTGCCAGATAGAAGGGGGACAGCTTGATCCCCTCCCATGTACACAGAGAAAACTCCAGAATAGTAGAGCTTTTGAACTAGTAATAATAATAATAATAAGACAGGCTCTTATGGGTTTTCCATGATGGACTCTTACAGCACTGAGCAGGCATTAACTGCTGAACCCCACACCACTCCTGCCATTTTCCAGAAGGGGCTCACTGAGGTGTGGAAGTTATGGGAGAACTGTGAATGCCTCGCAGGAGTCCTGCCTTACAGCCCTCGGGTGATTGCTTTCAGGGTGATCACCCTAGGGTGAACACCTGGAGACTTCTCCACCCACAATCACCTTTTCTTAGGCTTATGGACTGGACATTCTTCATTGTATAGGGAATAACAGGAAATGCTATGGCAGGAAAAGGCCGGATTCCTGACTGCCAGGTGACTGCATCATGACATGTGGCCATACTTGGCCCAGATGCATCCAGGCAAGGCCCATCTCTTACCTGCCAGGTACCCCATTCCCCATATCAACAATTTGTGATTGCTTTCTATGGTATACCCTGTAGTCAAAGCAGCCCATAGAGATAAATCTGATTTGTACCTGCTTCTGCAGGAAGTTATCTGATATAATTGCAAAAACAACTGACAACAGTCTAATTGTCTAATTCTCTATGGTCTAATTGTCTGTACAGCAGAGCTTCCACCATTGCTGTCATCAACAGTGTTTCCAAACCTCTCCAATGTAAACAAAGGTAGTGCTAGCATTACACAGTCCCACCATTAGAGTGTGTTTTAATGGGCTTGCTCATTTGAACTAGATGATCTTGCCCCAAAGAGTTTTGGGGTCTCTGTGAAAATTGTATTGCAAATAGCAGCTACTGTTATTGGAGAATATGATGCATGGTTTAAGTCTCCTTGCCTTAAAGGCAAAGAGGTACGAGTTACTGGAATAAAGGAGGCATGTTTTTTGTACCGTGACCATATGTGGATTTTAGCATGTCCCTGTGCAGAAGTCACCAGAAGAGTAAATTAAAGCAGGGGGAACTGGGAAGTGAACTGAAAATCTGCGGAAAGAACAGCAAAAAGTATTTTGGCAAACTCAGAAGACCAATAAATGAGGTCAGAGGCAATGCCTGGATATTGCTAGAGATGAGCCATGAGAGTTAGAAGAAAGGAGATCAGGAAACATTTTTGCAGATAAGAGATGCTGGCTCTTTGATCACAGTTTTTTTAATTACGCATGCATTGAGAATAGCAGCTATGTGAAAAACAAAGAGAGGGGACATATCTTTGAGATATGGCAGGGCTGCTCGCTTATGCTTTTTGTTAAACAGATAGCAATGGTTTGAAGCTTTTCTGGACAAAACTTTAGGAAAGAAAGAATTCAAATACAATAAAAAGAAAAGCTTTGAACTGCAGAGTAGCAGGGTGTAGGGTGAGGTAGTTAGCCACGTTAATCTGAATTCAGGCAGAAGACAGGGTAGATATATGCACCTTGTAGACTAATTAAATGATATATATATATATATAGAACAGACTTTCACAAACTCAAGTTCATTTAATCAGATGCTATGAAAAGACAGCATAGAGCAGTGTATAAAATGGAGTGAGTGTTTTGAATACAAACAGTGGGAAAAGAGAGGAAGAAGAAAGGGGGAAGGAGACAGTGCTGGGAGAGGCATGTAAGTAAAGAAAGTCAAAAAAGCTAATCCAGGTAATGGGATAAGAAAACATTAGGCACATCTACATGTTGCGCTACGGTGACATAGCAATGCAGTATGTTGCTGTATAGTGTGCTACAGTGATGTAGCGATTATGTGGGTCTACATGTTGATCAGCAGCTACGTTGCTGTAGCAGTGTGCTCCTCTGGTATAGTGTGCTACTATGGTGACATAGCAGTGAAATGTAACCGTGCACCATGCACGCGGTGCAGTAACCACCTATACTGTGCCAAAAGGAAGTACTAAAGCATGGCACCATAGCAATATCACTGTACAGTGACATGTAGATGCACCCATAGTGCCTGATTAAACCAAACTTAACACAGTCCAGTCTGTTGATGATTTGCTTTGGTCCCAATTTCTCTATGGTGTAGGGGCTCATCCTTGTTCCTATTTAGCACCATTTGCATATAAGTGGCCACAAACATGCAGGGCGAGGCTGTTCAAATGCTTAGTAATGGCCATAAGGTAGATTTTTCAAATGGGCTCAGTTCCCTAAGACCCAGATTGCTCTTGTTATGATACCAGTGACTGTGTTTTCCAAAGAGTTCAGCTCTCAAGTTGCACCCAACATGCCGAGGCCTTAGGAAAACTCTGGATTCAGAGGCTGGAATGTTTACATGCTACTGGATTTAAATGGGAG
Source organism: Alligator mississippiensis (assembly GCF_030867095.1). Classification (NCBI taxonomy): domain Eukaryota; kingdom Metazoa; phylum Chordata; order Crocodylia; family Alligatoridae; genus Alligator; species Alligator mississippiensis. Next base: position 231,882,492 of record NC_081825.1, read on the forward strand.
TTGGGCATCTGAATCTAACATCCTGAGACTCCTTTGAAAATCCTGGCCAGAAATCAGGCTTGTCAGTGTGGACTAGGCCCAATGCCTTTGGCACTAAAGAACACTCTTGCCCCCTCCTGTTCAAGAAGTAGCTCCATCGTCTGCAGATTTGAAATGAAAAGGCTTGAGTAAATTCAGCTCCTTTCCTTTGACCTCTCTTGGTTCTTCCACATTCCTTCTCCTATTTCATTTTCCATCATCCAGATGTCAGTGCCTGCTTCAGAGCCCATCATCATGTAGCCACCTTAAAACCACTTCCTTGGGTGGCAGTCTTCCTGAATTGTCCCCCAACTGGTATCAGGAGATGGAAGCATGGGCATTCAAGAGACAAATTTACCTGTAGAGCACAGCTTCCTTCTTCCATCCCTCTTGCCTTCCACACAATCAGCCTAGAACTAAGAGCCTTGCTAAAATTTCCCAAACCAATTTGGAGTGCTTCCAGTTCTAGGTGCCATCCCTTTCTTTTCAAATTTGCTGAGCACTGGCAGAACTTCAGCAGGACCACCTGGCTCTCAGCACCTTTACAAATACCTAATTTTGGTCGCTTGGAAGGTGAAGTACCCAAAATCCAGGTGACCCTAATTCTGTGAAGAGAAAATTGCTGCCCTCCCACCATATATTGGCTGCATATTGAGGGGAAAGCACAAGTGCGACTGAGAAGCTCACACTGAATCTAGTTTCAGCATTTATCAGGCACTTCTTCTACCTTTGCAGATGTGCAGACACCCAGAGGAGGGCTGCATCAGGTGGTTCTGGCCCTGAACTAAACATATTTCTACTTCCAAACACTTGGGTCTGCATCTGGATGTCAGCGTTGCAGCTCAGCCCTGTTCCTACTAAAATCCAATAGGGAACAAGTGTGTTCTCACTAACAAAGGCAAGTACAGGGAGGACCAAGATTTGATACTGTTTATGGGAAGCAGCCATTACACAATACAAAAGCATTATTCAGTTCCAGCGAAACTCTCTTCTTTTATTTCAAGCCCTTCATTAATTCTGAAGAGTGGGTTTCACCTTTCTCTCTCTCCTCTCCCTTCCCTTATTGCTACCTCCTCCTCTTAACCCTGCAAATCAATAGCAGCGATTGTCCTGTAGACATCTTGAGAATGCCCAGACAGAGGAAGCTGCCATTACCCAGCATTTCACTACAGCATATAATTTGGCCTGGTTTATATTCCAGGCCACCGGTTTGTTAACTCTTGCACTCAGCTCTCAATGCTGCCTCTCTGTGGTGACTAAATGGCTCTCTTGTCTGGAGTCAGTGTATTTGCCTTGTCCTGCTTTCTCCGTTGATGTGTGTTATGGTACTCTGATTGTGCCGCCACCTTTAACTGCAGCCTTCCTCTGGGTATAACTGTGGCTAATCAGTGTTATGCTTCTGGTAAATCACCCCCTGGGTGAAAGGCTAATAACTCTCGTCTAGGTTGGTAATGACAGAGGGGTGGAGGGGAGACTGATTGCAGGGTTGGTAGGGAATTGTGCCCTCAGGTACTGTACTCAGAGCATGCAGTCTCAAAACAAACAATGACAAAAAAGGCGTGGGGAGAGGAAACGGGCTCAAAATTACATGGTGTTTAAGTCTTTGTAACAAACCCAAAGCCACCTAGGAACTTTGCAGTGCTCCACAGTTGCTCAGACGTCCTGACATACAACTCAGATCTTCCTACTCCAGCAGGCACAGATTCTCAAGCTAGCTGAGAATCTCTCAGCTTTATGAGGCCAATGACACATAGGAGAGAGTACAAGCTTGTGTTGCACACAGGCGGCACACTGCAGCGAAAGTGAATGGAAAGGTTGTCAAACAAAATACAATAGGTGCCTTACCTGCTTGTCAGCATCTGATTGCAACTTAATGTCAGTGCAGATCAAAATGAGGCTGCAGATGATGAATGATAAAGTCCCTTTTTCACTGCAGAAGCCACTCAAAGCATTGGCCTCTTAATCCTCCACTCAAAGCAGAGACCTCCAAGTGGGGTTGAGCATTTTCAGGAGACACTCAAGGGGAATGGCTTTCCTAAAGGGAGTGGAAGGGCTGAATTCTTGCTAGCTTTTAATTGAGCAGGTAAACATGATAATCCTTGAAATTAATGGTAAAGATTTAAGTGCATGTAAAAGATACCTGAGTTATAAAATAATCTCTGGTTGGGCAAAAGCAGAGCCAGAACTCCTGTTCATTCTTTCTCTTTTGTTTTCATTGCACTTCCTCTTGAAAAAAGGCCCTAAAGGAAGAATAAGAGAATCTGTCTTTCTTGCAACGTTAAGAGAGATATGGGTTGGCCACACCCAGGGATTCAAAATGTCTCCAGACCTTATCCAACTCCTAAATGTTCCAAACTCCAGCCAGATTCTCTCCTGTGCTATGGCAGATTATGGCTGTGCCATGTATCAATAACCCACAAGTGCAGAGAGACTGGTTGGGTCAGTTATTGGCAGAGTCTCAAGGGCTAGGTACAGACAGTCAGAAAGTCCATGGCTGAATCAATTCAGTCTTTGCAGGTTAATCTAAACTGCACCTATTAAATTGAAACACAGATGAACAGACATTTACCTTTGAATCAGAAAATGCAGCCACATGCCTGCAATGGCTCAGGCCAGAAGCTGGGGGGCACTAGAGCATAGCTCTTTGGCTGTGCATTCACTTCCTCTTTCTGCTGCCCCTAAGGTCTCTGGGATTTGCAGTCCAGAGTTACAGCAGCAGGACTCTGAAGGGTTGCTCATCACTTCCTCTTTCTGCTTCCAGGTGCCACTAGGATTTGTAGTCCACATTCTTAGCCAGCAGTAAATTTAAGCAGGGGAATGGGTGTTTAACTCCCCTCCCTGGGCCCAGACCCTAGCCAAGGTTTGCCTGGGTAGGGGCAGCAGTGCCCCCTGTAGGCTGGGCTGCATCCCCAGCTGAGCTTCCCCCCACCTCTACTCCCTTGTCAGCCAGGCCTCACTGCTCCAGCTAGGGAGCAGAAGGGCAGGGCCAGCCCTGCTCTCTGGAGCAGATGGCCCAGACCAGCCCAGACCAGGGCTACAAAGCATGCTGGGATGCTGGGGGACTGTGATCTAACTTGAACCAGGAAGGAGTCTGGGACAGAAGTTTCATAAACTAATTTGACCCAAATCAGTTAAGTCTGATACTACATTCAACCAGGTTTATCATAAACCAGTTTCAGCCATTTTGAAACTGGTTTGTGTGCACTCAGCTTCTGTTCTGTTACTGGTTTAAACCAGTTTCTGATCACTTAAACTGGTTTATGTGTAACTTCAGTCTCTAGCTAAGATAGCTGTGTGCCAGTAGGTTCAGACTATGGTGATCTAGGTAGCGTTTGCAAAAATCCTGAGGGTGGATTGTTAGAGGCTTATATTATTTACAGGCCAGGTTGTTATTAGTGAACATGCTCCCGGTTCCCATGCCTTTACAAATATAACAAAGGCAATAGCAATGTTGTGTGCTGGGGATTTTAAATGTGACCCAAACAAATACAATGGTCAAAATCTCTGCAGCAAGAGGACTATTATCAAATCAACCAAAAGTAAAGAGAAGTTTGGAGTTTCCATTTCACAGAAATAAATCAAAACTTGATATACCACATTGCCCACAAACTGAAATTTCAGGAAATAAAGTGTTTGGGATCATTTAATGTTGATGTTGTCTCCTGTATATTTTAATTTTATAGTCTAGTATTATAAAAGCCTAAGTCTGTCTATCCGTAATGCTTTACTTGTGCTCTGATTGGCTAACAAACAGCCAATCAGAGTGCAAAGAAGCATTTTGACAGAAGGCAGCTGGGTGCCATGATGGTGGGGACACAGGGGATGGAGCAGGGGGGGTGAAGCCAGCACCCCGAACCCCCCCGCCCTGCTCCCTGCAGGTAAAGCTCCCTGCAGGAGGGGGCCCGGGCCCAACACGGGGTGGGTGGAGCAGGCCCAAGCGGGGGAAAAGCTGACCTGCTGCTGGGGAGGGGGAAGGGAACAGCGGGCCTGTCCTGACATGGCTGTGGCAGTGGCTGGGGAAATGAAGGAGCAGGTCTCCTTCCCCAGCCCCCTCTCCTGCATTTGCCCGGAGCCCGCACCTCCTGTCCCTGAGTGGGCCCGAGGCAGGGGGGAGAAGTGGGTGTGCTGTGGCATCGACGGTGACAGTGGGGCCAAAGGAGGACTGGGCCCAAGCCTGACGCAGGGTGGAGAGTGAACCCAAGCCAGGGAAAAACACGGCAGCTGCGAGGGGAGGGGAGGGGAGGGGAGGGGCAAGCCTCTTCCCCCCATTGGGCCTGGGTCCACTTCTCCCCCACCCCTGCTCTCCTGCATCGGCCCCGAGCCCACTTCTCCTGCCCCCTGCTGCCGCCAGGTCAGCCCGGGCCTGCTGCTTCCCCCTGCCCCCCTGCCACGGCAGCCTGGAGTCTTCCCATCCTTCCCCGCATTGGGCCTGGACCTGCTTCTCCCTTCCTCCTGCTATTGCAGCGGGGAGGGAAGGGGGAGCAGGCCCAGATGGGGGAGGAACCCCATTCTTGATGGGCAATTGGGTGGTTATTTTTTATTTGTATATCTTTATTTTATATTATTTTTATTTTCTTTTTAAACCGATTTTATTATTATTTTATTTTTATTTTAAAAGCAAACCATACATTTCAAATCAGTATATTAGAAGGTCATAGATGCCTTATTAATAGTTATGACTTTGTTAGTCAGGGCCACTAACCAACATAATATAAAAGAAAGAATAAATGTAAAAGAAATCTAAAATAAAATACATATTGAAATAATAGTTTTGGAATGAAAAAAATGTGACACTATTTCATTTGGAGGGGGTCAAAATGCTGTGTTGAAATTTCTCTTTGAAAAAAAAAAAGAATCAAACTTTACATCTTCCTGCTGACCACGTCAATGTTAACACAGTGATGTTTCCTGAGGGTAAAATGTTCACTCCAAAAAATTGTGACCAGATCCAGACTGATCGGTTCAACACAGTGATTCTGTGGACCGGTTCTGACTAAGAACGTACACCACAGCTAAAGCATGCTACGTTCTATTGGTCCTGGGGCCAGGAGGCACAGATCAATCTTCTAGCACGGGGCACAACAGCCCTCAGCTACTTTGAATGGTGCCAGCTATCAGGGGGGTGAAGAGGCAGCTACAATAGCTAAAGATTGTCAGTGTGGGGCCACCATTTGTTCCTCAGAGGTGGCCTAACACAAGTTGATGGGAGGAAAGGTACCAGAGATCCATTACCAAGAAAGCAGCAAATAGTTGCTACATTGTGCTTAGTTCTCTCGGAGATGAGGCAGAAGGCACACAGGCCTCTCTTCAGGTCTGTGGGCATACTATATCACCTGAACAATCACATATATAGAAAGATTGGCAGCTTGCTTAGCTCTGGCTCCTGTGCAGACAGCTTGCCTCTTGACCTTGTAGATGAGGAACAAGTTTGGTGATTAGGGAAAACTGGGCTCAGATCTCTGCTTCCCACAGACTTCTGATGTGACCTTGGGGATGTCACTTAGGGTCAGATTGTTAAAAGGTATTTAGGCACCTAGTGGGATTTTTAAAACCACAAAGGTGTCCAATTCCCACTGGGATGCCTGGGCAGTAGAAACTGCTCTCCATCTGCAGGTACTTTTGCAAAGCTGGCCCTCTGCCCTATGCCTGAGTTCCTCATCTGTTATATGGAGCTAACCATCCTTCTCCGTGGGGAGGCAGAAAGGCACCTACTACTCTCACTGCAATTACTACAGCTCACGAGCTCAAGTCCTGCTCTATGTAGTCTGCAGGCACAGTGGGTCTGAGTTTAGGCTTTCAGGTTATCACATTCATCTTCAGTTCATGGCTATGATCATGAAGGAAACTCTCTACTTCAGCTGCAAAACAAAATGCTGTTTTTGTGTGACATCCAATGCCCCCTTCCACCTCCCAAATTAATGAGGGATAGCCTCGAAACTGAATAATAATAATTCATTTATGTCAGCCCAAAGACCTCTATTCTGGATGCAGCTGCCAGGGGAAACAATTACAGCAGCTGGACAACCTACCATCCTCCCTCACTGTATATTTCTAATTGTACTGTCAGGAACATAACTATGTCCAATATGGAAGAGGTACTCTGGGTCACTGGGGTTGGCAGAGCGGAGAAGGCATCTGAGAGGCATGAGTTTTAGACTCAGCCCCAGTTGCAAATGGGTACCTCATTATTCAGAGGAGTCAAATGCAAAATAGTGCCTCAGCACTCCTTTGTCCACTGTTGGCTATGAAAACTGGCATTCAATAGCTCCAGGGGCTCTAGGCTCAGAAGGAACTTTGATTTCTTTCTGATTATGGGTTATTATTTTCTGTCACATAGGATGCATCTACATGTTGCTTTATGGAGACATTGCTATAGGGCCATGCTTTAGTACTTCCTTTTGGAAGTACTAAAGCATGGGGCAGTATGGGCGGTTACTGCGCCGTGCGCACAGCGCATAGTTAGATTTCACCACTATGGCAATATAGCTGCCAATGATGTGTAGACCCACGTGATCGGTATATCACTGTAGCATGCCATATGGCAATGTAGCGTGTTGCTACATCACCAGAGGGTGACATGTAGACACTCTCAGAGAGTGTCTTATATTGAATCACTGCTATTGCCAGCACCAGTCTGAACAGTCGATGTGATGCCTCAAAGGCTGCTGAAGGAATTAGCTAACTGCGAGGTGGCTGGTCTTCCACACAGAACCTGTGGTAGGGAAAGAGTTAACGTCCACCCCCTGAAAATGTGGTAAACACTAGCCCAAGTTGCTGAGGTAATCTCTGTCCCCTGTTTCTGACCCTCCATTAAGCACTGAATGATGCTATTAGTGTCCTTTGTTCTCCCACAAAGGAGATTGCAAGTAGAGCCACATATCACTAGATGGCACTAGTGGGATGCTCTTCCATGGTCTGTGGGTCACAGGCTTTGCCAGCAAAGAGCATTCCCCCAGTCTTTCAGCCAAACTGCTGGCAATAGGAAGAGTGCAGGACTGCTAAGCAGGACTCCTGGGTTGTTTGAAGTGGTGCCACTCATTGGCTGTGTGACCTTGAATCTGGCTGCTTCATTTTTCCCATCTGTGAAATGGGGAAACATGATAAAAAAATACCCCCAGTAATAACCAAGTATGGCAATACTCCTATTTACTACCCTGAGGGAAGCTGCTGTTTGAAGAGGAAAGAATTACAGTTATTATTGAAAGACATTATCAGCCTGAGACCATTGACTTTTTGTTTTTAACTTTTGTTTTTAACTTCACTTCTCGCTGAGAGCTCTTATTTTACTTGTTTGTTGACTGACATGCTCCTAATTAGTCATGGTATTGAGAAACCATTGTCCCTACTTGAAAAATAGCTGTTGTGATGAAAAATCACATGTGGAAAAATGTTGTTTCAAGTTAAAAAAGAATGAAGTGGCACATTGCACAAGTTCATGCAAAGGCCTGAAATATTCAGGCAGCTGGCAGGTAGATAGCTCTGTGGGAGCCTGACACAGGTAGCTTCTTTCTAGTGGTCTGGGCTGCAGGTGCCAGCATGCTGCATTGCTTCAGTTTGCTTCTCTCCCTAGTTTAGCTGTGTCCCTCCAAATAGACCTCAGCACTTCTGATCTTTCATTTTCCTGGAGTAGGGAACAAAAGGAGTCTGGAACTAGGTGCTAATGGCATAACAATCAACCTGTGGATTGGCTGTCAGACCAGAAGGGGAAGACTGGCTCAGGAACAGGGCACAAGTGGGATGTGTCAGCTGGATAGCTCAGAATGGAGCTATACCTCTAACATAATTCTGTTCTTCCCTCCCTCCTGGATCTTTCAGGTTCAGGGGACAGGAGTTGGATATGCAGCACATGTCCAGGGGAGACCAGTCATGAGACTCAACCAGTTGCAGGGAAGGAAAAGGCCCATAAAATATCAACAGGAGAATGCTAAAACCCTTGGCTTTTTCCATCTTATGGCTTTACAAGGATGTGCTTCAGAAATGAGAGGGGTTTTTTTTTTATTAGTCAGTTTCACAATGATGAAGTTGACAGCCTCTCTTAATGACTGTAGTTCAGTCTACACTTATTTTACTGATGTGGTTTTGAAACTCTTTCCCAAACCTGTTTCAATTTATTTCTTTCCATCTCTGTAACTTTTATAAGCATTAGACTCTGGTTTAAACAAATTAAAATAATCTGCAGCTATTTTCTCCCACCGAGTATCAAACATTTAATTTGAGACTACTGTAATAATACGATACAGAAGGAAATAGAACAAGATGCCCGCTTTCAGATATACTACTCATTTGTCAGCGGGTGTCAGAGAGATGAACTTCAGCCCTACAGGATTTAAAGTCCTTTACTGCACATTTATGTTAAGGATCAGTTTGTTTAGGGTCTAGGCAAAGAATATTGTATCTGCCCTTTCCATTGGTAATGGAAATAAGAGCAGTCAAGAGGTATTTTGGAGGGAAGGAAAATGCCACTTGTTCTTGCCGCTTTTGGTTGTGACAGAGAGAGAGGAGATTGTGCCAAGATAAGCAATTGTATTAAGAACCTGGCTGCAGAATTCTAATATTATAAAGCCTGTCTGTCTGTCTGTCCATAACGCTTTATTCGCATGCTGATTGGCTGACGGAAACAGCCAATCAGAATGCTCCAAGCATGGGGAAGCATGGGGGATCACCACCATGATTCCGAAGCCCTGCTGAAGACTGAACAGAGGGTGGGGGTGCTGAGGACCGGATAGGGAACAGGCTAAACAGCGGCAGCATGGGGCGTTATATGGCAGCACTTCATCCCCGCCCCTTCCCCCTCCCTCACCTCACCCCATCACTCTTGACAGTCAATTGGCTAGTATTTGATAAGAATGCAAGTGACCAAGAGAGTGACTGTAATTCTTCAAAAAACTTTAATGAAAATTCAAGCTCTCCAATCAATTAGAGCTTCTTTGACTCTTCTAATTTATATGTGAATAATTTCCTCCATCTGCCTCTGCATCTCAGAAATGGTGGTGGACACTAGTACTTAACATCTTCCAGTTATCTCCCATTGGAAGTTTCCACAGCATTTGTAGACACATGATGTAGCAAAAAGTCAGATGACTAATGTGTATGTTTGAAAATAATTTTAGCCTCCATATATCAAAAACAGATTGTGTGAATTAAACCCTTGAATTTTGGCATAAAACCATCTGCTGGCCACAAGCCAAGTACACAAAATCTGCACTACATTTGAAGTAATGCCATGGACATTTCTGCTGATTTTTTTTGTCTCCTTTCTGAAAATCCAGCTTTTTCTCCCCAGAAAAGTCTACAATGTGTACCTATCTAAAAAAGCTCCTAAAAAAAGTTATGGTTTTACCACACCAGTTGTACAGTATAAACTCAAATCAAACCATTTTAGGTGGATTATCCTCCACTTCATGCAGGAAACAACTGTTCTGAATCACCAAGCCTGTAGGCTAGGCCTCTGACTACTCAGTAGCCAAAGGTGATCTTTGGAAATGTGAAGTTTCATTGTGAGAGATGACATACATAGACATTTCTGAGACTCAGAAGCCTCCACACTTCATATTTTGAAGCAACAAAGGGACATATCTTTCCTTTTGCCTCCATGCCCTTCCTACCAAGGTTTCAGACTGACCTCCCAGCAGCTGCCCTCTCTCGGCAGGGCCTCAGGGGATGACTGCAGCTTTACCTTTCCAGTTGTGAAACCTTCAGTCATTTATCTGTAGATCTAACATACCCCGCCTTCATTCTTCTCAACTAAGAATTTTCTGAAAAAGTTACTCCTCTGTGAGGCTGAAGTAAGGCAAACATCATTCCAGAACCAGTGACAGCTTTTCCTTATGGAAGTATCATGCTTTTAAGATCTGGTTCCTTTTAGCTGTTCAGAAGTTTCCAGTGGAGATCAGTATTTAAGTTTGGCCAAATGTGCGCACACCCTGCCTTTAAGAAGTGTAATTAATATATATCTACTGAGAGTTGCCTATATATATATATATATATATATGTTATAATGAGGCAACTCTCAGTGAGGAAAACTGAAGCAACAGCTAGTTTCCCTCAACAACAAGGTAAGATGTGTGGCACAGTGTAATCTTTTGGGCAATGAGGTGTGCTTCCCACTGTAGGAAGTGTATGGTGGGCGCATTACTTAGGAGTAGTGAAACTGCTAGTGAGTGACATGGTTAACCTACACTTATATTTTACCCAGCCATGTATTCTGTGCACACCACATTCCAAAACTTATTTTAGGAATATTTTTAGTGCTCTTAAATCAGACTGGGACTGTGTTTCTCTCCACAAAGAAAATCAGTTGCTTTAGTTGCTTTAAATCCAACTGAACAAAGTTCAGGAACATACTCTCTTTAAAAATAATGCAAAATTGTTGGTTTATTTAAGTAACTATGTGGCAAGTTGTATGTATGTGTAATATAATTGTATGTATATTGTATCATTATCATCAGCAATCCCTTGCAGTCAAGAATGATTGTCTTCCATGATTGCCTTATCTGTGGCTCTGAAAATGGCTGACAAGGCCAATCCAGGATTAACAGATTCTGCTACAACTCATTCCGTGCAGCATTCCATTCCATTCCAACTGTTTCCATGCAGGGTGGGTGGCTCTAGATTCTTGGTTTGGTCTGTAACATGCTGTTTCTGTTGCTCCCGCTTTTCCATTTCTTGGCCTACAGAGACATTACACATTAACCAGTTTAAGTGTTAAGAAACTGGTTTAAACATGTAACAGAACATGGTTGATTTGATAATAGTCCTCTTGCTGCAGAGATTTTGACCATTGTATTTGTTTTGGTCACATTTAAAATCCCCAGCACACAACATTGCTATTGCCTTTGTTATATTTGTAAAGGCATGGGAACCGGGAGCATGTTCACTAATAACAACCTGGCCTGTAAATAATATAAGCCTCTAACAATCCACCCTCAGGATTTTTGCAAACGCTATGTAGATCGCCATAGTTTGAACCTACTGGCACACAGCTATCTTAGCTAGGGACAGAAGTTACACATAAACCAGTTTAAGTGATCAGAAACTGGTTTAAACCAGTAACAGAATGGAAGCTGAGTGCACACAAACCAGTTTCAAAATGGCTGAAACTGGTTTAAGATAAACCTGGTTGAATGTAGTATCAGACTTAACTGATTTGGGTCAAACCGGTTTATGCAGTGTCTGTCCCAGACCCCTTCCTGGTTTAAGTTAAATCAGAGTCCCCCAGTATCCCAGATGCTTTGCAGCCCTGGGCTGGGCTGGGCTGTCTGCTCCAGAGAGCAGGGCTGACCCCACCCCTCTGCTCCATAGCTGGAGCTCCAGCAGAGGCTGCAGTCACAGCAGGGTCTGCCTGGCTTCCCCCTGCCCCTGCCCCCTCTCGCCACTCACTGCTTAAGAAGGGATCCCTCCCTCCCTCCCATCTCCCACAGCATGGACCCCAGCCCCACAGACCCTAGGCATGTGGTATGCTGGCTAATGCTGAGAGGTATGTGTGTGTCTCCAATTTCACTGGGACAGGACAAAAGCAGACTGGACAGTGTCTGCTTAGGGCTTTTTAGAGCTAATCAACAGGTCAGCTGGTAATGTCCCTCCATTCCTTCCTCAGAAAAAGCTGTTTAAGAAGAGTTTGAACTAATGTGAGAGGCTTTTGTTTTCTTGATGGGCTGCTAAATGCTGCGTTATCAGATCCCTGCTGGCTCCCTCACCTGTCAGGTTTGCAGACAGACAGTACGAAGAAGCAGGGAGAGGGAGATTGAAAAGCTCAGTATCATCAGCAGATGCATGCACTGTACAACCCCCCATTTGCCTCAGACTGCTAGCCAGGGGCTGGGGGCTGGCAACACTCCCACCCCTTGAGCAGCGAGTGGGGAAAAGCCTGGGACTGTGCAGGCAGGGTGGGGGCCATGCCCCACCTCAGCTCAGCTCTGTGGAAGGGAAGGGAGGGTTGTTATAGCATCCCCAGCTTCTAGTGTGAGCCACTGCAGGCATGTGTCTGCATTTCCTCAGTCCAGTTTGCTTTGGGAGTCTGGAGTTGGACATCTGGACTATGTGGTTGGCCCAGTGAAGTTGATGTTGGATGATCATTACCTTGATGCTTGTGGTGTTTGCTTGCAAGAGGGAGCTAATGTTGGTGTATCTGTCATCCCACTGGATTCAGAGGATCTTGTATATTGTGTATGTGTGTATGTGTATATATGTGTGTGTGTGTGTGTGTGTGTGTGTGTATGTATTTTACACATTCCCACTGGCTAGAAGCTGCACTCATGCTGCAGCCATGAAATTGGGGGCTGAGAAGTAGTGGCAGCAGCAGTTTGGGCCCAGTTCCCAGCTGCCTGGCCCTAGCACATCTCCCCTCCAGCTGGAAGTTGCTGTCATACCACAGTCAGGGAGCAGGGGACTGGAAAAAGCAGCAGCAGTGCTGGGCAGCTCTCATCTGCCTCTCTCTGCTGATGCTTGAAAGGTTGCTGGCCTCTGATATAGGCAATACAAACTTCCCCTAACTTTCCTGCAAATGTACTTCAACCAGTTATGGTGAGTCCACCTTTGGGGTGTTGGGATAAGTTATTGGAGGTGGTCCATTCAATTCTTGGCCTCTCCTTACAAGATAGTCAACTGTTACACGTGTACAGATTCTTAATCACGCTCACACTAGGAACTATACTGAAAATACCACTCACCTTGAATTGATTTCATACAGGCTGATGAACAGCCATCACATAGGCATATCAGTGAAATACTAAGGTTTAGTATCCTATATCCCATACAGTATCCAGTGACTCAGTTTCTCTTTCCAGTCTGTGTTGTATAAGTTTCCTTTAAGAATACACATTTTAAAACAAAAACAATGACTTGTGACAAGACAAAAACTGCAGTAATATTTTACAATGCAATCAGTAACAGCACTAGTATTACTGAAGTGGTATGCTCTGAGCTAAGCCAGAAACTTGCTAATTGTACTAAGATCTGTCCCTTTATCATAGATATATATCTTGCGGGTAAAATTTACAACATATTTGCTAAGATTCCTATCCTTTTAACTATCCTAAAGCTAGAAAAATATCAAATGACAATAAGCTATTATAGCAAGTAGTCTGTTTGCAGTGCAAATGTCTGTTAATAGAAACTGTTATTCCTTCTCTACCTTTAGCGAAAAATATTCTCTTAACCTTTAAATGATCAAGCTTTCCTGAAGAGACTAATTAAACTTTTCCAGGCAATTTTAGCTGCTGTCTTTTTCTGAAGTAACCTTCCCATTTCCTTTCCCTGTTAAACAGGTTACTGTTTTATATTTAGACTTGTTTCTGAAACTCAGCCTACTTAATAACAGCTGGCAATGATAATAAAACCCTCTTACTTCTATTACAACTGCAGTAAGCAAAGTATTGTTTTCAAATTAAGCTCACAACCTGAGCATAGCTGTTATACAAGGGCAATACAGTAATTAATGTACTGACATACACATTCATTAACCCAGTAAGTATGCCTGATAAGAAATGCTATGATACTAAAAGCAAACTTTTATGATATATTGTAGGTCTATTTTGAAAAAAATCATTTAAATGAGAACCATGAATATTAAAAATTCCCTACATACATATTCTGCTCCCATCCATTACTTATATAAGACTTAAATATAAAATGACTATGTGGAATTAAAGGTAAGCAATATGTGACAAACTGACAAGGAGGTTTAGCGTTACAAAAAGAAAATCTGCTTCATCTTGATTCTTCTGGCTTTAGACTCTTGTTTTTCAAGAGGCAAAAAAAGGATTTCTTGGTCTAGAAATGTTCTAATTTTCAAGTGCTGGTGAAAGGAGATTAAAGAAAGCAACGCTGTATGCACGCATTCTAAAAAACACACAATATTTAAAATGTGATTTGGTAAGGATCACTGAAAAACACATTGCATAAGAGAGATGTGTATTATTTAGATGCTGATATTATTACTTAAGAAGAGAAGACTGAAATGAGGCTCTGTAGCAAGTTCTCCTTTAACCAACAGAGTATCTCAAAGCTATATAGATAAACTTCTTTAAACAAAAGAGAAGTGAAATTTGACAGTTTCAGTATAGGTTTAGGTTGCTTTTTTGTTTCCTCTCTATCAAATAATATATATATTTTTTATCTCTTAAGGATCACAAGTTTAACAAACATAAAAACAATTGTGCAAATGACTTGCATTCAATCTATGGCATCATTAAGATACAATTCTTCTTATTTTTCTCTTTATAAGCACAGATCAATTAGCAACTTCAGACATTTTGTTTTGGAATAAAGGACAGTATTATTGGGAAACCAGTAGTAACAAATGTACTAATGTGAATACAGGTCATACAACTACAGGTGGTTTGACACACAACCACAACATGGTGGGGAAGTAAGATCCAGATACAAATTTAATCAAGTTCTAGATTTCAGACATTCCAGCTTTATAAACAGACACATATATTCTTATCTCAAAGCTTAGAGAGCTACATTCACAAGTAAATTGGAAGATGTCTATGAGTTTTTGTAGTAAGATACTGAATCTATTTCATTCAAGCTAGTTACATTATCAAAAAGAGATTGAGGAAGCTATTCTGGGATAAGCTAATGACTCTAATATTTTAATGACTTTTTAGCAGCAACTGGACAGCAGGGCAGCACAGCCCACCCTGAGGTGCCTGTGGTGCCCATGGAGCTGATGCCGCAGCTGTGGAGCCCGGCGCAGATGTTTGCACCTGCCTGCTGCTTGCTGCAGCTGCCCAGAGCCCAGGCTGGCTACAAACAGCTGTGCCAGACTCATCACCTCCACGCAGGGAGCAGGGGAGAGACCAGGGCTATGCTGCCTCAGGTCCCTTCCACCACTGCCTCCTCCAAGGCAGTGCCTGCACGTGCTGGTGCAGAGCTGATGCCAGAGCCCGGCACAGCTGTTTGGAGCCTCCTGGCTGCAGCTGACCCTGGCTCTGGGGAGCTGCTGCCAGCCAGGATCCCAGGCTGCTCCCAGCAGGGAGCTGGGACACTGCAAGCCCTGCTAGGAGCAGCCCCGGCTCTGTCGCTGGCAGCACCTACCCTGGCATGGCTTTACGAGCACTCATGGTACTCTGGCCAGGTGCCAGATGACTGGAAGCAGGCCAATGTGATCCCCATTTTCAAAAAAGGGAGGAGGGAGGACCCAGGCAACTATAGGTCCATTAGTCTTACTTCGATTCTGGGGAAGCTGTTTGAGAAGATTATTCAGGAGCACATCTGGGAAGGACCAGCAGGGGGGACAATGCTCCGGGTTAACCAGCATTGGTTCATTAGGGGCAGGTCCTGTCAGACCAATCTGATTGTCTTCTGCGATTAGGTCGCAAAATCATTGGATGCAGGTGTTGTGGTGGATATAGTCTTTCTGGACTTTAGGAAGGCCTTTGACACTGTATCTCATTAAAAAGCTAGGTGACTGTGGCATTGATGCCTACACAGTCAGATGGATAGCAAATTGGCTGAGGGGCCGCACCCAGAGAGTGGTGGTGGACAGGTCATATTCGACCTGGAGGGATGTGGGCAGTGGTGTCCTCCAGGGCTTGGTCCTTGGGCCCGCACTGTTCAATCTCTTTATTAGCAACTTGGACAAGGGGGTGAAAATCACCCTGTTCAAATTTGCTGACGACACCAAGATTTGGGGTGAGGCGGGCACACTAGAAGGGAGGGACAGGATACAACTGGACCTGGACAGGTTACAGGGGAGGGCAAATGAGAATAGGATGGGATTCAATACTGACAAGTGCAGGGTGCTGCACTTGGGCAGTAAGAACCAGCAGCATACGTATAGGCTGGGGAACTTCCTTCTCGAAAGCACAGTGGCAGACAGAGACCTTGGAATCATTATTGATTCCAAAATGAACATGGGCCGCCAATGTGAAGACACGGTCAGTACGGCCAACCCCACCTTGTCATGCATTCACAGATGCATCACAAGCAAGGCCAAGGAGGTGATCCTCCCCCTCTATGTGACATTGGTCAGGCCACAGTTGGAGTACTGCATCCAGTTCTGGGCGCCGCACTTCAGGAGGGCCAGCATCAAGAGGCCAGCATCAAGAGGGTCCAGAGGAGGGCTCCATAGTCAAGAGGGTCCAGAGGAGGGCTACTTGCATGATCCAGGGACAGCAGGGCAGACCCTATGAGGAGAGGCTACGGGACCTGAACCTGTTCAGCCTCCACAAGAGAAGGCTGAGAGGGGACTGGGTGGCCGTCTATAAACTTACCAGGGAGGACCAGAGGAGAATGGGAGAGACCCTGTTCACCTGAGCACCTCCCGGAGTAACAAGGAATAACGGCCATAAGTTGTTTGAGAGTAGGTTCAAGCTGGACATTAGAAGACACTATTTCATAGTTAGGGCGGCTAGGATCTGGAACCAACTTTCAAGGGAAGTAGTGCTGGCTCCTACCTTGGGTGTCTTTAAGAGGAGGCTTGATAATTACCTAGCTGGGGTCATGTGAGCCCAGTGTTCTCTCCTGCCCAGGGCAGGGGGTCAGACTTGATGATCTACTTAGGTCCCTTCCGATCCTACATCTATGAATCTGTGAAGCTGGGGCTGGCTGTGGCATGCCAAGCAAAATGGCCTCGCGTGCCATGCTTGGCACACGTGCCAGGGGTCGCCAACCCCTGCTCTAGATAGATATACATTGTTTATGTTAAATATTTATATTTAAAACTTTGTTATACAAAGTTGCACTTGTTCTGAAGTTGCCAGTTAAACTGATTGTTTTCCTTACTGCTGAGTTGTAAATTAGATTCTCCTTCATTAGGCAGACACTATATTTAAATTAATATACCCACTACAAGAGATAAAGTGTGGTAATGGTTTTGGACACATACATTGCTTTTAGAGGCTTCTCCCACAAAGGCTTTAATTGGTTCCTTGTCAACAGTGAACTAAAAACTGCTGTTTTAAAATTAGGAGCCACATACCCCCATTTGAATATTTCTTTAGCTAAAAGGTTTTCATCTTCCATGCACATTTGAATATTTGGATAAATCCACAATCCTTAAGACAATTTTTCTTATGAGTAAGAATATTCTCACTGTAGGGAAAATATATAGCTGACTGGTTGCTTACAAGTATCTGGGGGACTGATACAGTGAATGAAATTAGTTTTCATACTATGAAATATTATTAAAAGGAATTACCATGAATTGTTCCATTTGTATATTTTTAGGGATTAATGATGACAAAATACCATTAAAAAAAAAGCCAAGCTTGACTTTAAATATGGATTTACATAGAAAGGAGCACTAAACAGCTGGAAAAAAATGATGTCTTCAACAGAAAATTAGTGTTCCTAATCCCAACAATTCAGACTTCTGTTATAATGGTTTGAGAAATATTGAGAACTCTGGAAAAACTATGCTGGCTTTGGAAGAAGCAACAAAGAATATTTTAAATGCTGTTTTGTTGTACTGCTCTCAGAATAATGGAGAATTAAAAACAATGATCTGTGAATGGGAAATCAACTGGCTTCTAGAACTGTGATGATGCTTCGGGTCCTGATTTGATTTGGAGGAGATTTGGCCCAATTCGGCAGCAGAATCTCCAAATCTGAATTGAATCAGGAGACCAATAAAAAGGTCCAAATTGATTCAAAGCTCTCTGAATCAATTCAGAAAAGATTCAGAGAGCTTCAGAGACTTGGGTTGTCCCCGCTCACTGCAGCAGGGAGCTGGACCCGGACTCCATTCTGGTAAGTAGGGGGTGGGGATAAGGGGGCTGCGGGAGTGGGGAGGGGGACCCCTGCCATGCCCCATCACCTGCTTGCTCCCCCAGGCCCCCTGAGTGCCCCCGACCCACACCTGCTCTCCCAGCCTGCCCGCCCCCCATGGCTGCCCCACCCAGCCCCATCTCCTGGTTCTTTAAAAAAAAAAAAAAGCCCTCACTCACCGGCTGCTGCAGTGGCTGTCGGAGCTTCTGGGGGCTTGTGGCAGAGCCCCCCATGCAGCATGGGGCAGTGGGGAGCAGTGGTGATCACCCCCCCACCTAGCAGGAGCTGCTGAGTGTGGGGTTTTGTTTTGTTTTTAAAGAGCTGGGAGCTGGGGCCAGGTGAAGCAGCTGTCGGGGGCTGGGAGAGTGGGTAGGGGTTGGGGGAGCTTGTGGCAGAGCCCCTCACACAGCGCAGCACAGCACAGCGCAGGGCAGGGGGGCAGCAGCTGGTGAGTGGGGGCTTTTTTTTTTTTAAGAGCTGGGAGCTGGGGCTGGGATAGTGGGCGGGGGTTAGTGGGCTCGTGAGAGAGCCCCCATGCAGTGGGGGGCAGTGGGGATTGCCCCCCACTTGGCAGGGGCCGATAAGTTCAGGGCTTTTTTTTTTTTTTTAAAGAGCCAGGAGCTGGGACCGGGCAGGGCAGCCATTGATGGGGCTAGGAGAGTGGGCAGGGGATGAGGCCTCTCTGCCCTGCCTGGCAGGAGCTGGTGAAACGGGGGTTTTTTGGTTCTTTTTTTAAAGGGCTGGGAGCTGGGGCATGCAGGGCAGCCATGGGGGGGCTGGGAGAGTGGGCAGAGGTCAGGGGGCTTGTGACAGAGCCCCCCCATGCAGTGTGGGGTAGTGGGAGAAAGCGGGGATCACCCCCCCACCTGGCAGCAGCTGGTGCATGTGGGCTTTTTTTTAAAGAGCCAGGATCTGGGAGAGCAGGCAGGGCAGCCATTAAGAGCAGACAGGGGATGGGGCCGATTCGGAGATTCGGCCAATTTGGCTCCAGCCAAATCTCTGAATCGGATTTGGCTGAATTGATTCGGGACTGTGATTTGAATCACCGAATTGAATCAATGTCCCCCAAATCAGCCGAATCTGAATCCAAAGCAAATACTAGCCACTTTGCACAGGCTTCCACCCAAGTAAGTGTTTGACTTAGCAGTTTCCAGGAAAGATTACCAATTTAGTATAATAAAGCACAGATAGCAACATAAACCAGCCAGACC
Organism: Alligator mississippiensis; assembly: GCF_030867095.1. Classification (NCBI taxonomy): domain Eukaryota; kingdom Metazoa; phylum Chordata; order Crocodylia; family Alligatoridae; genus Alligator; species Alligator mississippiensis. The sequence goes on from NC_081825.1 coordinate 231,901,436, forward strand.
GCTTAACTGCAGAACATTTTGACACCTCTGCACAGTGCACACACATAGTCAGCCATATGGGATTGTACAGCTGCTGTGGATGCTTTTGCATCTAGTTATGTTTTGCAGTTGAAACCTTTTGTACTGTATGTGAGGCCTGAATGTAGCAACAGGTGCACCCAATAATGTCTCTTCCTGCTTGCCACCATTCTCATTTTTGGACAGACTTAAACAATTGTTTTTGCTTTTTGGTTCATCCTTCCACTTTCTCATAAGGTATTAAGAAATGGCATTTTCTAAATTTGCTTGACATAACCTCCCCCCCCCATTTACTATTATATAAAAGTTATGATTAATAGAAAATAAGCCCACATCATTAAGATCTCATCTTAAGTTTAGTTTGTATAGCCTGGATCCCAGAATAGTGCAGTGTTACCACACTCCTAAAACAAAAACTTAATGGAGTGTATTGATTTTTCCTGAAACACTGGCACCAAAACATAGCTGAATAGGCAAATTAGATGTCCCAGATTTTTCCTGGTTTGTGGTTGACACCAGCTCCATCTTTGAAATATACTTCAGGGAAATCTTTATTCCCTTGTCCAAATCTATTCTGAATAGACAATAGTTACATACTGTATTACAAATTAAATACATTTCACACACACTTGTACTTCAGACATCACCTAAATCAGTGATTCTTAACCTTTTTAGTCTCAAATTACCCCTCATTTGTCTCACAGCACCCTTTATTGGTCTCAGGGCACCCCTCGGAAAAATGCCACCTCTTAGTTTTCAGTTGTTTTTTGACTATGGAAAAATAATAGACAATTCTTTTCTAAAGAGAACTTGGAAAGACCGTGACAGGTCAGAATGTTTTTAACACTATGGATTCTTATTTCAGATCTCTGGGTTTATTTTGTGAATCATGTTCTCACACCTAACAGTGCTAACCTTGTGTGGCACCACATGGCACCCTTGAAAGGATCTCAAGGCTATGGTACCCTGGTTGAGAATCACTGACCTAGATATAACAATTTAAAATACAAAAATAGACAACATGGCCATGCAGTTTAACTAATGCAAATCTGCATAATATCTCATTTAAGAAACTCCATAATGAAATTACACAAAGGCCACTACTCTTGTGTTAAGCATCTCAAGGTAAGTACTTCCACAGATATTGTGTATTTACCATGTGTATGGTTGCATCTCTCTCTTTAGACAGAGATTGTCCTTCAGAGAGGCCCTTTCATATAAGTAACCTTAAACTGCTACATAAAAAGGGAAAGGTTAAGAGTAATGTTGTACCCATGATGGTACAGGAAACATTAATGTCTGCATATGCTGATAAAACCCAGAGTCCTCTCCCATCCAATGCAACATCCATCTTACTGAGTCACAAACCCTCTGGCTTGTTCTGTCCTTCCTGACCATGCATATTTCCCTTTCTTGACTGCCTGTGGTGGTAACTTTAAGAGGAGGGCCACATAGGAGTCCAGATTATGAGTGACTTGTAGCAGGAGGCCTAGTTGTGGTTTTTCAGTGATTAAAATTTCAGGGTTTATCCACCCGTCGATGTGTACCTAGGTGGTTCTGTTTTTCCACATACCTGCTCAGCCAGAGCATAATTGTGCTGAGGATGCTCAGTAGGCATTTATTAAGGGTGTGCAAAGCAGGCCCTTTGATTCGGATTCGGCCCGAATCAGGGACAGTGATTCGATTAGTTGATTCGGATCACTGTCCCTGATTCGATTCGGCCGAATCCAAAGATTCGATGTTGATTCGGAGCAAAGCTGCTATCAAATCCCCCCTCGGTCTTCTCTTCTGCAAACTAAAGTTCCCTCAGCCTCTCCTCATAAATCATGTGCCTCACCCCCTAAGCAAGCTATGGAACTGGTGACAATTGAACCTCTGCCTCTTTGGGTTCTGGCTTGTTCAATGGCAACATTTATGAGAAAAAAAAAGAGCTAATTAAACTTCAGGTCAGTCCTTTGCAACTGGAAGCAAGAAAGGCCTTGCCCTTAGTTTTTATTCAGTGCCATAAAACAGAACCAACAGCAAATAATTCTTGAGCACATAAGATAGCAACAATTCCCCTTCATTGTTTCCATCAAATTTACCAGGGGTCTGTAATTTAGATTGAATGGGAAGAATTAATTGGAAAGAATCAGTCTATAGAACAGCAGCAGCCTGCAAAAAAGGACTACTGTGATTGTCTAAAATATGTGGAATGAAACAATAAACATAAAAGTTGGTTTGATTCCTTTTGGGTCTTATGCATGTGTTTGGCAGCATTACAAACTACGCGTACACTAGGCAGTTCTGATCCATTTCATATATGCAAGCAATATGTGGATGAATGGTAAGAAATAGAGTGTGTTCACATTTGCAGTAATGAGAACTCTTCTATTCTCACAGGGAAGAAAAATTAGAATGAATAATCATGGCCATCCCACCCTGCTCCAAAAAAATCATCTTATCTCTACACTACCATACAAACGAAGGCCCTAATCCTGGATCAGTATCTGTTAGGATAGGCCCCGGCACACAGAAGGAGATCCATCATAGATCCATGGAAGTTAGGTGTTGGAGCACAGCCTAGGGCAGGGGCAGGCAATTAGTTCGGGCAGAGGGCTGCTTACCGAGTTTTGGCAAGCCATTGAAGGCCACATGACAGGCAGCCGGGGGCAGATAAATATTAATTTTCTAAAATTTTAGAGGCTCCACAGGCTGGACAGAATGGCCTGGTGGGCCACATCTGGCCCACAGGCCGCATTTTGCCCACCCCTGGCCTAGTGCATTACATGGGGATGTGAAGCAGTCAGTGGCTTAGCATGTGGTGTCTGGGGGTGTATTTGTGAACGTTACTTTTTCTCATACAGTTCTATATCATTTAGTTCACAAACTTTATCATCAGCATTTCTGTAGTCCCCAAGCCCTAAGAAAGAAATGACAAATGGAACTAAGTCTCCCAATTATGTCAATAATGGAGCACTTACCTTCCCAATTACTATGTCTTTATAACTTTCCATAACCTCCCTTCTTAAATCTTGATGTAGTCAATATCAATCTAATGTCTTTGCACAATATATTTATTAAGAGCAGTGAATGTCAGCTGGCTAGCCTTAGATCAGAACTACAGTGAAAACTGTTTAACCTTAGAGGAATTTTACACTTTAAGAACTATAATGTTCAATTATAATAGACTTTATGACATTGACACTAGCAAAAAAGAGAGACTACATCAGGCCTTTGAGCTCCGTAATAAGCTACCAATCCTCTTGATCAATGTTCTCTTTTCAGGGGACAAAGGATCATTTTAGGATTATGGCACTGGACTGGGTTTGTCTTTGTAGCACTGTCACAGATTGCCTGGAAATTCATATACACAACCCTTTTGAATTTCCTCAGTGTCAGGTACCTCAATAAAAGTGGTTTTGAATTTCATGCTTAGTGCTTATAGCACCCACTGATTTCAGTTAGTTGTAGGGGCTAAAGATTTGGCGGGGGGGGGGGGGCAATGTCAGGTCACTTATTAGCACCTAATCCCATAACTATATGCTTAACAATAGTGACTCAGGTTTGAAAATGTTGTCCTTAACCTCTGATCTACAATTTATAAAACTTAGTTTAAATAGTTTATGCCTATGAAATGATCTGTAAAGTCTTTCAAGTCTTTTTGTCATGTATTGAAGCTGTCGGTGCACCCTGAAGCATGTATTTTGCTGCTTGAATTGTACCAACAGTGCTGCACCTTTTCCAGCATCACTTGCTATTTAAAAGTTATTTTAAAAGCAGATTTTATATCAGCAACATTGATAAAGCAACTCAGCATTTTCTAGCAAGATAATCTAAAGCCAGGATATAAACTTCCTACTCAGACCAAGTAGCATCTTGCAGTGTGGGTAACTCCCCGCTCCCCTACCCTGACCCCAGTTTCAATGTGACAGCTCAGTGCAACGTGACATCTAATGGGAGTAAATAATGGTATATGAACTTGGCCTTTAGTGGCTAAAGCAGAAAACCAGCTATCTGGTCTTATAAATTCTGTTTGTATCCTTGTTATTGTCTTGCTGTTTGACTTCAGGAAAGTAACTTAGTTTCTGTTTCTTAACTGACAAGGCTGTAAAATGGGAATATCATTAAAGTGTTTTAAAGACCCAGATAGAAAGAATTATTAGGGCTGAACTTTATATTTTGTTAGTGACTTAATGAGTGTCCCAAGAGAAAGTAGAATAATTACTGAATTCCATTAGTTGGTGTCATTTCTAGACAAAATTATTTCTTGGCAACATCCATTGGCATCAGCCCATTATTTAGAGACAAAGACATTAAGAAGGATAAAATAAAGTTGTTATATCAGTGTTATAAGCATTTTTCTCTTCCTTTTTAATATTTCTTTTATAGAAACAGTTCTCTAGGTATTACATGCAGTGAATTGCTTCAGGGAAATTACAGTGTCTTTGAAAATAAGGGGCAATATCCTGAGTCGCTTGAAAGCAATGGCAAGACTTCCAACAGAGCCAGGATTTCACCAGCAGGGAAAGGTGAACAATGTTACAGCTGAACAAGATATAGCCTAGAATAGGAAAAGTCTGAAATCATTTAATCTGAGAAGCAATTGAAAGCACAAATGTAACATTTTCCATTTTGCCCTTTGAATTGTTATGCTCTGATGCATTTCTTCCCTGCGTGATTTCCTTTCTCTGCTATTAAACTAACCAGACCATTCAGTTGCATTCAAAAGGAATCTCATACCTACCACAAACAAAGCAATTTTGCAGCCTGATTTCTCCTAAGCTTCCATACGATTTGAAGAATTTTTCTACATCCTGTTCTCAGGCTCATGGACTCAGCGTCCAACAGAGGCAGCAGCCATAGTTTCAATGTGAAACTATAAAATAAGAGCTTTTAAATTACTGGTGTTCATAGATTAGTGAACTAAAAGCAGCTTGAGCAGGGCCATTTTTACATCAAATGGCAGAAATCCTGGTTGTTAGTCAAGCTAGATGCTCAAGGAACAATCAAGTTTAATCCTAGTTAAAGAAGTGATTCCTTTTTATAGTGATAGAAATGCAAAAATCCCTAGTACTGGTCAAATGACTAGTGTCAGAGAACTCTTCTTAGGAAGTATTTTTCTTTTAAATAGTGTGCATTTTAACATGTCTGATATCTGATTTGTTCATTGAGATTTGGCAGTGGCACCTGGTTGAGAGCCACTGGAGTAAGTTGAGCACAAGAGTGGTTCTCAACCAGGTATGCCACTACACTCAAAAAAGTTGGGGAGTGGTCCCCTGACTCTAACAAGGCTGAGAAACACTGAGTTACACCATGCTTATCTGCATTTTGAAGTGAATACGACCTGAAAATTGTCTCTAAAAATGGAACCTTGTTACTGATCTGCTCTTTCTGCATATTCCATGTACTATTTGTCTATTTTCTTGGGTACCACATTGTAAGAAGGATATAGATAAAGTAGTAAGGGTATAAAGATGAGTGGCGAAGACTATTAAAAGGGCTGGAAAGTAAGCTGTATGGAACTAGGTATATTCAATTTGGAGAAAAGGAGATTCAGGGAGAACATGACAACTAGAATACTTGAAAAGCTGCTGTTAACAAGAGGTAAAATAACTGTTTGCTTTTGCTACAGGGAGCAAGACACATGGAAATGGGTTTAAACAGCAGCAAAGCAGTTTTAGATCAAACAGTTATGAACAGCAGAACAATGGAATAAGTTCCCTAGGGAAGTTGTGGAATTTCCTTAACTGGAGGTTTTCAAGAAGAGGCTAGATAGGTGGCATCTATCTAAGAGGATTTAGAAAGAGGGAATCCTGCAGCTGTGCAGTGTCGCCGCCGAGAGCTGCGGCGCGGGGTTCGGGGCTTTAGGAGCCCTAGTCGGTGGGCGGGTATTTGTGACGCTTGGAGTGGAATCAGGTACTCAAGCGTATTGATTTAACAAATAGATTGCTTTACTTACACTGCTCTTACAGTGTAGGTCAGAAGCTTGCTTTGGTTACAGTTGCAAAAAGGTACAGGGGTCAGGCAGAAATTACAGAATTCGTTTGGTCGGTCTGCAAATGTGTCGGGGTGTTCGGGGTGTTCGAGCCGGCAGTCGTCTTACGTCTCGGGTGGGGGTGTGCTAGGCCCCCTTGGGTCGGTGACGGGGAGTCCTTAGTGGTTGATCAGGCCGCTAAGTTCTTCTCTAAGACACACGCGGAGTTTGCTAGGCTCCACAGCGTGTTCAGAGCTCTCCACGAGGTGTGTGTGGAGTTCTCCAACTTGGGCGGAAACTGCTTCAACCTCTTATATGGCTAGCAAGCCAATCGCTGGCCGCCACGTGTGAATAATTTAGAACTGGCCAATTGTGGGACTCAAATTTAAATACAAATGGCAGGAACTGCCTGCAACGTGCATTTCCTCTCTGCAGCTCAGAAATGCACCCTGCAAAAAAAAGCTACGAATTGGCGGGAACTCTTTTGTACCCGGGGTTCTCCTCTGCAGCAGAAATCTCCACCATGCAAAGAAGCTGCAATTTGGCGGGAACTTTTTCTAGGTCATTAATATATAGTCACTGGGCTCTGGGATTTTTCACCCATGACCTACTTATAAAATGATTGACAGACTATGCCTTCTGTATCAAAGTATAGAATTCTCCACTGTACTATAGGCATATGAACAATGGGTTCTGACATGCAGGAAGTTGGACAAGATGACCCCGTGATTGTACTTTTCTGATTATTTTTTTCTTATCACTTTTGTGGAAGTTCTGCAGAGCCAGCCCAGATCTTGACCATTGAGCTGGAAACCCAATGTGGCTCAAGCTTCATTAACAGAACTGGTAACAGTGGCCCATTGCAGGGTCTTTCTAATGAAAGGGAATGCATCATTTTGAAAGAACCCAGATGAACTACAAATTATAGGATGAAATTAGAGGGCCAGTAGTTAAAAGAAATACCCCTGATAGTGCTACTGACTTCATTTTACAGATGGGGAATAGATAGAAATTAATTGACTTCACAGATTTCACAGATATTAGGGCTGGAAGGGACTGCAGAAGATCATCGAGTCCAGCCCCCTGCCCCAGGGGCAGGAAGTCAGCTAGGGTCACAGGATCCCAGCAAGATAAACAACCAATTTTTTCTTGAAGGTGTTCAGAGTAGGTGATTGAACCACCTCCGATGGCAGGCTATTCCAGACCTTGGGGGCTCAGACAGTAAAGAAATTCTTTCTTATATCCAGCCTAAAATGGTCTTGCGGGAGTTTATAATCGTTTGACCTTGTCATCCCTTGGGGGGCTCTGGTGAACAATTGTTCCCCCAGATCCTGGTGAACACCCCTGATAAACTTATAGGTGGCCAACAGATCACCCCTGAGCCTGCGCTTTTCCAGGCTAAAGAGTCCCATAGCTCTCAGCCTGTTGTCGTAAGGTCTGTTTTCCTGACCTCTGACCACGCATGTGGCTCTTCTCTGGACTCTCTCAAACTTCTCCACACCCTTTTTGAATTGTGGAGCCCAAAACTGGATGCAGTACTCCAGCTACAGCCTCACCAAGGCCAAGTACAAGGGGAGAATGACGTCCCGGGATTTGCTTGGGAAGCATCTATGGATGCAAGCCAGCGTTTTGGTCGCTTTACTAGTCGCAGCATCACATTGCAGGCTCATGTTTATCTTGTGGTCAGTGATGACCTCCAAGTCTCTTTCCTCCATAGTGCTAGCCAGTGTAGCACTGTCGAGCCTATATGGATGCTGCAGGTTTTTCCTCCCAAGGTGGAGAACCTTGCATTTCAGTGTTAAACACCATCAGGTTCTCGTCTGCCCATTTGCTGAGCCTGCCCAGGTCAGCCTGGATCGCCCCCGTCTTCTGGTGTGGATGCTTTGCCCCAAAGTTTGGTGTCATCGGTGAACTTGGCCAGTCTGCTTCTGACTCCAATGTCCACATCATTAATGAAGTACAATCAAGTACTAAATAAATGCGTGGTAACTAGAGTTACTGCGCAATAGCGCTGGTGAACTCCTTTTTAGTGATGCTACTGCGCAGTAGCCTAATAATACTGCGCATTGGCATATTAGCATTGTGTGTGCTACGATGCGCTACTGTGCAGTATTATTAGACTACTGTGCAGTTAGCATCTCATGTAGATGCATCCACTGAGAACCTATACTTTTCAATATAAGAATTCTGTCTTATTGCAAGTTAATGCTAGAGGACAGGGACAGAAAATGGAAGGGTAATACAAGGTGGACAATGCATTAGTTGAGCAATGACACTGAAGTCTATGAGAAGTTGAGATGTAACTATTTGTATCTTAATTTGTCATTTACAACTTCAGTGGATTAACGTAGATAAGCTTCAAGCAGCAGGTTGTTTGTTTATAAAGAAGGATTTGCAGGAAGAAAAGGAATCCATATGTATTCTTTCAGAAATCCAAAATATATTGACTCAGAACTGAGAAAAATCAGATATTTGATTAACCAAGGTATTAAAAAATCCAATCTTGCTTTTAGCGAACTCACATTATCCACAAATACATGGCTTATTCAGCCTCTTTAAGAAAATACATTTCATTAAGATTACATCTATTAAAACCCAGGAATTTAAACCTGGCAGCATATTACAGCCAAGAACACTAGTGGTGCCTAATGTTAAATTACTCACTGTAAATGTCTTAAGACAAAAAGTAAAACTATTTCCATAGAAGCCAGGTGAACAATACAATTAATGAAGCTTAATAATCAATGAATGACAATGGAGAGTAATTAGATACAATGTGGTACTGCAGCAAGAAAGCAATGACTGTGGGCTGAATACACTGTCATATTTCTCTGATCAGGGAAACAATTGTCCCCATTTGCATGACATTAATGAGTTTACTTTGAGAATGACTGTCCTAAGAAGAGAATACATTTTAAAAAATCAGCAAAGAACAAAATGAAGAAAGGCTGGTGGGAATGAAAGACTAGGAAAGATTAAGAATAAAATTTGTATATATTACACTTTTTAGGCATCTTTCAATATATTTTAATATATGGCTGAGTACAGTGATAGTCCATGCTGGGCTTTACCTGTAGCAGGCCTATTGTAGGATCAGGCACCGTATTGGCTTAGAATGATCTTTGTCATCCTCTTTTTGTAGGGCAAATTACATAATTGTCACAATAAAACAATAACTATATTTTATTTGCTCTAGGCTTAGAAGGTTTTGCTTAAGAACCTTTATTAAAGGCAGCAATCCCCAAACAGGTAAATGCACTCTAACTGCCTATGCTAAATGCAAGTAGAAAGAGATCTTGAGTCTCCTATGTTCTGCCCCCACTGACCAGGACAGTACTCAGCCCCGCCCTATGATTGTAGGGTGGAGGATGGGGAGCCTGTTCCCTGCTCTGCTCCATGAGCATGGCGCTGGGTGGGGAATAGGCTGGGGAACCGGTTGGGAAAACTGTTCCCCACTCAGCATTGTGAGTGTGGAGCTAGGTGGGGAACAGGCTGGGGAGCTTGTTCCCCGCTCAGCTCTGATCTATAAGAGCATCAAGCACAAAGTTGTATTATTTATCTAGTCCTCTAAAATCTAATAGAAGTATTACATACAATTAATATAGGGTCAAGACAGTTCAGTTTTATTGGGTTTTAACTACAGATGCCCTCTGTTTCCTCAGTGCTCAGTAGCTTATTTAGTCTCTGCCAGGCAGTCTGAAAGGCAAATCCTAGTCCGCCTGGTAAGGACTTGGGCATCTAAGTGTGAGATCTCATTCCTCATCCAACTCTGTGAAAAAGTGTTAATTAGTTTAATATTGTACCACATCTTCATCTTAACTTTAAGACTAAGACAACAAAAACATCTTACATTAATGCGTTTTCAGAGACTTGAGCTGGGTAAAATAGGGGTGCATTTAGTCACTTGGATGGTTAATACCACTTAGACACCTAAGTGAACTAGTCCCTGGCTGTAACATTCTACTTGGCATATATTGAACAAGGTATCCAGTGTTTTTTTGACAGCTAGAACTCCTGGTTTAATCTACGGTAAACTTCAAGCTGACTTTTGATAATTCACAATTAGATTTGCCATTGCTCTGCCTCATATCCTTTAAATAAAGTCACTCTGGATGAAGATTATTAGAACGTTAACAGCTTCGTTAATTTGCAAGCAGCTGACCAAGGTGCTCTCTGATACACGACACAAGGTTGTCTGCGGCAAAACATAGTTCACACGGGGTCCTTTTGGTGATGAATACCTGAAACAATGTGTCTTACTCTCTCTGCTTGAGCATCCAAGAGTTCCTTTTTCCTGGTCCAGAAGTGACAAGGCTGAAAGAGTGGGACGCCAAGGTTAAAACCACATTTTCTAAACTTAGATATGTTTTGCAGCTGTGTATTAGTGCTGCTGGCTATTTTAATTCTTGTTTCTATTAAGAGATTGGCAGACCACTCAAAGGCACCAGCATGAATCTCCAATAAGACAATTCAGCCAAAAAATTACTCTACTGTATTTATTTGCATACCACATGCACCTGAGAAAGACATGCACCTTGTTGGGAGAAGCAGATTAAAGAAGAAAGAGATTTTTTTCAGTCATACCAGCTATGGCATAGCATCATAATTTTATACTGGCTGCATTGAACAGAGGCAGAATCCACTCATTGCTTCCCTTCCCCTTGCTGCTCAGCCAAAAACTAGTTTAACATTCTCTCAGCCGCTTCCAAATTGGAAGCAGCTTTGAGAGGGTTAAGCCTGCAGTTGTGGATCTGCAGGGTGAGGGAGGATGCTAATGAGAAGAGATTCTGGTTTTTCCCTGATAAAAAAATCCCAAATTTTCAGATTAAAAAAGTAACTCAAAATCCATTTTTCTGTGATTAAAATGAAATGTCACTATATGTATTAGAGGCATTTAATTTTAATCATGGAAAAACTTGGATTTTGGGTTACTATTTTAAATCTAAAAATTGGGGATTTTTTGTCAGAGAAAACCAGGATCCCTGCTGATTAGTGGACTCCGCCCTTGCTCCATGCAGCCAGGAACAGAGATCAGTCCCTAGAGCCATTCCAGCATCTCCATGCCTCAACTTTGGTGCAAAAATCAGTTATCTTGCTTAAGACACACACCCTGACTTTGGAGGGCTAATTTTCATTAAAAAGGTACATGTAATATATGAGTAAATATGGTAGTAGCATCAAAGATTCCCCCCTTTTTTCCATCACCAGATTTAAGAACAAATTTGCTTCCTGTTAAAAGTTTAAAAAAACAAACTAAAAAAAAATTCCATGCGGATGGCTCCATGAGCACGATGCAGGACTCTTCCTATCTTGTGTGACATCACCAGTAACTAAGAAAGACGTGCTATGTTCGTTCTTCATTTACTGCTGCACAAACCCTTTGTATTCAGTGGGATTGTACCCACTGAATAGGTAGAAATGACCTTCCATCAGCAATTGTTTGAATGATGCCTGAATCAGAAGAGAATCCAGTTCCCTCTGTGGGAGTGCAGCAGGAGTGCTGCAAAGCATTATACTGTGTTGTCATTACAATCTGCAATTCTGTCTCTGAATACCCAGGTAGCAGATCTGGATCATTCCCCGTGCAGAGAGTCACTTTTCAAGCAGATTTGTAATTTACTTTTGATTGTGAAAATAATCCTGCAAAGAAAATTGCTTGGAAGTCCCCTAAGACAAAAATATCAAGCGCAGAAACATAAGCAAACATTCCACAGGAGTCAGGATGCTTTAAAATACTGTCTGTTTATTGCCAGGGTACACACTTTGCTTACGTGTCACTTGGAGGGGGTCATTTCATTTCTCTGTTGCAAATAAAGAAGAAACTGGCCTACTGCCACAAACAGAAATTTATTTCCTGCTCAAAGTAATAAGCAGCAGGAGGGGAATTCTTCAGTGAAATGAAATGTCTGTCATTTGAATGTGCTCAGCAATAAAGAAGGGATAACATGCTTTCCCCCCCACAGTTTCCCAGGGAGTCTCAGCAGTTTCAAGGCGCAATTATACAACAAAGCAAGGGAACGCATAAAAACAGCACCAGAAATTATTAAGTATAATATAATTATTAATATAAATTAAGGTGCTCGAGGGAATGGCCTATGAAGAAAGATAAAACAGCAGTCACAAGGCAAAGACACTGAGAAGAGATGGGTTCCATTGCATGCTCCACCACAGCTTTCCTGGCTGGCCTTGGGCACAACATTCAAGGCCAGATCCGTTAAAGATGTAGCTACTAAAGTACCTAACTTCTAGGCCCTTATAGAGTACAATACAGAAACCCAAATTAAGCCCTGAGGCTTCCTGCACAGTTCTTGGGGAGTTAGGCATCTGAGAAGGGTGATCCACTATGCCTACATGTGGAACAGGCAGGCACTCAGAGCTAGCAAACAGGGGAACTGCACTCAGTGGGTGCGTCCGCACGAGCGCGCACGTGCCTTTTGCTCTGCAGGGCACAGTCCCTGAGGGCCCTGAGGCAACCAGAGGCTGAGTCCTCCATGGAGACGCTCTGGCTGCCAGAGCGTCTCTATGGTTGCCCCTCACCCTGGTGCTGAAACACGTGGCCGGCCAGGCGGTGTGTTTCAGCACCAGGGCTCCGGTGCGTAAGGGGTCGGGGGGGGGAGGGGGGCTGGAGGAGGGGGGAAAGGAATGTGGGGGGAACCTCTGCCGGCCCCGCCCAATCTCCAGCCCCCACCTGCCCCCACCAGCCCCCCCAGGCCCCTGACCATTGATGCGGCCAGCCCCTCCCCCCGCCAGCCCCCCCCCACAAGGCCCCTGACTCCTGTCCTGGCTGCCTCCCCCAACCCCCCCATTCCTGCCCCCCCATACTTAAAAAAAAAACGACAAAAAACCCTGGCACTTACCTCCAGTCTGGCTGTGTCTGTCTGCCTGGGGCCCTGCCTGCACAGTGCGAGGCAGGCTGATAGCCCCAGCGGCCCCAGCCTGAGCCCTCCTGCCCCTGCGCTGTCTTGTGCTGCCTGGGGGGCTCTGCCAGGGGGCCCTGCCCCCCCTTCCCAGGTAAGCAGAGGCTTTTTTTTCCCATTTTTTTCTGTTCTTTTTCTGGGTTTTTTTTAAGTGATGGTGCCTGGGGTTGTGGGGGTAACCTTGGGGGCCTGGGAGTGCAAGTTGGGGGGTGGGGCAGCTATTGGGGGGCTGCAGCAGCTGGTGGGGGATGGAGCCAGGTGGGGCAGCAATTGGGGGGCTGGGGTGGGGCACGTGGGCCTTGCAAGGGGGGTGGTAGCCCTGTGGGGGCCATTTGGCCCCTGGTCGGGGGCTGAACCCTTTGTGTGGGGGACAAACCCCCTATTGGGGGCCTGAACCCCTGTTGGGGGTTTGAACCCCTTTTTTGGCAGGTGTAGCCCTTGTGAGGGGGCTGAACCCTCTGTTGGGGGGGCCGTAGCCCTTGTGTAGGGGACCAACCCCTTGTGTGAGGGCCATTGCCCTGTGGGAGGGCAGCAAAACATGAATTCATGAAACCTGTATTTAGAGTTCACTTTATTATTATGATAAGAGACTTGCTTTAACATTGTAGATATATCAATAAAACGTTGCCCAACTGATCGCTGTCTCTGTCTCACTCTCTCTCTTTATAGTGGTCTTTTGTTTTACTTGTGGAGGAACATGGATTTGGGGGTATTTTACAGAGTGACTTCGGGATTTTTTTTTATCAGGGATTTTTCAGTTTTCCAATAGGGAACACCACAATTCCTGCTAGGGAGGCCAGTGGTAGCACCCTGCCTACTCAGAGCTGGCACCTTGGACCCATCTGGCTGTGGCTGACCTCCTGGACAAAGGCCACCACAGTTCAAAGCAGGCCACCACACCTGGAACATCTCCCAGGCGATAGCTGCCCAGATGGCTGGGCAGGGGCACAAATGGCAGCAGTGCCACAGAGGGCAACCCTGCAACCGCAGCCCACTGGCAGCTGGCCCAGAGGGGCAGATGCCTCTACTGGCTGTGCAGTCCCCATCCGAGTCTGGCAGGTGCACAGCAGGTCACAGCCAGGCAGCAGCCCCCACTGCCAGACTGCTGCAGTGGGTAGAGGGTGCAGGGAACTCTCAGGACTGCTTCAGCAGTCTAGCTGGCACAAGGGGTAGTGTCCACAAGTACCAACTGGCTGGGTCCCAGAAGCTCCTGAGAGCTAGTAGCCCTGAGCTACTTGCCAGGGCGGCTTTTTATACTGCTGGGGCCAGGATAGGGCAGCTTTTTATACTGCTGGAGACAGCACAGGTGCTGGCCCCGGGCTCTAGCTCCCCCTGGCTGAAGATCTGGGAGGAGCCAGGCAGGGTTATTTTGCCCCAAGTGGCACAATTTGCTCCACAACAAAGTGCATGTCCAAGCATGTGCCAGGAGGCAAAAAGCCCCAACTCAAATTTGCACTGCTTGTATTTGAGCTGCTGCAAGCGCATGTGCTTGCATGTGTGGATGCGCCCAGTAGGGTGTCTTAAACCCTGCTTTTCCCTAGATCATACACGGCTGCTTGATGGGCACATTTACTTGTAATCTGCAGCCCAGAATCTTGCCCAAAGTCTTGCAAACTGAGCAGAATTTACTCTTTTCTTTTTAAGCAGGACTAGAGGAGGGGACGGGAAGGCTGATGCCTACTGGTCAGATCACTATATCAGGATGGTGAACATATGGGTTCAGTTCCCCTTTTAGCCTGAGATGATTCAAGCCCACCAACTCACATCTTCCACATACTGTAGAAGTCCTAACCACCAGGCAGCAGGTTAGCTGAGAGCTGGAATGTGCTTCCAAGCTGTTGAAGCTAGGCCAAAAGGTAGCCAAGAATGCAAGATTCATATGGCCAGATTTAGACAGGAACAGGACTCAATAGCTTAGTGGCTTTGCCAGTCACTTAAGGAGGGGTGTGTGTTGTTTCTGGTCCCCACTGCAGGGACTGTGTCTGTATTTAATCCCACAACTTTTTATCATCAAATGCATGACCTTTTCTTGGAACCCATGACTCATCCCTCCCAGCTGAGTGTTGTGGTCTCTCTCACCACATGAATCTGGAATTCTTGGCTGCCTAGTGGCCCAGCTTCTTCTTGGCTGCCTAAGTGGCACAAGGGATTTCAAAACTAAATTGAACAGAACAAAACCCAGGAAGGAAGCACTTCTTGTTGAAGGATCAGTCCCCAGAGAAATTAGTAGAAGCTATTTCACACTAGGCTGGAGATAGCACCTGGGGGTATGCTGTAGGCTATTTTATATTGGTTCCCAGAGTATAAATTGAATCACTTTTCCACCTTCCTTCTATTTTCAGTGGGCTTGGGTAAGAGATGGAAGTCTATTCAAACATTATGAATGGTCTCTCTACAGTATCTCTCTAGATCAGTGGTTTTCAACCTTTTTAAATCTGCATACCCCTAAACATTTCTGAAAAGTGAAGATCTCCTTGGAAATTTTGAATGGAGGTGCAGACCCCTTTGAATTGTAAGTGTGGGTATTCACATACTTTTGATTGATTGTAGTCATTTTTGCGGACCCCTTAGACATAGTCTGCAGACCCCCAAGGGTCCACAGACCACAGGTTGAAAATGACTGCTCTAGAGTATCTAGACACCAGTCTTTACCCTTTGTTCTGTCTTACTTTTCTTCTCAGGAATCAAAACACAAAGGCTCAAAGCTTAAAAGATTGGGACCTTTGACTACACTTTGCCAGGAAAGCAAATATTGACATCTTTGTAAAGCTATTGAGCAAACTCCTTTTGCACACACTAGGGAAAATTAGGAACAGCTATTTGTTGCTGGACATGCCACATATTCAGTTAATCTAAATTTATTATGGAAAGACTCTTCAAGCAGCTTAAAGCTAATGGAATGGATTTTTGGGTTTACATAACAGTAGCTCGTTTGATTCCCAAGAACCTCCTAGGCAGTTCGATTAATTCAGCAGGGATTGAGTTTTGTTAATATTTGGCTACCACAAGAGAGAACTGTCCCATTCCAGTGTCTACAATACAAGCCATTTGTTTGCTATTGTTGGAGAATCAGACCTGCTTTCTGACTTCTTACAAAAGCCATTAGAATTCTATTTGTTTCCCCCTCTCACCAGCAATTACAAACTATCAGCTCCTTTCTTATCCCCCCATCTCCTCTGCAGTAATTTGACTGAAATAAACAGCCCGTCAGATCCAATTGAATGGATGGTAGGCAGCTCTATAAACACTTTTTAGAAACTCAGTTCATTAATACTTGCCTTCCAAGGTTTTCTTTCATCCTCTCTTGACACCCCTGGCATCACTCCTAGACTGGAAGCTGGCAGCAATAGAGAAGTGCAAATACAAGATGTATTTGAAATATAGTTTAGATCCTGACAGCTTAAAAAAAAGTTACAGTCTGTCCAAATACTACTCTGTCTCTTGGCAGTGTACTGTTAATACCCGACCCTGTGTGGCCGTCTCAGATCTCAGGCAGTAAGATGCCAACTGTCTTTTGAGATGAAGACAGTTGAGTTTTAAGAGAGTGTTATCTAGAATATTTTGAAACAATCTTAATTCCTGGAAAACACTGCTTTAAAAGACTTGTAGGCCAGTGGAAGCAGCCAAAGACTGCTTCCAAAAATGAATGTAATCAGTTCTGGTATCAGGAGGTAGGCAAACAAATGCAGTAAATATGGTACTAGAACTACAAAATATGAGCCTAAATTAAAAAGCTGTTTCCAAAATTCAACAATCAAAACCCCAGCTCCTGTTGGATAGCTGCCAGATGCCACATGATGGTAGTGCATGCCACAAAAGTTGAAAATTTTCAAAGCAATTTGGGTGCAATGATGCTGAGCCTTCCTGAGCCTAAAGGCTAGAAACTTGACTCCAGAAATGGAATTCACAAACCCAAGATAGGTGTCTAAGTTTCCTGCATTTTAAAAGGGGAGAATTAGGTATCCAGAATTCGTATTCACAAGGGCCAGCACGTTGAGCACAGGGGCACTTACACCAAGCTCAGGAAATGCTGAAGAAATTGGTGCTTCTGAAATCCTGAGCCTCTCTGCTTTACGTTGCAGCTTGTTGCCCACCTGCATTTGGCATTTATTTATTTAACATCAAAGTGAGAAGCTGGAATTCACAGCCCAAATCCCCAGTGTAGATTCGGGTACTTTGTTATGGGTGAGTGGCTTGCTGTTTTCTTTTAAAATGGCAGCTGCGTGGGGAATGCTGCTGCACATCTTTTCTCTGTAATTATAAAACAGGTATTAGTACAGCATGAGCCCAGGAAATGAGAGTCCCAAATTTTAGGCTCTCCACAGCCTGAGTATATTTAAAGCACCATCTCCCAACTCCCAGAACATTGCCCTAAATACCAGCTAGTCAGCAGCAGGCCTGTTCTGAGCATGCCTACTGGATCAGGCTCCTCCTGGTACTCAGGGTGCAGGGTTGTCTCATTTGTGAATCCTGGATGGCTTTAAGCATCTCAGAAAATTCCCCAGTGAAAAAACACCTGGTAGGTTTTAGGGTTTTAGACACCTAAGCAGGTCAAGTTTCCTGTAAAGTGCTCTGCTGGATTTAAGTGTTTTAATTCCTATGTCCTACTTTACACAACTAAGATCCTTTGTGAATCTTGCCCATAGTATTTTGCCATAGCACTATGATTCAAAGAGGGTGATACTGCCAAAACTAGGTTTGAAGATGATATAATACCACAAATGTGGGAGTCTCACCTTGATTGCCCAAAGCCAGTCCCCTGGGCAGAAGGGGAAGCCCAACATACAGCAGAGGCCAGTAAGATTAGGTGTCATTTTTTTTTTAAATACACAAAAACAGAGGTAAAGTCCTTTAAGTCCACAAGCAACATTTGAGAAACACAGACTACTCCACTTACTGCATATGCAAATTGGATAGCCACATAATTTACTTAACTTCATAACTTGACACCAGTCCTAATTTTTGCCAGTTGCTTTCATTATAGCAAACATCGGTTATCTGCAGTTTAACTAAATGCATAAAACTGCTTAAGTTTATAGCTTTTCAGCTGTAATAGTTGCACTGCAATGTGACTGTACTTCCTTTAACTGCTAATGTAGCCATGAACTGACAAGGCCCTGTCAACTGATCTAGTTGAAGATGGTCCTGCTTTGAGATGGGGGTTGTACTAGAGATGACCTCCTGAGGTCCCTTCCCTAATTTTCTGTGATTCTCTAATTCCAAGCCTGCTATTAGAGGCACAAGGCTCTCTGAGAAACAATAAAAAGAAGCCATAATGATATGAAAAATGTAGTAAACTGTGCCTGTAGTTAATGTGCACCAAATTTGAGAAAGTGCATAGCCTTCTAAAGCCATGCATGAAAATGGACACTCTATTGCACTCCTGCTTTTTAGGGGTGTTTGAAATGCTTTATATAGTGCTTAGCACAATGGAGCGCAGGCTTCTAGGCAAAAACATGAAAATAACTGGTGTTTGTAATGTCCTTTGAAATCCTCCAAATAAGAGTGAAAATACAAAGTATTTTTCCTCAGAAAGCTCACCCTAACTTTAAAAACTCTTTGACTCCATTCTAGGTACTGGCTTAGGCCATCATAGACAACTTGGTCATAAACATACAGAAGAAGAACAAATAGTCATGGAAAATTAAAACTGCCCTTCTTCCAGCTCTTCCCACCTCCCAAATCAGTAACAATACAAGAGTTTAATGTTTCAACTGTGTAAATACTTCATTTATCTAATATTTCTCACCTAAGCAGATAAGTAATAGCCATTTTGTCAGACAGGGATGATATCACAACATAGTGATGATTACTAGATCACGATGCCTATTAATTTAGGAATAAAAAAAAAGAAAGCCACGCTTTAAGATATTTAAAAATATCAATTTTTCCAGAAGCTAGCCTAACCTCTGGAAAGTCCCAACTGACCTTGCCAGGTGACAACACAGATGTTCTCTGCAAATTTACAAATTATTTTTGTACTTTTACAATCTAATTATTCCTCCAAGAATAACACTTCCTGCATGTGCTCAAGTCTGTGATATTTGAGGATGCTTACAAAGTCTTCAGAAATCTTAACTTATTAAAACTCCTTGTTTCCAGTAAGGTTGTGGAAAGGACAGAGAGTAGGGAAGAATAAAGGTTTCTTGCAAACTGAGATGAACAGGAAGGGTTTTTTGCTCCATCTTGATACATAAAGAATGCTCCGTCTCTCTTGAATGACTATTGCAAACAAACAAACACACTTGTCTATCTCAGACAAATGTGCAGTGACTAAAGATTCAACATCACACACATTAAAACACTGAATGTCAAATCTACCGATAGAGGGAGGAATGTTTAATCAGGCTAAACATTTTAGGACTTTTCATATTTCTTAACTCTGGTGACTAATTCTGGGATACTCTTGTAGTAGTAACAAAAACTACATTCCTACACATATGCTGCTGTCAAGGGTGATTCAAACAGTGATAAGACATTTCATTTCAAGCCACTTGAAAGCCACATAAATTTAATTCAATGCAAAGGTAAACTTCTAAGGAAAGAGAAATTTATATTGAACCTAAAATATTATGAGCATAAAAATAATTCAGATATCCAGTTCATGTTGAAAGTATCAGCTTATATCCATGATTCTGACTAAATGAGATTAAAACAAAAATCAACTAAACAAATGAAGAAAGGCTAGATCTGTTATCACAAGAAATTTTTAATATGGTTTGTGACAAGCAATATCAAAGTTACCAACTCTCAAGCTTCATGTTCTGAAACCAGACAACTCTCAGCAACAAAAAAAGTTGTGCACTGATAAACATAAGAGGCATATTGTAAATTTTTAATTAAATATGAAAACATGAGCTGTGTACATTATTTTTTCCCTAGAAAACACAGCGAATCCAAAAGTTATCATAAAATATTTTCATGAAAGAAGTGAACCAGCAAACAACATGCACTTGTGTGCCTTCCCCCTCCCAAGATAAACGTGATAGAGACATATGCAAATGGAGAAGTATAACAGAACAAGTGGCTTCTTTGTTTTTAGAAAGAAAGATGGAATGTAACATTGTGCTTGACTTCCTATGTCACAACAAAAAATATTTGGTGCAATATTTTTTAAATTTTCTCTTTACGTCTCAATCTGGCAGAGAAAAATACCTTTTCTTCTGTAATAAAATATGTCTATCTTCTTTTTTAAATGTAACTTTTTTTTTTTGCAGAAAATAATTTTGTAAACTGTCATTTCAAGGGCAAGGTAGACTGTCTTATTCTAACGTTCCCCCCACTTTAAAAACATGATCTGTTATCTGAAGCAAAAAATGGGGAGACAAAATAAAAGGAGGCGGAGTAGAGGCTGCTTTGCATACAGAAAGAAGGGTGTGCCTGGACGGGGGAGGGGGTGGGGAGTGTGTGGTGGGGGAGGAAGGAGGTTAAAGGTCACTTTCGCCATACAGTGCTGTGGAGAAGGACATGTAGTCCAGGGCACCGGGTACAGCATCAGGCCCATGGTAGGGTGCCATTCTAGCAATGCAGTATTCAGCCTGATCAGGAGGCAGTTCCCGTCGTAATTCATCCACAGTGATGTAGTTCTGCAAAAAGAACAAGAGACAGGAAATATACTGTTATCACTGAGAGTACATTAGACATTTAGGGATGCAAAAGGTAGTTATCCCACTGGTGTGAAATTGGGAGGGGGGGATGGATGATGCTGTGGGGAGCAGCCCTAGGAGAACTGGAGGAGAGGCCTGGTCAGAGCTAGGGTGTTTTGTCAGAGAAAAACTACTGGCAATCTTTGCCACTGATGAGGTTGTTGCTTAAGGTGAAGCACTGAAAGCTGAATCTTATTTCTTGATCTCGTCCCTCATTAGCAAGCTTTAGCATATGAGCTCCCTTTCAGGCTTTCTATACTGGTGTCGCGGCACACCTTGGTGCTCCTGCTCCTAGGGAGTAGAAACTGCCAGGGAGAGAGCGAGCAAGCCCTGGCAGGACATAAGGAGCCCAGCTGCGAGTTGCCAGAGTAACGAGCACAGCTGCGGGTTGTCGGGGCAACTAAGGAGAGTCAGCTGGCCTGTAGGAGGCAGGGCCTGGCCCCTATAAAGCCCAGGGCTGAGGCTAGGCTGGTAGTTCTCTGTCAGCAGTCAGAGGGGCAGGAGCTCCTGGAGTTAGGATGAGGAGAGAAGCCTAACAGCAAGTACTGCTCGATTAGAGTTGAGCAATGTTAAGTTATAGCCAGGTGACTTTGAGTTGAGTTATAGCCAGGAGGCTTGAGTTTATGTTTGTGTTGTTGTGTATTATACCGGTGGTTTGGGTGAGGGTATAAGGGGTTGGAGGAGGCCTCATAGGGACCCACAGGGGGTGGGACCCTGGCGCCAGTGAGGGCGCAACTTGTGGGGTGCGTAGACCCCAGCCCCAGAGAAGGGCAGCTTTGAGAAGCCCCAGCACGGGCACAACGAGCCCCAGAGAGGGGGCCATATTATTAGGAAGCCCAGTGCGGGCGCGGTGAGCCTCTGAAACAGGGCTAGCGCTGCAGAAAACCCTGGAGCAGGGTAGAGTGCTGCGGTTGCCCCGATGAGAGGGGGTAGTGGCACGGTGAGCCCTGGGAGAAGGGGGCAGCAGCGCGGTGGGCCCAAGTCAGGGGGGTGTTACCGAGAAGTCCCCAGAGTGGGTGCAGAGAGCCCCAGACGGGGGCACTATTGTAAAGGCCCCAGATGGGGCAACACTATAGAGAAGGCCCCAGAAAAGGGGCAACATTACAGGGAGGCCCCGAGTGGGCTCGGAGAGCCCAAGAGAGGGCAACACAGAAGAGGAGGCCCCAGAGAGCGGGCGAGAGTACACAGAGGAGGCCCGAGAGATGGGCCGTGTACATATAGAAAGACATACCAGCGTCTATCCCATCAGCGAGGCTTGGGGCGTGGTATTAGGGGTTGGTAGGAGCCACGTGTAGCCCATAAGGCTAGGGTGCCTGGGGAGCACCCATCATACCAGGAGACCCCCAGGGGGTCCGGGAGCACACGGGGACAGAGGTCCCAGCTATCCATGCCCAGGGAGTCATAAGGCAGCCTCCCAACATGTATTAAACAGCAAAGACGTGGTGGGCGAGAATCGAGGGTGCCCTTGGGCCGAACTGGCACGGAGAGAGGGCCTGAAGGAGATCACGGCCCTCCTATAGGACCCTGCCGTGACAACTGGTTTTAGGCTTCAAAACTGGGCCTTAAGGACTTGTAGATGCCATTTCTTCTGTGTGTGTGTGTATTAAAAAAAAAAAAAAAAAAAAAAAAAAAAAAAGGCAAGGTAATAAATTGGTACCAGCTAGTACTAGGGTAAAAGGAATCAGCATGAACCAAGGGCAATATAATCCACTGAAAAACTCCTAGTTTCTCCATGGTATTATCTCGCCACTCTCCTTGCATTTTCTAGTCCTCATATTTTTCAAAAGGAGGCAGACGATCCAATTAGGTTTGCCTTTGAGAAACTGGCTCACTACCATTTTAGGCAGTGGATATTCAATGCTGCCTTTTTGAGCAGTAGCTCACCACTAAGTTCTGCTTAGGTAATTGGCTCATAGGCACTTGGAAATTTCTGGAAAATACTCAGATTTCAGAGATTCTCTGTGTTTTTGTGTTTTCTGTGGAAGCTTTTCACTTCATGATTTGGGTCTGAGGGAAGGTTGCTTTCTTCTTAGCGCAACACTAATCAAACAGTATTTAATTTACTATAATAGTTGAAATGTATGAATATGGCTCATTACACTTTGTTAGATGTACAAAGTAACTGCATTAAAATTCAATTACTCTACAGCAAAACTACAGTTACAAGTACTTGTGTTTTAAGTTTTATTTTGTTGCAAATAGCAATTTGTCACATGGTTGCTGAGAAATAGGAAAGGATGCTTTAATCAAACAGAATGCATGATCAAAGATGGATGGTAAGTGTGAGGTTTATACATAAAGGTTATGATAAAAACATTACAGAAACATGGAAGACTAGTGATTGTCACAACTTGTTAGAATTTGAGACGTATAGTATTTTGATATTTTCACTGTGTAATCCCATATTTCAAGAGATTAATATTAATATCAGCAAACAGCAAAACATATTAAGATTAATATATTTGGCGAATTTATTTCAGTTAAATATCATGAGATCATGCCAGTGATCTCATGCGAGAGAGAGAGAGAGTGTATAATTTGTTAGCATAATCTAATTTAATTGATTATGCAAACTGAGAGAATGAATAATTTAGCCAGGTGTGGGGAGTTTTCCTGTTTTATTACATAGTATTTGTAATTGCTACCTCTTAATCATGCTGTTTTTAAATCACTCATCAACTCACAGGCACAGGGTACTCTCAAAGAAGATTTGATACTGATAATGTAATACACATGCTTACATGACATTGTGAATTATCACATGTGGGAAAGACCTTCTAAAATGTACTGATGTTTAATTAGTAGCTTTTCAATATTATTCAAACTACAATTGATCAAGACTGTCTGCTGAACTTGGTGATGCATTTTAAAATGACCAGTCAAAATGCAGCTTTTGATTACTTGTTTTAAAGCACTGGGGCTCCAAAAGGGTTTTTTCTTTCTTTTCTTTTTTTTTAAGGTAATGCCTTTGCTCATTTTCAATGACAGAGAATACTAGTGGGTAACAGTGATTATGATGATGGTTAACTCTCCATTGATGACTTCAAACTATGATAAGAAATGTGTTTTTATTACACAGTAGTGTATATATTTGGCTTTTGACACTTCTGTGTTGAAATACCATATTTACTTGAATCTAAGATGAGGGGTTTTTGCCAATCAGGATGGGGCTGGGGGAGCTCATCTTAGATATATGAACAAAGTGGAGTGTGGGGGGGCAGACAGCTGTTGTGGCTCTGACTGTCCCTGAGCCTGTCAGGGCCAGAGACAGACCCATAGCAATGTTCTACCCTCCCCGCTCCCCACTTACCCTCTGCAGTTTCTCCCCACCCTCTGTCCTCTTCTCCCCCACTTACTATCAGGCACAGCTCAGCTCCAGCTCAGGCTGGATTCCCTCCTGGGCACAAAGCACATGGAACTCTGTTCCCTGCATGGCCAACTGCAGCACTGCTGCGTGGCTCAGCAAGGAAGGGGCAGAGATGGTGGGGAGGGAGGAGCAGAGATAGTGGGAAGGGGCAGAGATTATGGGGAGTTGGGGGTGGGTGGGCACAGGTGGCAGGGAGCAGGAAGGGGCAAAGAGCAAGAGGGCTATCTGACCACTCAGACACTGCTTTCCCTGTTGTAGTAGTGAGGGTGGGATGATGAATTTAAGACAACGCTCCAATAATTAGATTCTATACCTGGAAAAGTATAACAAAGTTCTAATTCTTCCATACATAGACTCTAATTACTGGGGGATCATCTTAAATTCAGGATTGTCTTGGATTTGAGTAAATAAGATACATTTTGTTTCTTGTTTTAGTTTTAAATTTTATGTTGAAAATTAAAACACTTGAAACATATACTTTGAATTTGACTGAAGTCAATGGAAACTATGTAACTTAAGGTGACTCTTGACTGCTTTTGCTGAGCTACTAGAAACAAGATGAACATAAAAGCTTTTGCTTGGCCTCTGAGTGCTTCATCAAGAAGATTTACAAGAGTGCTGAATGACTTTCTGTTCACTTCTGAGAGAGTGCAGAGAAATTTCCCTTCCAATTGGTTCAAGCCAATCCTAAATCAGTTTTCTTTTCTTTCTTTGTTTCTTCTTTTTATCTAACAACTGTACTGAAGTGTACCACTTCAGAGGTGTAAGCTCACCTTGTCTCCAGCCAGGATCTTGAAGGAAGCCATGACCTGGTCCGCAGTATCCGTATCCGCTGTTTCCCGGGACATGAAGTCAATGAAGGCCTGGAATGTCACTACTCCCAAGCGGTTAGGATCTACGATGCTCATGATACGGGCAAACTCTGCCTCTCCCTAGATAACAAAAGAATCATTGACATATCAGCCTACTGATATGTTAAGGATGAGCAGAAGGTAAATCCAGTTCACAAAGAAGTGGGCCTCTGAAAGGTGAGGTAACCAGACTGGAATGGGACCAATTTTGAAACAAAATCTCATGGCTAAGAAAACGCCAAACTACGAGAGTTTTCAAATCAGTTGTATACAAGACACTCACCTTCTTATTCTTTTAAGATGGCTTCTTAGTAAAATCATTTCCCATTTATATTTGGTCTTTGAAATTAGTTATTTTTCACAATACCCTACATCAGGGGTTGGCAACATTTTTGGAAGCAGGCCAGAATAACTCAGCTTTGGTCCAAGTTTGGTGCTAGGACCTAGCTAGAGCTGCTTCTCATCACTACCTAGCCATGGTGAGTTATGGGTGAAGCACCTAGTAATGGTTTGGCATAGCATGGGCAAAGCCTTCCACAGCCAATGCCAAAGCCCCCATTCCATGGACTGGATCCAATGGTCCCATAGGCTGTAGATTGCTGACCTTTGCCTTGGATACTGGCATCTATCATACCACAGCAAAGCACCTGTCCTAACAGTTCATTACTGTGACTCTAGTGGGCACCAATGTCACAAACACTTCAGAACATGATGTACATTTCCCTCTGATGCACCCTGTATATCACAGGGGGTTGAAGATCAGGATCTGAAACATGTTTACAAAGCTAATTTTTTTACCAGCCAGATTTGTACCTTAGCCTTTATGTGGAATCTCTTCTCTTTCTACTGATCATATTGTTTGTCCCTCTTTAAGGTGTTTAATGGAACTGAGCTCACCTGTACTGGACTGGCAGTAGAAATCAGGGACCCAGGGGTGTGGAGAGGCCTTGGAAAGTAGCCTCTTCAGGGCAGACTCTTTATAGCACTCTGACACAGAAGACAGAGCTATATACTTTTAGTTTCTTGCATTTTTATTACAACGTGAGCTTCTATTTCTGTCTTGTCTCACTTCTACCCCTATACAAGAAGGAAGGGGCAAAGTCCAGTCTTTGGGAACATAGGCAAAACCTTCAGGCAGTTCTAGTTAAATCTACATGAAACAGTAATACTTAGACAAGGAGAATTTGGTCAAACGTTAATTCACATGGCCTTGTGCACCAGACTAAAAAATCTTGTGTTTATACCAGACTGAAAAATGGCATACATTAGAATTCTACTTTGCCTAGCATTTGCAATGGCAAGGTTATTAAAGTAATTACTTAAGCTTTTTCTGTTGTTCATTTCCTCTCCTGGCTGATTATTAATACCAACATATTTTGTCTGCAGAAGTCTCTCTACAAAGTCATACCAATACTACATTGTCCTGAACACTGGAGTCTGCTTTTTGTAGGGAAAATATTACAAGAAAGCTAAAAAATATACTTTAAAATGCTTGTATGAACAAGCAGGATAGGCATGAAATAAACGACTACTCCCGTGATTAGAGTGGGGATAGGCAGGGCAGAAGAGGGAAAGCAGATGGATACCAGGGAACTGTTCTAAATGTAATAGTTTTCAGTCTGGGAAGCACCTGTAATAGGTTGGAAAAAAAGCTGATCTTAGCCACATCATCACTGGGGAGTAGTTTCTACCTGCCCAAAGAGTCCACATCACATTAATGCTAGATGCTTTTCAAAGGGGCACCAGAGGTTAAGCACCCATGTGGGGCATCAATATGGAACAAACAATGGATACACAGCACTCAGCTGAGTCTCACTAGAAGTCTGAAGGTGAATTTTTTTATTGGGATCAATTTGTTACCCACATGGAACTGCACTTTGCAATGTTCTATTACATGCATGGTTACAATCATGCTGTGTGTTTGTACAGAAAATTCATTAAAAAAAAATTCCTATGTGGACATTTTTGTTTCAATTCTGAAGTTAAAGAAAAATCAGCCTGTTGTGTAGATTTCTACAAGAATCTCACTATTACTGCTAGGGAAGTTACAGGGTTGCTGCATACAATGAGCACAGCAGTTGAGCAGCTGTGCTGTTCCTTCTTCCAGTTTAAGTCATCAAGTTTGCCAAATAGAATTCTTATCAGAAAGACGCTGGATGCAACTCTCATGTTCTTTCCCATCTAGTTACAGGTGTGGTTCACAGATTTAAATTCACTTTCTCACACATGTACATATGTTTAAACACAAGTTTAACTATTGCAACATTTGCTTTCCATACATGAGGCATCAGAAGTAAGGTATCTTTTACCTGGATTCATTACAAGTGTTTTCCCTTCCCCCTTGTGGAGAGCCACATGAATTATTGTGAACAGGAGTGACATTACCATATTGTAACCCATGGAGATAAGGCAGGCTCGGAAATCTTCACTATCCATCATGCCGGTCTTCTTCTACAGGGAGTGATGCAAAGATGGAAGAAGCCAAGAGAGAGAAAATGGAAACCAGACCAGGAAAAATGAATCGACAAGAGATATTACCAAGGATGGATTGGGGGGGAGGATGAAAGACAGTATTTATAGGACAATAAAGAACAGTGCAATAAAAACGGTTTGAGAAATCATGAAAGAGTAAAAATGTATTGGGAATGGAATAGTTTGCATATGGGAAACATATGGGAGATAAAAAGGAACGAGGTATGAAGAGATCAAGTAAAATGGATTGATAAATAGAAAAAAAGACCAAGAAAGTTAATGGAAACAGAAGTCAAAGGAGTTGGTAAAGACAAAAAAGGAGTTCACCCAAGATGAAAGATTAAGATAGTTAAAAGGGGTAAATAGGAAAATATATTAACAGGAAAGGCAGAATGGAAGAGAGTGATGCATGTACAGTAATAAACAAGAACAACAATGACACATGGATTAAAAAAAAAAGAAGAGAGAGGAGAAAACTGTTATTTCCTCATAGTCCAACATCTGGCTGCATTCACCACTAGCATTCAGTACCTGCGCATCGTTTCCAATATCGTAACCCAAGCTGATCAGGCAGGCTTTGAACTCCTCAGGGCCAAGTGTGCCGGAGTGGTCCTAGTTATGCAGTGTGCCAAGGCAGCAGGGCATGCAGTGCCAGTGGAGTGATGATGTGGGGCAAAGGTAAGAGATAGAGAGAAGATCAAAGAAGGTGAAAGGACAACAAAACAGGTGCACCATGCCGTGGGTGAGGAGAGAAGAGGGGCAGAGAAAGAATGACATGCAGATAGAGAGACAGGGAAGAAAAAAAGTGCACAAAGTTAGATACCACAATGACATTTCAGGATGTGCTAAAAATGCTCTCCGAATAGATGCTTCTCAGAGAGCTCGTAACATCTCACCGGCATTCAAACACCCAGAACAGTTGGGCTTTAAAATCTACTTTTTCCCCAATTGAATCACTGTTCTTTTCCTCAGTTGTGCCAGAAGCCCTGCGTGTATCAAAAGTAACCCAGTGTGCAGGGAAGCAGCCAGGCCATAAATGCCACTGCCTTGCTGTCAAAAGCCAGGTGTTTCTAGTCAAGGAACAGGCTAGCTCCCCACAGGAGCTCAGCTGTTGGAGTGCCTAGTGTGCTCCTGAAAATCCAGGGTTTCTTTGAGAACACCCAAGGTAAAAACAGCTGAAGCTTTGGGACATGATACCACCCCTAGCTCTATGATGTCTGCCTCTGAAAGCAGAGCTGCAACTGGTTGAGCTTTTTGAAGTGCTCTACACTGAAAGTGGCACCTCTGGTTTTATGTAGGCACTGCCTTTGCCATTATGCAGGGAAAAACACTGAAGATGGAAACAGTATTCCATCATTCATGTATTATGCCCATTTCCTTGGTGTTTCGCAAGGCCCACCTGGCAACTGTGAGCATTCTTACAGCAGTGTCACCTGCATGCCAGCCACATAGTTCAGCAGCATATGCCAGTGTCTTTTTGGTTCAGAGTCCCAAAGTGTTGTAGGCTGGCATGCGCTCACAGCCATGAATTACACAAAAGTTAGGGCTTCCTCTTGGAAAAGTAGAACTTTAGTGCGGAGGCAGTGTGAATGGGTTTCCTGCCTGCAGTCACCATCTTGGTAGACCATAGAGGCTGGAA
The DNA here is from genome assembly GCF_030867095.1 of Alligator mississippiensis. Taxonomy (NCBI): domain Eukaryota; kingdom Metazoa; phylum Chordata; order Crocodylia; family Alligatoridae; genus Alligator; species Alligator mississippiensis. The sequence goes on from NC_081825.1 coordinate 231,930,302, forward strand.
GAGGGAAGCTTCTGGTAGGACTGCAGGGCCAGCTTCCATCTGATTCACTCCTTGCCAAGAACAGCCAAGTTTTTCCTTCTGATTTCATCACTGTTGCCTCCTCCTTTTGTATCTCATATTGTTGAGAAAGGCCTGTTCTCAAGGGTTGTACATTGGGCAACATAGCTAAAAAGAGAGGACCATTGGGCAACATAAGGAAGACTTAAGATGGTCACTAGCTATTTGGATATACAACACCTTGTACATCTCCTTGAAATTAGACTGCAAGAATTTACTCTACATGGCGATACCTCCTGAGACCATTAAGGCACTAAAGCTGACAGAGCTGTGGCAGGCTTAGCAAGAGCTAGGAGCACAAAACATTCATACTGCTTCCCTGGCATCTACACTGGCTGCCAGTAGGTTTCTGGATGGCATTCAGGGTGGTGGTATGAAACTAAGAGAATCCTAAATGGTTTGGGACCATTTCTGTCTCCTCTATGACCTTGCTGCAGTTTAGCTGGAGTGCTTCCACTAATCATACATCTCCTAGATACAAATGAGAATCCAGCTGAAGGGGTGACAGGCTTGAGGGTTAGAGGAATTTTTTGTTCCCCTCATCCAACTTCTCTTATTACTGTGCTTGCTAGGGGTTTGGTACTTGTTTAGGAGTCAGAACAGCCTCATATTCTACTGTCTTACATGGATTGCTCTACTAGACATGGCACTTATATGATAACTCAGAGGCTGGGTGCTGACAGATTTCAAAATCAAAATAGTAGTGCTAGAGTGATGTTGTAGCTACATTGGTCCAGGAATTATATGGGAGTCAAGAATTGTGGGGGTCTATCTTTTACTGGACTAACTGAATGGTTTGAATAAATTTAGACAAACTTTCAAATGCAAGGTTTCCTGAGGAAGAATGTCTTGCATTCAAAAGCTTGTCTAACTTTATCCCAACCATGCAGTTCATCCAATAAAATATCAAGTTAGATAAGCTTTTGAATGCATGACATTCTTCTTCAGGAGATATTATATTCAAAAGTGAATTTAACGTGATTCAAACCATGCAGGTGGTCCAATAAAAGATATCACCCCCCAAAATCCTAACTTCGTGCATAAATCAAAATACTCATCCACTATACAGAGATAAGGGGAAATGATCCATCTCCTAAATAAGCCCCAGACTTTCCCAGTGTCTTATCTCAGTCAGGAATCTCATGGTTCAGACAAACCTTCTTTCTTGTCAGATGAAGAGACCAGCCTAAATGGACATGATTACCTAGCTTTAAAGAGCTGAATGCTCATGTGCTCTGGCCTAGAAGAGTCTACTGTGGTGTTCATTCTACTGCAGTGGCCAATTTGTTGCTAATGCTAAGTCAATCCTAGGAGGAAGCCTGTAGTCACATGTGCTGCAGGAGGCCCCGACTCTTACCCTGTCAAAATGGTTGAAAGAGGCCCGGAATTCATTCATTTGCTCCTGGCTGATTCCTTTGGCATCGCGGGTCAGAATCTGATTTTCCACTTCATTGATGGTTCTGGCAATCGTCGTAAGTAGCTGCTCCCAGCCCACTCGGATATGCTAAAGGAGGAAGAGGACAATGCTTTATTGAAAAATGACATTGTCTCTCTCTGGTAGATCTGATTCAAACATGTTAATCGTTACCAATTCCAATTAAAAAAAAATGCTTTTTTGTAATTTTTCTGACCAATCCTACAAATAACACACAACCACATCATCCCCATGCCAGTACTTTCATTGTGGCTCTTAAATCAAGGCCTCTGGCTAAGCAACTGGCAAGCTTAATAGGTGTCAGGTACATTTTCATTCTGTATGGCTGGTCTTTATTAGTCCCCATCTAGTCCAAGCTCACACTGTGCCCAGGGAACATTCAGGACTGGATTAACATGAAGTACTGCAGGTCAGAATTGAGATGGATTGGCATGACCCTGCGAGTTGAGCAGCACTGTCAGCAACTCAGCTCCATGAGCATCAGGTTTAGCTCAAGGCTTTAAAAAAGATGGGGCGGGGGGTGGAGGGGTGTACAGGGACATTCATATTATCTGAGGATCACAGCTGGTCTCAGTGATTCACACCTGGCTAATACATCTTAGACTGCCTGCATGCTTGCACCACTACATTGCAGGCTGAATACTCTGCAAGGCATTTACCTCCATGGTGTAATTGGTGTGCTTGTTGTCAAAGATAAGAGCCTCCTGAATCTGTTGGTGGTCTCCCTCCAGCTGGTCAATCTTTGGTTTGTAATTCACAATGCTCTTCTCATATTGCCGCAGGTGGTTGAGCTGGTCCTCCAGAGTCCCGTGCATTTCTATAGAAATGCGGCCAATCTCCTGCATAAACAAAATCAATAGATTTGCGTCCATTAGACAGACAAGCATCAACCTGCATGGTATTCATCTGCAACAGTTCCCTGTATGGGCTAGATGCTTCAAGAACAGGTTGTGTAGGTCAGAAAGGAGAGCTTAGCTTTATGACTTTGCAGAGGAAAGATACACACACAAATGGCATGGATGCGCTGGGTTCCTGCTGGAGCCAGTGCATCAGGAACCCAAGCACAAGAGCTAGCAGTTCAGCACTGAAGTTTTCTCCAGAATACAGAGAAGCAACTTCATTGCAGACAGTTCAAATGAGGTGATATTACTAATTTGGCAGCATCTGGCAATAAAAGACAAGAGGCTGGGCTAACCACTCTCAAAGTATGATGATCATAATAGCTATTTAAAGGACAGGACTAAGCTGGCCAATATTCTTCCCTTCCCTCAGCTAAAGAAGAGGTCAAGAAGATTTTTCCATGACGCTTTCCCTGCACAGTATTCTTTGTTCTTTATCACTCTGGCTGTTGACTCACTGTTCTCTTTTCCTGACATCTCTGTTTGTCTGGCACTTATTGCCAGTGCCCTTCATACATTTTCCTCTATGAGCCTTCTTTGCCCCGTCTGCCACCAGCAATAGGCTGAAGTTTCTCCATTCCATTAGCTCCACTTACCTTCATCCATATCTTAGCTAAAAAAACCTCTCCTTTTAAAATGTCTCTCCCACTGCCATTTAGCTATGTTGTTCTCTCTTCTGTCAGGCATTTCAAAGCAGCTGGCACAGAAGTGGCTATACAAAGCAAGCTTGTGTCATATTTGTGTAGGGCAAGTTAATACCTTCAGATACATTCAGTGGTCAGCATCTCTAACTTTGGTGGACACAGGACACAGGGACACAAATTCAGCAAATGGAGAATGGAAACACGACACAGGCTTACAGTGGCGTACGTCGCTCCACAACGGCACCACAGCAGATTACCAGTTAGCATTCCCTCCCTTATCAGCTTGTTATTCCCTCCCTTCCCAATTTCATTCTCAGGCAGTTGCTTGTAGGATGCAAACCAGTTTCCTTGCTATCTAGTGTTAAGGATTTGCAATAGCACCTACTGCAAGCAGGCAGCTTGGGATAGTGGTCATTTATCTGCTCACGATAATAAAATAAAGTGGCTACAGAGCAAAATGATAGGTAAATCTATAATAATTCTGTTCTTGTGTCCATACCCTTTGTCTAGGTCATATTTTTAATATGTTTCAGAGAGTGGGTAAGGAAAAATACATGCACCTGGGTACCCAGAGACAATCTCAGGACTCTATCCATTCAGTGTGCCTTGCTGAAGCCTGACAGGAGGATGCCCCCAGAGGTTGAGGAGGTCATTCAGAATGCCAGCTGAAGTTGTGGAGGAGGGGAAAAAAGGGAGGAGAGTGTTTCAAAATAAGCAAGATACTACCTCCATCTTGGTTTGGATCCAGGGTCCAATGACGTTAGCCTGAGCACCAAACTGTTTGCGGAGCCGTTCATTTTGTTGCTGGCGTGCATGTTCCTCCATCAGGGCCTGATCCCTCCGGGGAACTAACTGCCGCACCTGTAGTAAAAAAACCCACCAGGATGGCATATTTGTCATACATGTGGAGGTGCCTGCAATGCAGGAAAGGGGAGTGGGTATGTCTATAGTGTCCTCCACTTCTGTGCATATAACACAAGGCCAGTCCCAAGCTGTTGCCCATCCCTTACATTGTCATAAACATATGCATGTTGGTTAATGCATACATCACAGATGTGAAAAACATCTACCAGCCACACTGTCTACTTTTTCCTAACTGTAGTTTGTTTAACTGTATAACTAGTGAAACTGACTGTAGTGCAGGCTGTAGTTAATAGACACCGTTTTACACACTGATTTTGGGTAAGTGTACACTCTGAGAAGTGCACAGGCTTTCCAGTTGATAGCTATGTACTCCAAATAAGCAATAATAGGTTTTGATTTGAGGTCACCATCCAATGACTATCTAGTTACTTTTGGCAGTTTAGTAAGTTTTGGGTCTCTATACAATTCCTACTGGAGATTTTAGAGTGACTAATTCACTTTGCTAAGGCAAGCTAACAGCCTCTTCCCTTGCAGTGTAAAAGCACAGTTGAAAGCAACTCACATGGTCCCATTTGCCATTGATCTCTTGTGGGGTGATGGTAGTGTAGGGGTTGGTTCCTGCCATGTTGACGTGGTAGGTCTGGACAATCTTTGAGACTTCATTATGGATTCCCAGGATGGCTTGTCGCTCCTTGTCGGCATCTGGCAAAGTGGCTTTGAATTGTTCATGGGCTGTGGTCAATCCCTGGAGAACGAATGTGACAGCAGAGAAAAGGTAGGGAAAGTATTAGCTACAGGACAGCATCCACATTAATGTGTTACTAACAACGTGATCTGGAACTCTTCTGTGGCTAAATCCAAGCAAACGCACATTCTCAGGCTGCAGGAAAGGCTGGTCCATAAGAGGGAAATCATTTCTCATACTCTCATAGTTGCTTAAGTTTTAACAATGGGCATTTATACACATAAGTGGCACCAGGAAATATTACTTGAGGGGGCTGGGTCGTGCGGAGTGTGCCTGCCTGACCCCGCCCCTCCCTCCCGCAGGGCCATTTTGGGGCTGGTACACGCTCGTGCTATGCGTGTGGTGGTGGAGGAGCGCATGGCGGAGGCACCGAGTGTGGCACTGTGGCAGTGGCACTGGAGCCACTGTTGCCAGCCCAGTTGGGGGGGGTTAGCTCTGTTAGCCCCACCCTTCTGCCGCCTATTTTTATACAGCAAATTATAACCTATCCTATAGTGACCAGCAGCAGATATCAAATCGCAAGACACGGTCAAATACTTCTTGCTTTTAGATTCTTGTAGGTTGGTTTTCATGGGGTCCTTGTTGACAGATCAAAAACTGTGTGTGCTCATACCCTCTGGAAAGAAGAACAGACCACCAGTGTGATTGTTCAGCCCCTATGTCTCATTTTGTAACAAAATGATAGGGCAAATGGGCAATTTCTCTCCTCATATACTAGATGCATATTTAATATAGTCACATAGAACTAAGTCCAGTCTCCTTTGTTCTCAGGCACCCAGATGTCCAGAAGAGCCTACAAGAATATCTGATCCAGTCCTACTCACAACATAGCCACACAGTGACATTTAACACACTATGATGTGCACAGATAAAGAGCATAACAGCTGAGAACGTATAGGTGGCTCATCACAGGGAAACCTAGTCTATTGACAGAAAATGAGAATTAAGCCAACTTCTCCCAGCCTAGACAAGCTGGCAAATTCACAATGGCAAAATGTGCTTCTTCACCTGAAAAAGGCTCCCCCTCCCTGACTACAAACAGTGCATTTCTCTTATTGCTGCAGCTCCTAAAATATGATACCAGGACTACTGGGGGCATGGGGAACACCTGATGATGACTTATGGACAGCTGGCAAGTCACTTGGTGCTGGCTCGTTTCCAGCTGATTCTATAGGTTTTTAATTCCAAACAGAATAGAAATCTGTAAGAGAGAGACAAAAGGGAGAGACACCAAAGGGGTCCAGGGGGCAGAAAGCATGTGCAGGGACAGAAAGGGGAACAGTGCAGATACAAGGGGAAGTGGAGCTGAAAAATGTATGTGGATTGCATGACTGACCACACACTTATGTTATATGCACCCTAATTAATTTCCTAAAATTACTATCCTACATAGTAATTTTACTGCTTTAATACTTGATAAATACAGTTGTAGTACCTACAGGGCTACAATGCAAGTACGAACGTAGGAGAGAGTCCACATAGTTATCAGTCTGGAGGGGAGGAGATGCTCACAAGGTGAGCTCTGTTAGATTTGGTCTGTTAGATTTGGTTGATTAGGGGAACTCAGTAGTCAGCAGCAGCTCAGTACCAGGGCTCATACCAAGTTGGTACCCTTTTATTACACCTTGCCTAGAGTTTATGTTATAGGCAGAAACCCAATTTTAGGCAGGCTCCATGCTTTTGGCAGTCTCCCTGTAAAAAAAGCAAGTTATCAAAAATAAAATGCTGGCTCCCTTGGCGGAGCAAGCAGTCCTTGTAGCCGCTGTGACTAGGCAGTGCAGCCTGGCCAGGGCAGGGGGGCGGTGGTGGTGGTGGGGTTTGAGCGGCAGGGGAAAGGGGGGCTGCTGCTTCTGTCCTTCATGGCTGATTGGCTGCAGACAGCCCTCACAGCCAGTGTGCGGCAGGGCCAATGGGGCCCCTTGGGTAATCAGAGATGTGGGAGACCCACCACTGCACCCTTCCCTGAAAATGGCTGCTGCTTCCATAATCTGCATGTGAAATCAGCTGGCAGCTACCTCGAGTTCGGTAGATCTCTAGTTATAGGGCGCTGTGGCCTAAAAAGCCAGCAATGTTCCATGCATCACTGGTCACATGCAGTCTCACTGTCAGCTGCCTGCCCGTGACCTACTCTGGAAACTTCCTATTATCCTCACAGAGCTGGCATTGTGACCAATGTATCAGCTGTTATCATGGAGCAAGACGACTCTGTTTCTCCTGCTCAATAAGGATAATCCAAGCAAATACTTGCATTGCCTGTTGTCTTCACAAGCACTCATTCAGCTGGAGTAAGAGCACTTCCATTAAGAACCCAGAAAGGGGCATGCAGCACTCTTTCAGATCTATGGGTTATGAAGGGCAACTACCAGCTCTTTCCAAGTGGCCTTGCAGACAGAGGGGCAGCTGAGCTTCAGCCTCCAATAGCTCCAAGGATGACTGAAAGCTTTGGCTCCCTATAGCAAGCAGGAGAGAATGCCAGTTCACTGATGCTCAGCAACAAAGCACAAAACAGCAGTCCAGACCAGCTGCATCCAACAGCAGGACCAGAGCAGTTCCAACACATCATATCAGAGACACAAGGGCTGGAGGAGCTGGGCCAGGGGGAATTCTGGGACTATGGCTGTGACATGCAGAACCTGAGAGCAGCCTTGCTCATTAGGACGATAATTTGTTATCCTCTTAACTCTCAATCTTCTAAAAGCAATTCCCTTGTCCTAAAAATCCATATTCAGGTCCTTGTGTCCCCCATAATGTCTTGGCACATATTTGCTTGCACCCACCTTTTCTGAAGGGGAGTGGGAGGAAAGGTTCATTTTTGGCTAAAGTTCATTAGGAAGAAGAAGCAGCACCATAACATTCACCCTGGGAAAAACAACTGTACCATCCATAGCCTGAGACAGAGTGAACCCTGATCTGTGTGCACCACAGTGCATCTCTAGGGAAAGATTAGCACATACCTGGATCTCCTCTATGGTGTGAACAATGAAGGTGTCCTGCAGATCTTCCATGGCCCCCTCCATCCAGTTATTGAATGGGGCGGCTCGTTTGGCATATTCCAGGTACAACTGATCAATTGTTTCCAGCAGCTTTTCTGTCCTCTGGGAATTCCCCCCACAATACACAAAAAAGGGGTTAGAGAAAAGTCACCAAACAATACACTCTGCTGCTTGCTGAAGCAGAGACTTCCTCCGCTACACTGACTGTTGCCTGTTCCCCACTGTGTTCTCAGAAGGATGTTACTATTAAATGTGTTCCTGCAATTAGGCAGAGTACTGGAAAGACCAACTTAAGTACATGCAAATTAAAAATATTTAAGTCAACTCCATGAACCACAGCATTCTATTTTATGGTTATGATGACCTTACAGAAGGGACGATCTTTTCCTTTTTCTCTGGTGCCACTATTTAAGAAAATGATGTTTTTTCAAACAAATCAGTTACAAGATGTAACGAGAATGTAAAGGCTTATGCAAAGCTGAGGTCCCACACTTAATGGTATTACTGGCCTCAGATATATGAAATATAGAAATACAGTACGAGTTAACTAATATGGACACTCCAGCTTTGGAAATGGATTGGATACCTGAGGATGAAAGTCACTACATGTTGCAGCTGGTTAGGAATCCATGCTAAGAATGAAGGCTATGGCTGTATTTATGGCACAGAGGAGCCTTGGAAGTTATCTCCAAGTCAGCTATGTCCAAGTGGCAGCAAATGTTTTGAGAGAGAAAGAGGGAAGAAAATTGTCTGTGTACATCATGCCCCTCAACTTCCAAGTTCCTCGTAAGGAGGAACAACAGAAGGTCCAAAATGTATGCTCTACTAGTTGGTCTAGTAATCTCCAGGACAAATCATAAAGGAGCTATAGGGTTCCCATCTCCTTTTGGAGTAATGGCTATGAATGGCAGTGATGATGTCCTGTTCCAAGGGATGCATTAGATCCACATGCTCAGTCTTCTCCCACAGGGGAAGGAAGCAAACACTGGTAAACCTTCACAAAACCATTCAACTCTTACTTCTCCTAGATGGTGTAAGCCCAAAGCCCATGTGACATCCCCTTGTGCACTGTTATTGGACCTGCACTAAGATTATGAGATTCTTCAGCCAGGATTGCAATGGGCCATGATCTGTATGTTTTAGTACTTCAGAAACATGCAGCTGGCAGGTGGTTTGCATCTAGACGTAATCTAGGTTTCAGTTTGACAGCTAGCCGGAGAAGAATCTCGGGAAAGCAGTGACCCACAGAGAAGAGAATCCTTATAAACAGGAAGTGGGATAACTGTTTGATTACCAAATTAGCATAATACTTTAAAGTGCTGAAAGGCTCCTGTATCAACCGAACAAGCCCAGCAGGGGCAGCAGTAATGCAGGTTTCCTCTAGACCCACGTTTCTCAACCTATGGGTCATAAGACTATATGAAAGGGCCACAAACAAACTTTAAAATTGGATCAACAAACATTAAACATTTATTCTCCTTTAAAGGAGATGGATTGTCATTTTTCCTTGCAGGCTGGCAGAGTTCCAGCTTGCAAGCGGCTGTTTGGGGCCCCCTATGCCCTATATACCCACCCCTTGCCCCACACACTGCGGGGCTGGGGCCTGGGGTGGGGGGCAGCAGGTCAGGAGTGAGGGGCACTGGCCATTGATGTTTACAAATGGGTCCTGGTACAAAAAAGGGTGAGAACCACTGCTCTAGACTCTCAAGTTTAACTTCAGTGAACGCATCTTACCTCTAAGGCTTCTCTACGTTTCTGGGTTAAGGCACCCAGATTATCCCACTGGTCACATATCTTCTGGCACCGGGCGTTGACACTTGGGGAGTCGTAATAATCCAGCTCACTAACAAAAGAAAAAGGAAAGAGAAAAGTAAGCAGACACCCAGAGAAGCAATCCGTCAAGAGCTCCCTATCAACCTAGAGGGAGGTGTGAAAGCAGACAAAATGTCCCAAGTCCTATAAGGGAGAATCTTTGGGGGACCAGTGGTGTCCAGTTCCAGAGTTGCTGCACAATGATACTGTGTATCAATCTCAGAAGAGTGCAACACAGAGATTCTAAAGTAAAAAAATAACCTAAATACATTGTTTCTCTGTGATCTATTATCAATTAGTGGGGAAGGCTTCCCAGTGAGCAGAGTTGTGCAAGTATCCTGGGAAAGAAAAGCAGACTTCCATCTGAACTGTAAGCTGGAAGTTTCTGAGTTTGAAGGCATACCTCATTAACTCCATTAGAGGATATCAGGCTGGCTACAGACCTGCATCTTTATATGTGGAGTGGGGGGGCAGAAAAAGTCTTCATTAAACATTAAAAATAAGCATAGACTCATTCTAATAGATGCAGGGTGTGCAAAGCACCCTCTGGGCAAGGAGGAACAGCAGATGTGCACAGGATGTTAACATATTTAAAATGACCCAAAATATAAAGTATGGGCTAATGCACGGTGCCACCTGCATTGCCTGTAATGACCAGAGCATGGCACTCAAAGACAGCATCCACTAAGAGCAAGGAGGTAGAGAAGATACATGCAGATATGTTGTGGATCAGGATCTTGCACCACTTAGTTCTTTTGCTTCTGCATATAGCAGGAGAGAAAAAGACCTCCATGCAAGAAGGTGAAAGCCTGTCTAGGAATCCTCTGGGGAAAGAGGGAGGTCACACAGCTGAGCATCCTTGGAATATTGGAATAACTGATTTGATGACCAACTATACATGTAAAGGGGCTGGGCAGTTAGTCCTGGAGAGTGAAACCCTCCAGTTTCCCTAAATAAGCCCTGCACTGACAGCAGCAGTGCTGACTTGCTCCAGAGCCCCCAAACAATGTTTCATACAGGACGCATCAGAACACCTCTAGGAAAGAGGGGAGTGCAGCACACAGCTTATTCAGCATTTGGCCTCTTTGTTGAGAATGCTAACAAAGCAGCCAGTCTCCAGCTCCGAGGGTGGCCTTTGAGACAGGCACTGAGCTTGCCGTTCCCTCACACCTTTCACATGTTCTGAGGTGTGGTACTTTATTCGAGCCCAGAGCCAGGCTTCTCCAATCTTTCCCACTCCTGGCAGGGATTTTACCACTGGCTGCTTGGCTAACACACAGGCTCAGTCTGCTTTAGTTTTAATCTCTGCTCTCTGAGACCAAGAACTGCTTTGACACCCCCTGCCACTTCATCCCCAGGTAAACTCCTGCAGTGGACACGGGAGCAAATTTTCAAATCTGTGCTGGTGAAAGAGTGAGTCAACAACCCTGATTTTGTAAAGAAATACACTCCCCCTCCTCTCCCCCAGCCTGAATAGCATTGGTGTTAGCTTAGCTCTGGGGCTTGAATTGAAGGTTTTATTCTTTAATAATGAGAACCTGGAGGCAGGACCAAGTTGTGCAGAGCCCCTTGCCAAGTAACATACAGGGCCTCAGCCAGTTCCCTTCTCAAACCACACTGGCCACCTCTTGCCTGCCTACAAACTGCAGCTTTCACATGCCCCAGCCTCCCCTTTCCAGGAGGCTTCATTTTTCCTTGTAACCCCCATGCCACCCCCACTAGGAAATAGAGCTGAAATGAAATGAAGTTTTTCAAGGAAACAGCAGGGGAAGGCAGGAAGGGAATTCAGCTTCTGTTAGGTCAGACAGGGAAGTGGAGTGTGTTCAACCTGCCAGGCCAGCTGATTGGTGCAGGGCTCCTGGAAGCCTGGGGCCTTACAGAACTGCTACTGCATGAAATCAAAGAGATCACCTCATACCAACCTGCGATCAATGAATCACTCTTCCCTCCCTGGCAGACTAACCAGGGTTTGATATGTGAAAAGGAGAGAGAAGGATTCCAGGTTGGCCTCTGGGGTGCTGCTGTTAAACTACTGTATTCTTTTGCATACAACATACAACCTTCTCCCCCTCTCCGCCCAAAAACAGCTGCTAGAAATTGGAGTGTGCGTTATAAGTGAGGAAATATGGTAATAGCAGTTTCTGATGCTTAAGCTTCTGCTGGGCAAAACTAACTCAAGCAATCCACAGGGAACAGAACAATAAGCAGGCTTGGGTACTAGCTGCTGCTACTCCATTACTTACTACATGGAACGACGTTTTTTTCTTCATTTTGCCTTTCAAAACAAGGCCTGTATCTTATTTTAGGGCATGTATGCAAAAAAATATGGTAATAAGAGATATACTATTATTCCTCACCCTGAAAAACTGCAGCAGCTCTCAAACCCCACAAGGGTGGAAGAGGGCAAGGCCGAACAATGAGACAGAATTTCCATCCACCTCAATCTCAGAATCATGCACGTTATCCTACCCGCCCACAGTTCATCATCTGGTAAGTCAGTATCCCTGTCTGCACTTCTTCTGCGCCTGCCTACTGGAGAACAGTGCCCTCCCCCTCTAGCAGCGCTGGGGCTGTCCTATATTCCTACATGTTGAACAGGGACAGTTTATGATATTGCTGGGCAGGACAGCAAAGCTGATTAATCTCCACAGTTCCCCATGCTAGCCCAGAGGAAAGACCAGGTGCCAGAAGGCTGTCGTACTTGAGTTCTTGTGCAATGGCAGCAATCTGCTCCACGCGGTCCTGGTGAGCAGCCAGGTCGCTCTCAAAGGCCTCGTGTTTCTTAAGCAGGGCCTTGATCTCTGACAGAGTAGCTGTTTCATAGTCCTTCTGCTGCAGCATTGCCTCTTTGCCTAGAGAGGGAGCCAAAGAACAGAGAAATGAAAGAGGGACCTATAGCAAATCAGTTTGCATCCCTACTCCATGCCAAGGCAGACAGGCTTGCCTTCCCATGAGGCACCCACCACCATGTCAAACACAGCTCTTCTAGCATGCTGCAAGCAAGACACACAAGTCTGCAGATCCACACTTCTCAGTCTCAAACCACCACTCCTGGGTGGTAAGCCATAAACATTAAAGGCACACTGCTCAGCTCAATCCAGCACGGTCAGGCTCGCAGGCCTCCAGACTCAGATTTCCAGCATGGATCCAGAAAAGGCAAGCAGTGCATGAGGCAACAGTCAGAATGGGCAATATGTTGTGCTTAGAGACCATATACTTTATGGACTGTAACAGTAACCCATGTGACCACAGAATTCCTGGAAGGATAGTGAAACAGGCAAGTTCACAATGGTGTCTTTCAGGCATCATACCAAAGGTTGGTATTTGCCAGAGGCCAGCCAGTAGTTCCCCAGCTCAGAAGATACAGATGCACTGACACTCTTGTTCTTAAAATGGTGGCCATTCTGAGTGTCTGTGTTATTTGGTTGTACAGGGCCTAGGAAGAATGGGGTTCTAATTCTTGCATATATTCCTCTAATGCCCCTGTTTTATAAGTTACTATTATTTCTTTAGACTTGTATATCCTCTCAGTATTAATATCTGATATTATTTTTTCCTCTTATAAAGATCAGTGGATTTGGTGCTTGCAGAGGTGCAAATGATGAACAGACATCATTGGTTTGAGCCAGGCTACAGTGTTGGCTGCAGTGATAAAATTTCCTTCCTCTGACTCTGCCAATCTCACTCCATTTTCACAAACCGCCCTCTTCTACCTCTGCTCCTCTGGATCTGTCCAGTTTAGTGACTGCCAATTGTGCCAAACCATATTGTGGAATGGACACCAAGATATTTTTTTTTAATTTGAGATTTAACAATAAAATAACCAACAGCACCCAGGTCTCTTGATGTGAAGGGCTAATACTATAACCCCTTGTGAAATCTCTCTCTCTCTCTGCCCTCAGATAGGTGACTGTGTTTTCAGAGGCAATGGGAAGTATTAAGATTGGCATTACCATCCGTCCAGGACTCGTGAATAGAAGCTTTCTGCCGGAACTTCTCAGCCAGGTGGTCCAGCCTCTCTAGCCTTCGGATCTCATTCAAAAGCCACTCCTCATAGCCTTTCTCAGCCTGCTCTAGGCCTGCCCATGCGTTGTTTATATCCTACAGTGACGAAGAAGTTACAGCAGCGTGAGGGGAAAGGGACTGGTTCAGAAGATGCGAAAGGTTCTTCAGCATCATGCTCTGAGCATTCAGCCAAGATGGCCATAGATTTCCATTCATTGTTGTGTAGCAACAGGAAACCTAAGTTTGGCTCCAGAAGTTGTGAAATGTAGATTTGGAGAGGGCCAGTGATTTGATAGGCCTGATGTGGCAGGTCAGGATAGAGCAGAAGCATGGAACTCAAGAGAGGTGAACCACTGCATCTGTATTAAGGTATCTAGGAATACAATGAAGTATAGCAGGAGGCTGTCTCTACCACGCCCCACCCCCCACCTCTTGGTCAGTCCTTCAAATGGAACATCAATAAAAAATTACTTTGTAGGCTCAAAGCAGGGGCACTCAAACTTCACCCACTCACATTTGCCAGGAGCCTGAGGGGGACAGCTTATCTGTATAATTTGAGCAGGGAGCAACTGCTCCCACTTCATTATAGAGGAATAATCTGTGAGGATGACAGGTCTCAGAGAGCTATGTCCTGCAGCGTAGTGCATACAGGAACTAGTAGTTTACACTGAAGATGGTCACACTTTGCCCAGCCCTGGGGCTCAAAGAAGTCAATGTTGGTTAGGAATGGAAGGCAGAGGCCTCACGCTCTCAGTACATCAGACTCACCGAGACCATTTTCCCCTCTGATGGCATGAATGCTGGCCTATTGCTAAGCCGCAGCTTGGTCTGCAAGGTGTTGAAATTGATCTCGAGCTGGCACTTCTCTTGGACCTTGGGGGGTTTGTGCAGGCGGCGGTAGTCCCGGAAATCCTCCAGTTTCTGTTGCATGGCTTGCATGGTATTTTCTGGTGCCCTGTTCTCCAGCCAAGGGATAGTGCGACGGATCCATTCCAGCAGCTACCAATATCAAAGGTGAGAAGGGGAAGCCAGAAGAGCTTCAAATGACTTAAGATTAAGCCCAAATTTAGATTTTGTTAAAATTACGTGTTCTCTAAATTTAACAAGGTCCATCTGCTTTAAGTTGGAAACTGGTTGTTGCCAGCAGGGTTCTGCCAAAGGCAGAGAATTTCAAGCAATGACTGCCAACCAGTTGAAGTAGCATTATGGTGTCTACACTGTATATACATTGATATTGAGGAACATAGTTACAATACTGTAATCCTCTATATGCACTTAACTCATGGTTTGGTTCTGTAGTGTCAAGACCAAACTGTTTTCAAACTGCGTGTGGTATGATTTAAGGACACTGTAAGCCTGACCAGGGAATATTAGCTCCCTTTACTGTGCTGTAATTCATTTGCCTTTCCCGACTCAAAATGCTTAATCTCACACAAATGAAGTTCTGACTTCCAATTCTATTTTTTCATGTTACCTTGCTGGAAGTCAGCATGTCTCAGAGAACAGTCTGCATTTATCAACAGCTCCTTAACAGGGAGCTAGCAGAAGGGGCACTGTAAGCAGAATACCCTGCCTTGTGTAAGCACCAAGAAGCAGGACATGATGACATACATTCCCAAAACAACTCTATCCATTCTGATTTCAATTCAACATCGGTTTTAAAATCTCCCTCCTTGTACTCCAGGTCTTTTGTTGTCTTGCTCCAATCAGCTTTATCTGGCCCCCTGCTCTTCAGTCTACCATCCCCACTCATCTACTACTGATGTTTTCTGGTCATGGGTATGATCATTTCTGTAGTCTCAACACTGTTAATGTGTAAGCCTTCCTCTGGCAGTTCCTGTTATCTGGAACAGCCTCCCCACTTGTATCTGACCGACTCACTCATTCCACCTATTAGTGAATGTTTATTTCCTCTCTTGACTATCCCTGTAACTTCTTTGAGATACCGTTTGTAAGACTGATGCTATAAGTCATACAATCCTGCACAGCATATCTTAAAAATGGCTTGCTTTTTCCTGTAATTTTTGGCAGAAGGCAGTGACACCTTAGAGAGAACTCATTAATTTTTGTGATACAGTGATTTCTTTTATTAAAATTTGCAGTCTGCTGCCTATTCTGTTGCAGATTACCATCAAGATAAAAGATTACATTTGCCATTGGCTTTAACTCAGAGTCTTTCATTTTTCCTGACTGGAAGAAAAATTACTTTCTAAAACATGGAATATTAATATTCTAAAGCAGTAGTTGGCAACATTTTTCTGTCAGTGGGCCGAAATGACCCAAATCAGGTCTGAGACAGGCCAACACTAGGACACCACTGCCTCTTCTCCTCACTGCCCAGTTGTGGCATGGCACGTGTAAAGTCACCCACTGCCAAATGCTGCCGAAGCCTCCTAGCTCTGGGTCAGATGTGGCCCACAGGTCAAATGACCCTTCTTCCACAGTATTAGACACCGGATCCTGGGTTTAAATTAAATTCTTCTCTGCATACACTGTTCAGGAATTGACAGCACTATGGATACTTACATCGCTGGCCAGTTTTTCATAGTCTTCCATGAGCTGTTCATTCTCTTGATTGACTGCCAGCACTTTGCAGATACGATTTGCTGCTGTCTCCGCCTGTCAAAGAGGAGAAGAACCAGAGGAAGAAAAGAAGTGTTAAAGACCCTATTAACCAAATGTTGTGTTTTAGCTTCCTACATACCTGTGGGAAAGGGTTCTGTCTTCCATCCCTGACTCTAGCAGCTCATCTCTGGTCCAACAGTGTGTCTTGGAAACTTACTGATCCATTTGACTTTCTATTATAACAGATTTTTTCCACTTCAAATAAGTACCTCTCTGCACTGCCTAATGCTCAACTGATCCAGCAACCTCACTGTGTTAGTCCTCAGACTCTCAGGCTATCCATATCTGCTCTGGAATTATTCCCATAGGTATCTCTGAGGTGGCCCAACCACTCATTACTTATTGAAGGGACACTGATTCTCCCTTTACAAAAAGTACAAAGCAGCTGTCATTCAGACATGTCTTCCCTTCACAACATAGATGCTCAAAGCTACAAGTTTAATAATTGGGTTCTGATCCCTGGGCACAACTGTGGCAGGTGTCAAATGTAAGACTTTCTTAAATGCTTTTATCTCTACAAAAAGTGCTGCCTAATTACAGTTAATCCATACACTGGACTCTGGATAAATTTTTAGCTAGTCTCTACGAGAAAGTTTTATATATCTAAGTAGTTTCTTTTTCCTCACCTTCATTTCTGCTTCAAACAACTATCTTCTAGCTTACCTGTCTTGAGAGCTGAAGCTGAGGATAAGCCAGGAGCAGCCTCACTGGCTTGCTTCTGTTTGGAGGGTGTGTGGACTCAAATAGGCAGGGTATGCTCAGCCGGTCCTCACTGGAACCTGGCACTACTGTGGTATAGACAAGGCCCCAGAGTGCTATACTGTCATAAACAGCATGGGCACCTACATATTTGATACATGAAACAGACAGAAGTCTTTGTCTTTAGAGCAGTGGTTCCCAATCTTGGGGTTGCAACTAAAAAATGGGGTTGCAAAGATGCTCAACTGTGACATCTAGGGTTGTGTAATGGTATGGCAGCACTGCAAATATAACCCACAGTTAAAGCAATTTAAATAAATGTCAACTAAATGCATGTAATGGCTTTTTTAGACTTTGCCCTCAATGTTGTTTTTTTAATTTAAAAAGAAGTTTAAATAATTTTAAATGTTTTAAATGAAAAATACAAAGACCATACACATTGTAATGCCATATTTATGACTTGCTGATCTTGTTTGCATCATTTTGGGGTCACAACATTTTCCAATGTTTAAATAGGATCATGCTGAAGAAAAGGTTGGGAAGCCCTGCCTTACAGCATACATCCCTCTCTGGGGTTGGAAAGAGCCACAGGTAAGATATCTGCTATATAGATAACTTGAATGGCTGATTTATTTTTGTCCCAGATAGCAGAGCACTTGCAGGCCTCTGTCCTTGTCTACTCATTGAAGACCTGAAGATATTGCCACCAGCCTCCTATCTCAGAACAAGTATCATCCAGGTGGACAAGGAAGCAGAGATAGGATTCTCCATGAAGGTGGTTGCTTCAGTCACTTGCAGAGCCAAAAGAAGATCAGTGCTGCTATAGCAATAAAAGAAGTGGATGCACACGCTGTCTCTATAGCAGCCCTGTTCTTCAGGTTACACACCACTCTGGGTCTGCAAATAGGACTGACCCTAGAAGCAGCTGTGTGCACGACTGGAGCTGTATGCAGTCCTCTATTTAATGAGCTTATAACTGGCAAGTTTAAACTGCCATCTATTTTTAAAAGGCCTTCCGTTATTTGTTTATTCAGACTCTGAAGCCAGTGCTCTGAGTATTGTGGTTGATATGAAGCAGCAAGAATAGCAGTAATATCATAAGCTCCACAATGACGTACAATTCCTTCAGTCCCAGAGGAACTGGGGATCTTAGTCACTGGTAGGAGACTTTAAAAATGAATGCTAAAATGGGCCAGCTTGCTGGTATGCAAAAATTAGCTATTTTAATAAAAGAATGAGAGTGTGAGCTTCAAAAGGGGAAAGTTTGACTGTAAGAGTTTCAACAAAAGTGCTCAGGATAATTGTCCATTTCAGAAAGCTTGTACATGCTTTGATTTTAATTTCCTCTCAGTGAGTTCCCAAGGGCCATGTACACCATTTAGAGCAGAGGTTCTCAATCTTTTTATACTTGAGACACTCATCAGAAAATGCCAGCTCTTAGTTTTGACTCATTTTTGGCTCAGAAAAATAACAGAGCAAATCTTCTGGTGCAAAGAACTCAGAAGACCATAGCAGGTCAGAATGTTTTTAACACTATGGATTCCTATTTCAAATCTCTGGGTTTATCTTGTGAATTAAGTTTGTTCATCACCAAGGAGCACCCTTAAAAAGAAGCTTATGGTACCCTGGTGGAGAATCTGATCTAAAGGGTCCTTTTACATTAAATAGACTAAGTGCTAGATGACCTCAGCCCTGTTTTTCTATAATTCTATATGACTGGGAGCGTGGGATCAAGATAAAGGTTCATTCTATACCTTACAAGATGCAGAGCTAGGCTTTTTTTCTTTTTCATTCACTCTCCCTGCTCACTGTAACATGGCTGTAAGCAGCAGCCAGCTGAGCAACAGGGATTCACAGGGATGTTTACATGTATGTGAGGATACTCTTCCTACAGCCCCCAGGTTTGGTGGGGGAGTGGGTGCTGTATAGTGGTTCAAAAACAAAACCCTTCAGAATATCAGCAACCAGGGAGTTATCTGTAAAATCCCAACTGCTGACAATTAGATTTTTTAGAAGGCAGTCTACCTTCTTACCAAACAATTGTGCTTCTTTCTAGCTCTGTCTCCCCCGACTACTCTCTAAAACAGGAGTTCCCAAATTGTGGCTGTGGTAAAGTGGTCTGCATTGAGTCCTGTGAAGAGCTCCACTAAGTGACAACCCCATTTTTTTGGTATTTTCAATTACAAATTTGATGATAAGAGAAACGTGGGTGCCCTGTGAGACATTTTGAGGGATGACAGAGTTACAGTGGTCCAAAAAAACTTGGGAACTGCTGCTCTAGAACAGTCTGCTGCTGCAAACAATGGTAGGAGCGGTACGGTAGGAGAGGCTGTGTAGCCACAAAAGCTGCAAATGTGTTAGGCTGACCTGCTCTGAGCAGGATTAGGTGGCCATATCCTAGTTGTTGCCTTGTGGTCTCTGCTAGTGCTCCCTCTATTGCTACTGCTAGGGCACAGTATTGTGGGTAGCAGTAGTGGAATATATTAAGGAAAAGAGTCAAATGTAGACATAGCCTATGTACGGTCACGATGGCCCTATCCCACTTTCCCTTACTGAAGGAATGGTTAGGGGCATATTGGTGCTTCTGAACAGTTCTCAGCTGATGTCTTGGAGACTCTAGCTACTCAACACGTAAAGCCGTGGCACTGAAAACATTGCCGATGTTGTCTTGTCCATGAGTCCCAACCTTCCCCTTGAAGAGCCATCCTTTTACATAAGAATGAAAATGAAGTCATGTGGCCCATTCAACCCTAGACTTCCCTGCTAAGAATACCAGGAAAGTAGCCTATCGCTGTAATGGTTTTTGCAACATGGACGTCTGTCTACAACTAATATGTGTACCTGAGAGCATCTCAGAACACTGCATACAAAACAAACTTTTTATAAAACATTGATAAGTTAGTTAGAAACTTTCATGGCAGAAATCAAATTTTCAATGCTGTAAACCCAACCAGGACTAAACAACCATGCAGTTTAGTGTTGTGAAAGTTAGAAGCAGTTAGAAAACAAGCAAACCAATCAAAGCAAGTATACACATATATAAAAATCATATAAAGGAAAAGCAGCCATCCACACACAAGTCATGTCAGGCTGGGTACCCTGTACCTTTAAAGACTCAGTACAAGAGAATTAAAGAAGCGAAAAGCTGATCATGAGACCTCCCCTTCAGGGCTGATGGCAGTAATGAAAAATCTGAATGAAAAATGGAGTGACATCATAGTAAGTCACGCAATCAAGTATGAGATGGCAGTGATTAGAGAGACCCTCTGTGATCCTGGCCCTAGGTTGAGATTCATGCTTAGAAGTTGCTTTACACAACCCTTGGATTTTGAATCTATGTCATTCAACAGCTGGATAATGTAGGACTAGCACTGAGAAAGAGCTCTGAAAAGGAGATAGGCTAGGTCATGGGAAAGTTGCTGGCCATCAGGCCTCTTGACAATGCAATCTTTTTTTTTTAATCCTCCTGCTAAACCAGTTAAGACTACATAAAAATGAAGCCTTAGCAGCTAGGGAACCAAGTCTCCAATTCTTGCCCCACATCCTTGGGTTAGACACCAGGGCAGAAGAAAATGCTGTTTTTAGCAAGCCTGGTTCCAGCACTAATTGCTAACAAAGGTACAGGATCTGCACAGTGCATTTTCATAGGATGATGTGGTCTGGGAGCAGAACAGAATGCAAGAATGACAGACCAGCTCCTTTAGCAATACTAGAAACCTAAGCAGTTCTTTCACACTTCCTCCCCAGTAGTTTGCTGTCAGTTTAGCCTGAAGAACTGCACGTGTCAACTGGTAAGTACTGGGGCTTGTCACTAGACTGGCATAGACTTTTGGATTATAATCCTTATCATAATCAGCTGGCTTCTATTGCACTTAGCCCACTGTGAAGGAGTTTCTAATGATTTACTAGCCAGCATCCTCATGGAAAAACACCACTGCCAGATCCCTGTTTGTCAAATAAGTATTCACCTATTTGACTAGCTGGGAACTAGAGAGCTTCACCTCGCATACAAAAAAACAGGGCAAAAATACAGGTCAAACACAACTCAACCTGAGCAGAGCCTGTGTGGTTCACAATAAAGGGCAGCATGATGGAACCTACTGCCCAAGGGTTGACTTGTGGTATTACAAGTAATGCTAGCTACTGTCAACCACTATTTTGTACCAATTAGACATAGTCTTCAGGATTTTAGTGAGCTGCCAATTGGGCCCGCAGTTGGGCAAAATGTGGGCTGTGTCTCATTAATAGAAAAAGGTATGAGAAAATCTATGGCCTGTCTGTACCACTGTAACTGGAGATGGATCCATGTCTCAGTCTTTGGATCCATTGGACCCACACTCCCATAGTGCCTCCTCACCCCCGTCTTTGGGAAATTACACACATCTGCTTTGAACAATTCTTGGTGGGTGGGTGACAGGAAGAAAGGATGGATCTTTTTTCCTTATAGCAGGAGACCACTAGAAAATTAATATATTGGGAGACTTGCAGAAAGAGAGGGAAGGTTTTCTGAGCTGGTTACGGAGCTCCACTGAGACTGAGTAGCCCAGAAGCAACTGTTTGAGATGGAAAGTAAGAGGGAGCAGAGAGAGCAATGCAGAAGATGAAAAAGCAAGGCGAAGGAGGGTAAGTGCATGCTGCTTGGGAAATGAGGGAGAATGAGTGGGAAGGGATGAATGAAAGGGAGAGAAGCAAGGGAAGAAGAGATGGGCAAGTGAGGAAGCTAAAATGGTCAAAGCCTAGATACAAATGAACCCTATGGGTGGAGCACAGTCCCTGAATAGGAGATTATGGGACACCCGTCTGGTCAGCTCATGTATAACTGGTGCTTAGCTGTAAATGGCCACTGCCCCAGTAGGAGCGCAGTGTAAAGAAACAGATAGCAGCTGTAGAATGAGTCCATCTGGGGTCCCATTTGAACCAGCATCAGAATAGGATTATATTTGGTGAGGCAGGATTTAAGCCAACTCAGTCAAGGTGCTTGGGATATACATCATTCAGGAAAGATGATGCCCAAAGGACATTAGTCATTGGGTGAATACTGAATCTGCTGTGACACAGGTCCTTCTCTTTTATGTTAACACTGTCACTGAGGGTGTGCCCACACTGAGCAGGAATCTTGTATTCACCACATGGGTATGGACTTGGGAGAGGCTGAGAGGAAAGAGGCCATGTTCATTTAAAGAACATTTTCTGAATCTATGGTTTGGTCATATAACTTCTTCAGTAGGGTTAAGGATCATAAATTCTGGACATAGTACAGGCAGACTACTCAGTGCCTCTATTATTATTCAATGGACTGAAGGTTTGAACCATTTCTTAGTGGAGGGTGAATTGTTGGGAGTCAGGGGAGAGAAGAAGGAGGGTGTTTTTTAGGGATAAAGTCTCACCTTCTGCGCACCTGAGAAGGCGTGGTAGTAACATGAAACATAGGTCATAATGGCCTTCTCATCCGGCCTTAGCGTGCCTATAATATCTGTGCAAAGAAGGAAAAGAGGTTGAAAGGATAAAGTAAGAAGCAGCACATAGAATAAAATAAAACAGTCATGGGTGGTGTGAGAGAGGGGGAGAAAACTTCCCATCATGCATTGCAGGACAGGCCAAACAGATTTCCATGCGGAGAGCTGGGAATTCGGATCAGAACGTGATTAGCAGGGTTGGCTCTGTAGTTCAAAGCGGCACTCCCTTCTTCCTCCTAATATCCAGCTTTTGCTCCTAGCTAACTATCTGGGCTACATGTTTTCACACCCTCTAGTCAGTAGGCTTGTCCTAGCTGTGACTGGGTAGGATTTATTTGTGGCTTGAATGTTTTAAGTATCTGTGGGTGGGTGTGTGGGGGGGGCGGGGGGTGTACTCAAGTCAGATACTGCAAAGATCAGGCTGCTTGCCCACAAAGTCTACTTCCCACTCTTATTCAGTGTGCCATGCATGCTCCTCTGGCACTGACAGTTTGCTTGCTTTGGTGAGAGCATTTACAAGGTCTCACCTGCAAAGATTTTGTTTAGGTGATCATAGCAAATAATTACTAAGCAAAAACCAGCAAGGGTACATCTGTCTAATCTCCACCACAGGGTGTGGGGTGGGAAAGGGAAGAGGAGGTGAAAAGCATACATCTCAGACTCAAAATATGGTACCTCCTGCTCCTGAAATCACAGAAACAGAGGGTTGGTCAAATCAATTCTTTAAACCCTAGATGAATCTGGCTTGTATTCAGGGTATAAAAAAGGACTTCAGGCTATATGACAGCCTGTCCTATGCAAATGCATGTTAGAGAACTGATAAATCTTTGCAACAGTTTAGACCTAGTTTAAAAACACTGTCCAGGCCAAGCTCCACACCCTCCCAAAACAGGAGATCAACATCAGACAAACTCAGATGGGGTGCACTTTAGTGTCTGAACAGCAGTGAATGGCAGCAGAGCAAGCCTAGGAAGAGTACTGCACCATGTAGAAGGTCTGTATGTGATTTCCAACTCTAGGCTTGTTGGGGTGGCAAGAGCTGCTACTCAGCCATTAGGAAAGGAGTCTTGTATTCCAAACCTGATACCAGAGCTCCCAGTTCCAATGGATTAATGTGTGGTCTTTGGCCCTGTGCACTGAAGCAGTTTCACTGATCTCTGAATGCATGAGTGCACCCTACTAGCTCCTTTCCCTCCCATCTCTGACACCGGGAGCACCACTTTGAACCAACAGCCAACTCTGCCAAAAAATAATAATAAAGATGCCCGTAGCTAGAGAGGAGAAAGAGAAAGAAAAAAAGGTTTGGACATTAGCAACAGGACCAGGTGCGCTGTGTGGAGGGAGCTTGGAATCCTGCGATACCTTCTGGGCTCCTGAGAAGGCGTGGTAGAAGCTAGAAACATAGGTCATGATGGCCTTCTCGTCAGGGCGGGCCGTTCCAACAATGTCTGTCAAAAAAAACCTGAGGTTAAATGCATATCGATTGATGAGAGGACAGCAAGGGACAGGGAGAACCAGAACTGTCCAGGGTGCCTGGTATAAGGGGCAGGGAGTTACAGAAGAGTCCGTCTCCACACACTCTTGTGCAGGGCTTTCTGACCTGTGTTTGCCTCAGGTAGACAGCCTCAGATGTCTACCCTGCACCCTTCCCTCACCAGCAAAACTTCTCCCAAAAGGACATGGAAGCCAGGCCCTGGCTGGGCTCGTGGGACCACAGTGTGTTTTGTGCTGGAATGTTTCCTTTCTCTCTTGAAGGACCTGCCATAGCTGAGCAGTCTGCTGTTGCGGTGTTAAAGTGTTTTTTTTTAAAAGGAGCAGCTCCTTCATTCCTGATCACCCTACCCTGACATGAGGATGGCTTAAAATTCAAAAGGGTCAAATGTACACAAAGCTCTCACTGATTTTACTGAGAGCAGTTCAGGATCAGATGACTGTTATTCACACTGTGAGGCTACAGGTTTGTTCCATTCCTTCAGGGAGAATTGCTGCTGGGAGAAACCCCGCATGGGCCAAACTATTGGTCTCTTGTTAATTTTACTGGGACCTAAACCTAACCCCAGTAATTTACTGGATTTCTAAGGTGACAGCTGCAAAGTAGGAGGAAACACTTGCTAGAATTCATGATTCTCCGGAGGGGCGGAGGGGCGCACTCACAATGGGAAATGAGGGGTGTGAAGCAAGACTTGTTACTAGGGTTGGGACAACCTGTGCTAAAAAATGTGCCAGTAAAATGTTGGTTACCTAAATGCTGATTAATCAAGTTTTAGTTACATCTGCCCCACCGCAGAGATGTGCTATTTCACAAAGGCCATTGCTACTCTCTACATCTTCCTTGCCCAAAGCAAGATTGGAACGTAGCCTCCCTTTTCCAAGCCAGCTGGACTTGGGCAAAACAGTCACCTTATAAATTAATTTCTGGTCGGTCAACCATTGTTTGTGCTCTAGAGTTGCAGCCCCAAGCCAGAGACCCCACATGTCTCTAAAAGGTCTTCTTGCCCCAATGCCTTCAAGGAACCAGTTACACTGTCAGTGAGAGGCACTTCTGAAAAAAAGTAGATTTCCCTTTGTTTCCAGAACCAGTCAATAGCATAGTCTCATGCCCCATATTGCTGAGCAGTTGAGAAGGAATCTGTTTATAGAACAGTCTCAGAGAAAACAAGGGAAAACTGGCAGAGTTGATCTCACTGAGTTTGTTCTTCTCTAATTCTCAAAAACTGCATCTGGTAGATGGAGGTCACCAACTACACCAGAAGGGTCCAGCACATGACTTCTAGAAGTGGCACCAGACATTGGATATCCAACACTTTATTGTTCTTGGACATACCAAGTCTAGATTTGAAAGGGATAGGGAGCATAGGTCTCAGGTAAGTTTTAAGTTCATGGCAATAAAATGAAAACTATAACTCAAGGCAGCAGTAATAATGCAGAACTCTGACAACAGAAATGACAAATTGGTCTAAAGAACAAGCGGATGCCTGTAGCCACAACTCTGGACCATGGAAATTGAAAACTAGATCAGACACAAGTTGAATCCCTTTGTTTCATCTGATTAATAGGGCACCATGGGCCAGAGACAGAATGCACTGGTGTCTCAAGCACGTTGTTGAGGCAAATGAGACCTCAGTTATATTTGGGAAGCAGCTATTTGGATTGTTACGCATTACACAGAGATATCATTGGATCTGCTGTTGATTCAGAATTTAGTATGATACCCAAAATGGAGCCCTACCCATTCAACCTACACTCCCTCCAAAAAAAAAAACCCAAACAAACCAATAGATCCAGGAATTACTCATTTCTGCCTAGTGCATCAGCCCTGGGCTAAACATTATGCAGCAGACTTGGTGGGGCACAAAGAAAGAGAAGCAGAATAAGTGATTATTTTTTCTGTTGTAACATTTGTTTGATTTGTTTGGTGTGTGGGGAGGAAGGGAGTGGTCAGAGGGTAGAAAAATCTGGTACAATACAAGTCCACCTAGAAGAAATAGGAAATATCTTGGGAAGACCAAAGATAAAAAAGTAAATTCTACTTTACCTTCTGCATCCAGCATCTTGGGGATATCCAGGTACTTCTCAGCCACATCGAAGGCGGTGTTTAGGTTAGTAAGAGGATCATCCTAGGAAAAGAAGAGTCAGATTGTCAGCCTCAAAACACCTTAATAGGAATACTACACTTCTTTGGAAAACAGAAAGCAAGGTAATTTGATGTGGTCCAGATACCTTGGTCTACTGACAAGAATACACACATGAAAGCCCTGCTGGAGCAGACCCTATTAAGAGGTTAAATAACTAGGTTCATTTTAAAGACATGGTCTACAGATTCAGTTATGTGACAAGATTAAGATGCCATCTAGTACTTGATTGGTTAGGAATTAAAGTTGCAAACAGATGAAAAAATATCCTAAATAGGGTGGAATTTATAGCTTTCAGGGCCAGAAGTCACCATTGTGCTCATCTACCCTGCAACAACTATACCCTCTAACTTTTCCTTCAAGCCCATACACAAGCTACAGACTTGTTTTTCAAATGATATCCAGTCTCTATTTAAAGAGACAAAACACGGGAAAATACCTATTGCTAATGGTCATTACCTAGTTCTGCTAGGTCATGGGTATCAAACTTATGGCCCACAAAGCCATGCTGTGTGGCCTGTCACCAAAATCTAGAGCAAAGAGCTCTGCCTGTGTTACAGTTTGTGTTACAGTTGGGGGGCGGGGGGTGAGTGATGGCTGTGTTAACTCTCGTGGCCACCACTGCCACATTCAGATCCAGCTTGTGAAAAGCCCTATGGTCCAGATCTGGCCTGGGGATTACAGAGCTGCAGTCTGTGCCTTCATTCAGCATTCCTTGCCCAAAACGTATTAGGGATTTCTTGCACCTGCCTTCATCACTCTTGGGCTTCTAACTAACCTGGGAAATGCACATATAGTCGGCAGTATATACCAAGACTCAGCCTCCCTCCACCACCACCTCTCAACCAAGTGTGAAAGCACTTTGCCCATTATTCTCAAGGAGGCAGGTCTATGCTTAAGTGAGGAAACCACCTCAGAGTACTGACAGCATAAAACTGCTGGCTCTTGCTCTGGTCATTGTGAAAGCCATCTGTGCTTCAGCGCTGCCTAACAGCGCTATTTTGTTGTACCATGAACAGGACACTTGTAACTGTGAACATACATCGGTGCATCTCTATATACCTAAGGCCTCTATCCAGAGCTCCACCCTGATACACAAGGGAGGGATTTTAATTAGTTTCCAGTCAGAAGGAACCGCATCGTAGGCTGGAGTTATGAGGCCTGTATGTGCCAGTTCCACCACAACTGTCTTGTTCCTATCTATATCAGGAAGAAAACATTTGAGGCTGTACCTGCTCATCAGGAGCTCAGCTCTGAGGTGCTGCAACTAGTAAGCATGCTTGTGTATTTACTCACCTTGTATAGACAGGGCACTAGACTCATTGCTTGAGAGAAAAATGAAAGCCCTACATTTCATAGTTTCATGGTAGCTAGGGTCAGGAGGGACCTGAACAGATCATCTAGCCTGATCCCCTGCCACAGGCAGGAATGAATGCTGGGTTCACAAGACCCCAGACAGGTGATCATCCAACCTCCTCTTGAATTTGCCCAAGGTAGGGGCGAGGACCACTTCCCTGGGAAGTTGGTTCCAGATTTCGGCCACCCTAACTGTAAAATATTGCCTTCTGATCTCTAACCATATTTTATTAGCCAGGCTGTTGCATTAAAATGAAGGAGTATACCAAACCCCACCCACCAACTCATACCTTAGCTCATCCCCTCCATGGCATTTTGTACTATGGTACAAGCAATGCTATTAACGGTATCATTTCTCAATCATAACTGAACGTGAACAGTTTGGCATTTTATGTGCCTGAAAAAACAGAAAAGCCTAGTATTGCTTCTGCTCATCAGCACAAAGCCATCTGAATGCACATCCTGATAAGCATGCTCCTTTGGGAAAAAGAGGAGTGAGTGCATTAAGTCAAACCATGTATAAGGGTTATATAGCTAAGAGGAGTAGAATCAAGTTAAAAGGAAGTTTTCAGTTGAAAGTTGGGAGCGGCTTCCTGACAGGGAATGTCTACAAGCTGGAAGGGTTCCCAGGGGAAGTGCTGGAAGGCCAAACGTGTAGGAAACTGTACAATCACTTTGATCGGTCAGTAGGTTTATATTTTCTACGTAAGATGCAAGATTGAAGTGGTCCATCCAAGAACGGAGCTGATGAAAGAAGGCTATCCAGTGTTCAGCAAAGTTGAGCTTAGAGATGAGCTAGGATTCAGGCTATGTTACTTAGAAGCAGAAATGCTTTGAGCAGGTGCCAACCCCTGGGCTGTGTCAAATGCCAGCATCTTGTTCTCCTACGCAAGAGCTGAGTGTGGGATTTTTTTGCTGGTGATGGACCAAAGGTCAGAAGGGAAGTCATACAGGCTTTACAGTACTTTAGTACAACACTTTAAAGATCATCTCAGCAGACAGGGGTATTTCTGTTAGACATCTCTGCCCCCTGCCCCTTCTTTCCACACACATACCCCACCATATAAAACCCAATGCCATGTGCTTTGTAAAGCACAGAGCCCTAGAAGGAAGCTGAGATGTTATGCAGAAGACCTGGCTTTCATTATCTTTCAATCTGTTCAGGTTATCACACTGTGCCCATCACTGTGCTGACTGTGCGCTACATTACACATTGTGACCAATCTCTGTTATATAGTTCTTTCCTCCTCCTTTCTCTTCATTTCTCCAAAGGGAAATCCACTGCAGGTGGATTTAAAATAACAACAATCTATCTGCCATGTAATGTTTATATTAGTGAAGGTAAGGTTGAAGTGCACATCACATTTGCAATGCAAAGCAATGAAGTTTGAGGTGGTTCTTAAAGCCTGTGGGAGTTCAGTCGACAGGCTTGCACTGGCCCCAGGAAAGCACCCTCTCTTGCACAAACAAACTTTACCTTTTGCAGTTGATAGTTCTGCTGTGCTAGAGAGACAGAGCTCTCAATCCTGGTCCTCACCCTGGAGCTATAGACAATTTTCCAGGTACACAAGACCAGAAAGCTAACAGGAGATTCTGCTGGGAACCAGTGCAGTGAGCAGAGGACATGTAACATGTTTTCATGGTAACACATGTTGCTGTGGAAGATGTGCTGCTGAGTCTTGTGACTTCCTGGGCAACATGCATGTAGACTGCCCAGGTCTAGCTCAGTCAAGAGGTAATGCTAGGAAGTGTTTCTGAGGTCAGGTCACAATCCTTCAGGATGGAAAGTAGTCTCCTAGCCAGCCAGAGAAGGTATAATACATTGCTTTTGTTTGCTGCTTCAAAGGAACATAGGCAAGGCATACATTATGGGCTGACTGGACTAGTGGTGAGCGTATATCTCCTACCAGACTGCTTAAGACCCATGATGCTGCTGTGGGCCACAAGTCTTTATGTACACTTACCTTCACTGCAGACACCAGTCCTTCTGCAGTGAAGATATGTACAGGGACAAGACAGAAGCAGAGAGGGCTGTGGAGGAAGGTGTTGAGGAGGGGGCAGACACTCCACTGAAGCTGCATGCCTTTTGATCACACTGCTGCCCTGGGGTGGGCTAGACTTTCCCAGGCTACAGCCAACCAGGCCTGTGCAAAGTGGCTAGTATTCGCTTCAGATTTGGATTCAGCCAATTCAGAGGACAGTGATTCGATTTGGTGATTTGAATCACTGTCCTGAATCGATTCAGCTGAATCTGATTTGGACATTTGGCCTCAGCCGAATCAGCTGAATCTCCGAGTTGGCCCCATTCCTCACCTGCTCTCAATGGCTGCCCTACCCACTCTCCCAGATCCCGGCTCTTTAAAAAAAGCCTGTGTGCACTGGCTGCTGCCAAGCGAGGGGGGCGATCCCCGCTGCCCTTCACAGCCCCACACCACATGGGGGGGCTCTGTCACGAGCCCCCCAACCCTTGCCAGCTCTCCCAGACCCGCTATGGCTGCTCTGCATGCCCCAGCTCCCAGACCTTTAAAAAAACCCAAACCCCGATTCACCAGCTGCTGCCAGGTGGGGCAGCAATCCCCACTGCACCCCACTGCCCCACGCTGTGTTGGGGGGGGCTCTGCCATGAGCCCCCAGAAGACCTAAGGCTGCAGCAGCAGCCGGTGAGTTGGGACTTTCTTTTTTTTTTTTTTTTAAAGGGCCAGGAGCTGGGGCAAGCGGGGCAGGTGTGGGGGGGGATGGGAGAGCAAGTGGAGGTCAGGGGGCTTGTGACAGAGCCCCTCACTCAGCATGGGGCAGTGGGATTCCCCCCCCCTTGGCACCAGCTGGTGAGTGGCGGCTTTTTTTTTAAAGAGCTGGGAGCTGGGCTGGGCAACCATGGGAGGGGGGGACTGGGAGACTGGGCGGGGGTTGGGGGGCGATCAGGGGGGCTGGGGGAGCAGGTAGGGGATGGGGCCAAGCAGGGGTCCCCCAATGGTCCCCTCCCACCTCCCCCAGGCCCTCCTCGCCTGCCCCCTACTTACCAGCACAGAGTCCGAGTCCAGCTCCCTGCTGCAGCCAGCAAGGACTGCCCTAATTGCCAACGCTCTCCAAATTCTTTCTGACTTGGTTTGGAGAACTTTGAACAGATTTGGACCTTTTAATTGGTCTCCTGCTTCAATTCGGATTCAAGAGATTCGGACACCGAATCGGGTTGAATCTCCTTTGAATTGAATCAGCACCCGAAGCTTTGCACAGCCCTCGAGCCAACCTCTTTGGGGGCTGAATTCAGGCCATTGGCTGTAGATTGCCAGCTCCTGACACAGATGGTTCAAGAGGCATTCAGAGCGGACCTGAGCGCAACCCCCTCCCCTGCACTGCCCTCAGGTTCTTCCAAGACAGAGGGCCTGAGTGCAGCTCTGGGCTACACCTGAGTTGTCTACTCTGCCTTAATGGAAGTGAGTAGGCTGGGCTTATTTTATCAGCAGCAGTTCCAGGATCAGGAGGAAGTCCTTTTGCACTTGGCCTACAGCGGAGAAACCAGAAGAGAGGAACATTTTGCCAGGGATCCTTCTGGGTCAACAGTATTGGAAAACTATTTAATAGTTTAAGGATATCATTATATTAACCCATTTTAACTATGATTGTAGGTAAATCTGGCCAGAATAAAAACCTAGCTTGTGTGTGATTTGCTTTTGCCAGCTGGAGAGAGCTAGGTCAGATTTTCCCACAACTCCCACTCCTCTCTCTTACACACACACACACACTCTCTCTCTCTCTCTCTCTCTCCCCTCCTCCTCCAGTCAGCACTAAGTCCCCATATCAGAAGATGTTGCCATGGTAATTATTACAGTGTCACCAATACAAAACATTCTTCCATCAACTAGCGATCAGGGAAGGATGGGGGTGGGGGTGGCAGATAGAAGCGCAGAGACAGGGCACTTGGCGTGTCTGTCAGAGCTGGAGAAGCCGGAAGAGTTCCAATTAGGTCAATTTTTATTTGTTATGACAATGCCTGAAAACATATTAGGAGACATCCAATATGGCAATATGAAGCTTACGTTGGCCAAGTTTGCATGCAGATTACAATACTGGAAAGGGAGGAAACTTAGCCATTGCTCAGTCTTCAGGCTGAATGAAAAGGTCAAAGATGTGGTCTGCAGCTGGAGTGAGAAAAGGAATCCCCACCTCCCTTTCTGAGGCTTGCATGCTGGGGGAATTCACCCCAAGAGTTTGCCTTCTGCCATCGACCTGGCTGGGTCAGCAGCCCTGGCCAGAACTCCTTGGAACAAAATAAGAAGCTGTGATACGGGGGTGTTATTGAAATCCACTCCTATTAAGACTGAATTGAGTTCCAAAACTATTGAGCTTTGCACCATTTTAGGCATGGTCTAAATACTAGAACGTTTGGCCAGTTCCCCTTGCATGACATAGCAATGCTGACAACACCTCCAGCATCAATGCAAGCTACATCCACAAAGAGTTCTGTTGTCAGCAGAGCTAACGCTGTACAGGGAAGCAATGAAGCTCCATTAGCTAGGGAACTCCTTTTACTAGCACACACCGTACTCGGGGATTTGACATTGCAGCCAAGCCTTTTATGTGAAACCTCTCAGCAGGGCTTTGTGCAAATGATGTCTATATGTTAAGAGAGGAGGCATACACAGTGCACATCCCTGTGGTTTGGATTTGCTGGTAGTGTGGGCATGCACACACATGCTCTCTCTCTCCCCTCCCCACTTGTCTCTCTCTCTCACATACACAGACACACACCCCAAAATTAAGCTGTGATTGCAGAGCTGAGAACAAATGCAAAACAACACAGAGTGTGGTGACATCAGGAAAAGCCTTAGCTCAGGAAACAGTGGAAAGGAGTGATGAATAAAAGAAAGTCAGAGGACATGAAGATCAGAGAAAGGTGCACATAAATAGAGAGGATGTCAATCTAATAACAGAAACCAAGATTTAATGCTGTTGTTTGAAAACAGCCTTTTGCAGCTAAACTGTGGCAAATACTTTCTCAGCCTGTGATCTTGTCAGCTCACAGGCTATGCAGGGTTGAGTCTTGTCAGTCAGGGCTGTTAAATTCTCTTATATTTAGGTAGAGGTATCTGCAAAATTAGCTCAGATATCTGCTTATTATACTGGAACAGTCTCATCAGTCATCACCAAGACTTTGGGCTTGAGCTGGTTTCTGCTCCTGCTCAAGAAAAGGAGCCAAGTAAGAGTAGTGGAATGGAAAAAGAAATAGTTGAGCTGCATGCCAGTGGTAGTACAACACAGTGCAAAGATTTTAGGAGGAGGCTAATGTAGGGAAGGTTTTTGGCTACTTGCCTTCTAAAGTTCATACATCTGTTCTGTTTACCAGATAGATTAGATCTGTGCTACACAAGCTACTCTTTAATTAGTTAAATAGTTCTCCCATAGCAAGAAAGGAATAATGGGCATTTTGTAACTTTAGTGACATTGTACCCAGTCAGATTAGTGCACCATGGGCCCAGTACTGCCCACAGGGCCAGCCCCCGACACCATTCATCCAGCCTGCGTGCTGGCCGCACTCCACTCATCCAGCCTTCAGGGCCAGATGAGTTGGATACCGCTGATGTAGCCTATGTTGAAAGCAGAGAAGACTGTTTGTCTACAGTAGAGATTCCAGATGTGTTAGTTAACATCATACCTTTAAACTGAAGTCTAAGCAAAGCCTAGAAGAGCAAAGGGAAAGGAAAAGGGACCAATGGCAGAAAGGATAGAGCATGGGGAGAGGTTCTTGCCAAGGGAAAGTAGACAGGGAAATGGAAAAGGACTAGGCCTACTTTATGCTACACTGCACTTGAGCAAATTCATACTCAGAGCTCCTCTGAAGTAGCAGAGCTCGCCTTTCCTTTGGCAGTTACACCACCTCTGCCGAGAAGACTGAAGCTTCTTCTACCATCTGGCAGAAGCCATGTGCTGATCCTTCTGAACCTTCTCCCAGATGCCACTGTCCCTTCAGCTGCTGGTGCCTTCCTCAGGCACACTTTTCACTCAGGTGGAACAGCTACAGAACAGAGCAGGGGCGGGCAAAATATGGCCCACGGGCTGCATCTGGCCCACAAGGCCATTCTATCTGGCCCATGGCGCCCCTAAAAAAATGTAGAAAATTAATATTTCTCTGCTCTTGGTTCCTGTCAAAAATGACAGGAACCAAGGGCAGTAGGACCCAGGGGAAGCCCGACGGGCTCCCACAACAGCAGCAGGCTGCCCCCGCCCCCACAGCCAGAAGCCCCTTCTGGGGTTTCTGGGCTGGGAGCACATGGCTGCCCTGGTGTGGGAAGCTCAGGTAAGTGGGGCGGGGGGGGAACACACCCGGGGCAGGGAAGGAGCACTGGGGGAGGGGGGGGGGAAAGCCCACCCTGCGGCTGGTGCCCTGTGCTGCAGCTGCTCACAGCTCGCATGGGGCTGCCTGTGCCCACTCCGGACAGCCCCGTGCGAGCTGCAAGCACCTGCAGCGTGGGACACCAGACGTGGGTTGGGGGAGGGGATGCTTCCCCCCCCCCATTCTCAGCTATTCCCTGGGCTCCTTCCCTGCACAGAGAAAAGCAGCCCCTCGCCCGCCCCATGGCCAGCACCCCATGCTGCAGGTGCTCGCAGCTCGCAGCCCACATGGGGCTGTCTGGAGCAGACAGGCAGCCCCAGGCAGGCTGCAAGTGGCTGCAGCATGGGGTGCTGGCCATGGGGCGGGGAGGGGCTGCTTCGCCCCCACCCCCCACGCTCAGCACCAGCTTGTAACCCGACCCCACTGCCAGGCTGGTGGTGGGGGCGGGTTACAAGCTGGTGCTGAGCATTGGGAAAAGTGGCATCTTGCCAACCCCATGGCCAGCGCTCGGCATTTCAGCTACCTGCAGCCTGCCTGGGGCTGCCTGTGCCTGCTCCAGACAGCCCCGCGTGGGCTGCGAGTGCCTGCAGCAGGGAGCGCTGGCCATGGGGCAGGCGAGAGGCCTCTTTCCCCCACGCTCAGCACCAGATGCGCTGCCCCCCACCTGTACCGCAGGGCTGGGGGGCACTGGGTGTGAGCAGGCAGGGGGCCAGTGGGAGCACAGGGCTCGCAGTGGTGTCCCAGAGCCAGTGCCGGTGGGGCCCAGAGCAGGGTGGCAGGAGCGCGGGGTCCCAACTGGCAGGGGCTCTATGGAGCCGGGCCAGCTCCCCCCTCTCCCTGCTGGTGCAGCCCAGCCCGGCTCCACAGACCCCTGCCGGCCTGTGCCCCGCTCTGGGCCCCACCGGTGCTGGCCCTGGGACACTGGTCCCAAGACACTGGTCCCAAGATGGTGACCAGGGGGTAGGGCACCTGTCAAGGGGCGGGGCTACCCATGCGGCCCTGACAGCCTGCCAAAACTGGGTAAGCAGCCCTCCACCCAAAATAATTGCCCGCCCCTTGAATAGCACCACAAAGAGTATTGCTGCCAGGTCATGAATGTTTGTGCCGGAAAGGTTGCAAAGAACAATTTTTCCCAAAGAACCTTGTCTGCCTATGTCCTTAGACCAATACCCCTAAGGTCATGAGCAGGCACACACTGTGGCAGCTTGGCAGCTGGGGCTCCTATCTGCTGCTAGAACTGCCAGCAGGGACAGACAAGCATAGATGAGGGTCCCGTTGATGCTGTTTCTCTTTACGATTTTATAAAGCAGGCACAAGATGAGAGAGGAGCAGGGGTTGCCAGTCCCTTCCCACAGCTACTTGATTTGGACAAGATAATCACCCTCATTTTCACTCTGAAAAGCTAGCAAAGACTTTTTCCCCCTTTCCTCACACCAGGTTTGTTTGGATTTGGGTTTGGCTTTTGTTTCTAATAAGGGAACTCTGTAGTTTCCCAGCTGGATTTTTTCATTTTCAAAGATACATTGTTCAGCTGCTTTATTTTTCCAATAGAATAAACTGAAAATGGGATTGGTTCTAACCATTTCTTTTTTTTTCACTGCTGCAGTTTGTGTAAATAGGTGGAGTCCTCCCCCGTTGTTTATTCAGAAGCATCAGGTGCTGACTCAAGACACAAACTGATAGGAAAATACAATTAACTGTTCTACAAGACAATAAAGACCTCTCAGGTTATTGATTGCCTGTAATTTGAGGCACCCTATAATTGACCATTTCAAAGACACAGCTAATCTGATTAGCTCATTTGCAAGTTGCTTATTTGTATATTGATCCCATCCACCTAGCCTCATTGCAAGAAACAGGGATCCAGTAGAGCAGTAACCATTGCTACAAGTGGCATGGGCAGTCCCTGTTTGTGGCACATGATAAATCAGGGAGGGGACAGGGAGCACAGTAGCAGACAGGGCAGGAAGCAGAAGACAAAGCAGCAGATCAGGCAGGGAGCACAGGGCAAGAACCAGAAAGCAGAGCAGGAGATTGGGAAGGGGGTAGAGAGTGGGGTGAAGAAAGCAGAGCAACAGATTGGGCAGAAGAAGATGATCAGAGTGGCATTTGGGGAGGGTGTGGGATCAACTGGTGGCATGCTTGCAAAAAAGGTTGGTTCCCACTGCACTAGCAATATGACTTCAATGACTTCTATAGCCAATGTGCTCAATTTACAGGTACCACATATATATTTTCTTAAACTACCAGCCCCTCACACTGATCTTGGTATCAGACAGCCAGCTTGAGCCTTTCCTTCTTGTGCATCATCACCATGACTAAAAATCCTTCAAAGATATGCCTCAGTAATCTCTGTACAGTCCCCGTGCCTTCAGTGAGTGTGCACAGATATATCTAAGTATGCTGCTTTATTGACAATACAAAAGTAGAAACAGAATCCAATTCACTCCTTCATACCTCTGCTGCCTGAAGAATGCTGTGGGTTATACAAAGCACTAAACACTTATTTTGGTCACTAAGTCATACCTACTGTTTCACAAAGGAAGCTGATCTTTCAAAGAACAAGATGGTATTTTTGGTCATTTTTCAAGAGGTAGGAAACTTCAGTGTAAGTACTTTTTTTGTTTTTGTTTACCATGCTAATCTAAGGACTAGGAAGAGCTGCAGTGTTGTAGCTGTGATGACCCAGAGAACAGGCAAGAAGCAAGTTTTGCCTGATGGTATTTTTTTATTGGACCCAACTATATTGTTGGGGAGAGGCATTAGATAAGATTTCAGCCACACAATGCCCTTCCTGAGGACCTTCACTTTGTTCACCAAAACTTGTCTAACATCACTCCCAACTATGCAGTTGATCCAAGGAAAGTTATTACTGTAACAAACCTTCCTTCTCACATAAATATCAGGAAGTCATCTTAGAGGCACTGGACTCTAACTACTAACTTGGCAGCCCATGACAAGTCTTCACTCTGGCAAAAGAGTACACATACGCCTGTTTCTCAGCTGTTCTGTAAAAAAAGGCACCCCCACAGCCCAGTATCCTGTTCCATCCTGTTTGCTCCAGAAACACTGCCTCTAATGTTGACTTAACTAGCAAATGCATATAGTTTGCACATGTACTTAGTGTCAGACTTGGCATTGCTGAGAGCATATCTGCACTACAGACTTCCTGTGCCAGGCAGCTCAAACACTGCACTGGTCTGTGTGTACTACCTCCCCAACTGAAAACAGCACAGCCATGTTCACATGGTGCTGCAGGCAAATGATTTATCCCTGACCCTCAGGAGTACTAATTAGTCCACCAGCAACACTGCATGAACACAGATGCCTTTTGCAGCTGAAGAGGTAGCGTGTGGAGAGCATCAGGGCGTGCCTGAGTGTGTTGCTGCCCAGCACGTAAGCCTGAGTTGCAGATGCACAAACTTTTGCAAGTTGGGACCTATGCACATGTGACTGATTGTTCCTACATAGTACAACCACCAATAAGTCATCTGAAATCAGGAAAGAGCAGGGAGATAATTCATTAAATTTCCCTTGGTGAAGTGGAATGTATTGATTTCTCTTTTTCTTCCCCAAACCCCAGTTAGTGTCAACATCAGTTGCAGCTGAAGTTCTCCAATTACTGCATGTCAGACTAGATTTCCTCCCTCTTATCTTCCATAGACCTGGGGCACCTGCTCCTCAAAACAAATTAAGTTGGTACCTTTCGTAGCTTCCCATAGTCGATGAGCTCTGGGCGATGTCTGTGAATCAAAGCACAAAAGCCAAGACCATCCTTCCAGCTGTGAAGAAGGCAGAAGAGGACATAATTAGCGATGTTCAAACAGGTGGAGTGGCAGGCAGCTGACAAAGTGCACAACAGATGGGACCAAGATGCTGAGAGCCTAGATCATTACTTCAGGCTTCATCTACTTTTAGCTAAAGCTTCAGTAAGCATTAAAATGTGCACAAGGCCTATTTCTGCGTTAGGCTCCTATCCTACTCCCGCTGAAGCCAATGGCAACAATGCCTACAGACTTTAGTGATCTGGGATCATTTTTATTGCTGCCACATGTATTACCACAACATTTTCATTGTCAAATAGAGTCTGAACAGTACTCATGCGCAGAAACTGAGCTTGGGCATGAAAAAGAGGTAAATGTCTGAATTTGCATGAAAACACTTCTAGGAAAAGACAGATAAAACATGGAGGGGAAAATTATCACTCTGAGTTACACCTACCACTATGTTTGCCATCTCTGCCCTCTCTCCAACCAGTTCAAGCTTTTCATACAGAATCAAAGAGAGAGACAAGTCTGATGTCCATTAAGTAGCAGAAATGACCTGTCTCCTACCCTCAAAAGGTTGGAAGAAAAGAGAAAAAAACCCCAAACAAAGACAAAAATCAAACAGTTTTAATCAACTGCATGTTTCCCCTCACAGAAAATGGCTTATTCCTTGCAAAGTATGTGTTGTACTAATTTGTTTAACCAAACTGCGGGCTTCAAGTACTGGGGGTCCCTTCATTTCCAGGAAGTGTTTGCACACCCTAGCAGATCTCCCTCTTCGCTATGTCACATGATAGCCAGGCTGACAAACCCTCCAGGTGTAGATGCAGGACATACCAGCAAAAAGTGCTTTTAGCTCATAACGGTACCCTGAACCATACCAGCAAAAGGAACCGTACCATTTACAGTTCCTTTGACCAGTATAAAAATATTAACAAAGCCTCTTCCCAGCATTTCCATGTCAGCAAACATTTCTAGTGTAGACTTCACTTTAGGAACTACATTTCCTAAAGCTATTTGTAGTATCACTGGTTCAAAATTTTTTTGACCAGTCTCCAACATGGACAGCATCTTCAGGGAACGTAATGCTCTAAAATATTTGTCAAAGGTAGTAACTGTGGCCAGAGTAAGGAACTGGGAGGCTGGTAATCTGGGTGCTGTGATGGGCTCTGATGCTAATTTACTGTATGACATCGGACAAGTCTCTACAGCCTATTTTTCTCCTGTATAATAGAACGGTAACAGCAAGTCTCACAATTTCCTTCAGAATTTGATAATGCAAGACACCTAACAGTGCCAAGAGTCCTATGGACAAACATGATCTGTCAAGATCATAAAGATAATCCCCACCTCTGACTCACCTGATATGGAAATTCTGGATGTTCACATTTTTGTAGGGAGCTGTCTTCCTCTGACACCATAATAAAAGTCCTTCTTTAGCAGATGTCTCTAGAGAGAGAGCAAAGGAGGCAAGTGGGCTAACCAATTTCTCTTGAATTTTTTCATCCCTTGGGTTCATTCTGGCTAACACAGCACTGAGCCATGCCTTTAGCTTCCTTTTTTGAGGGAATGTTCTCTTATATAGCTCTCAGATTTAGGACAGACTGGTAGCAAAATGACCATGTCCATGGATCAGCCAGTAAGGGAATGTTCTGCAGTCTATGACCGCCTCCCCATCCATTTCGTGCACCTCATAAATACTCTCCAGGGAAGAGGAGTTAAAAACTCTTCCCAGAATGTCTGTACCAACCTATGACTTGGCCAGAAAGGGAAATCACAGCACAAGCCAACTTGGATCTTAGTGGCTCCCTGGTGACTTCCAGGATATGCTGATTTGGTACCACCAGAGCTGGATCTCATGTAGCAAAGAGATGCAGTTGCCCTGACTACTAGGACCATCCATTCTGAAACAGCAGTGGAAAAATACCAAGGTTTACCTTCTACTGAGATATCCTGAATGGCAAAGCGAAGGATGATGGTCCAGATCATTCCAAGGGTCATTTTAACATTGCCATCGACAATTTCTGCAGGGGGAGAAAAAACAAGTTCACGCTGGGTGTCCAAATCCCAGTGGAAGACTGAATAATGAAACCTGGGGAGCGCTGCCACTTACAGAGCTGAGAGCTGGCATTCCAGCCTTACCAGTCTCATCTATGCATCTCAGTCCTACTACTGACCACTGAAGAGACGCCGACAGCCTTTGAGACTGCCAGCAGGGGGATGTTATACTACTGTAAAGGAAGGCGTGAATTTAAATCTCTCTAATGCCCCGCATAGAGGCACTTACTGCAGTGAAAAGTACCTTTTACAGGCATTGCTGAAGAAGCTTAAGAAAAAGCCACTTCTATTCTGGAATAAGTATCCAGAGGGAGTCACAGTGGTATAATGATCTCAATTTGACCATACCAATATAATTTCACCAGCGTATGGGTGAAGCTTCCTCCATATAGATAAGCCCTGAAAGCTGGTTCTGCGGTACAGACAAAGATCCACTGAAACAACCAAGAGCCACCCACATTTAATTTGTAAGCAAAGCTACGTGCTGGTCTTCAGACTGCATCTGTGGAGGGCTACTTTCAGATATAAAACTTCCAGTAAAATAAACCAATGTGTTTCTGCATCAAAGTGTAAACACAGGGGCTGAAGAGAAAGTAAAAGGATGTGCTTGCTTATCTGCATGAGTGAAGCATAACATCCACTGAGATGTCAAGCAGATTGTACTTTGTTGCTCACTGTACTCTGCAGTGTAAATCAGCTGGGGCTGACAGCTCAGAGGCTTTAGAAACCAATCCTGTGCGCACGTGAGACATAATCTGTTAAGAATTTGAGAGAAAAGTTCTGGAGAGGGCTCAGAAAAGGGTTGTAATTGTGCACAGATCAGTGCCAAAGAATACAAATGACATAGCCGACAGCTGGTTCACATACTCCAGAGAACCCCTGATAGACATGGAGATCCTGCACAGGTTGAAAAGGAAACTCTCTCAACATGTTTAATAAGCCACACTAAAATATATGCCCTGTGTTACTGCTACCAGAGGTTATGAACTGGAAAGACTCCTGTATAATTTATGCCATGAGTTCTTTTTGGACATTGACTAGATAGTTGCTCTCCTGCAGTTTCCTGCTCTGATTTCAGTTATGAAGCCATTCCAAGCTATTCTGCTTTATGGACAAAAGGGTTCAATACAAATTACTGCATTAGGCTCGTACCAATTGAATGCCATCAAAAAGGCAGGAAGGGTTTGGTTTTGCATCAATGCACTTATGTTCATGCAGCTATCCCAGCACTAGTGCAGATGGCATGTACTGGTGAAAGGTAGGCTTGGACTAGTTGTAGTTCCCAGCATTCTTGGTTTGATTGTGTAATTCGCAATATTTGGCATTTTCCTTAAAGCCTCAGCTCTGAGCATCCAGGAATTACATGAAAAGCTCAGTTTTTCATTTTAAATTGGGCAAAAATGTGACTGTTGAGAAAAGCTTGAAAACACAAATCCTGACGGCTTCAAAGGATTCCAAATAGAAAATGAAAACTCCAAAAGAAATCTCGTTATGTTAAGCCAGTCTCATGGTTCTTGGAAGCTTGAGGTTGATAATGTAGCCACCATGACATTCCCTGGTGACTTACCAGAGCAAACCTTGCTGGTGCAATCCTGGTTTGTACTGCGCAACAGGTTTGCACTGATACAGATCTCCCAATTTTAGAAAAAAACCCCTACAAACAGATTAGCCCCTTGCTAATTTAGCCCCACTCCCCTTGCTCCCAGCACACACACATACCTCCTCCTAGTTACAGGACACTTGTAGGCTACAGTGCCTTTTTTATTCCTACTTGGGACACATTGGTATAGGAGCTAGGTGTGAAAGGCTTAATTTGCCCAGGAAGAATAACCAGAGAACCATTCACATGGGGTGACGCGCATTTGTGCAATTGTATTGGAGAGATTTTAATAAGGCCTTAATAATAAATACATAAAGCACTTTTCAGTCTCATTATTTTTGTTGCTATTATTAAAAACATCTGAGATGCTACAGACAAAACACATTAATGAAAACATCTTTGTTTTCTATTTATTTTGTGCATTAGATAACAGCTTGCATGGGGTTTTTACAAAGCAAGACAGAAAATATTTACCCCCCTCAACACAAATAAGAGAAACCTATGATTATAAAAATCACAGCAGTTGACAGGGAGGCTCGAGGCATGTCTAAGACCTGAACATCCTTTCAGCTTTTTAGATTAATGGACTAGATTTAAATCTGGGAGTATGTCTTTATTTTTGAAGATACCAAACAAACAATAATAAGTGAATCAGCAATGTGGAGCAGGTAGTATTTTAAAAGTGTATTTTAAATGGCAGCAGAGTGGAAGTGACTTCCATAACATCATGTGGGTGGCAGGGGCTAAAGCAGGAATATACGAAGGAGCTCTGGCTCCCAGCCCTATGCTCAGGTCACTTCTCAGGCTACAGCCTCCTCAACTCAGCCCACCCTCAGTGCTCTAGAAGCAATTTTGCACTTTTCTAAATTAAACCAAAAAACGGAAGCTGCGTTTCACTTAGACCCCCCTGAACCCTCAGCTTGCTGCTTTCCTGGCATTGCACAATCCAGCCATGTCTGATCTGGAGGAACTCAGAGGTTTCCTCCATTTTACCTCTGCAAATGGCCACATGACAGTTCTCTTGATCAAGAGAGGTTGAGCAGCAGCAACCTCCCAGGCATAAGCTAGTGCTCTGAGAACAAGGAACCATCCTGCGTTCGCAGTGAGTGCAATTAAGAAAAAGCCTTCTCTGATTATTTTTGTTCCAAGTTACAAATTTGCTACTCTTAGCTGGTAGTGATCAAGCAGTCTTCCCTTTCAGAGCCTAATTACAGTATACTTCCTGGGACCCTGTGGACAAATTCTCTCAGGCGGATGAAAGAGGACAGCGGTCCCTCACCTATACTCCCAGGCAAATGTCCCACCTTTGCCAATGCACTTTCCCAGCACTGTGCAGAGG
Source organism: Alligator mississippiensis (assembly GCF_030867095.1). Classification (NCBI taxonomy): domain Eukaryota; kingdom Metazoa; phylum Chordata; order Crocodylia; family Alligatoridae; genus Alligator; species Alligator mississippiensis. Next base: position 231,972,619 of record NC_081825.1, read on the forward strand.
TGTAGCTTAAAATGCTACCTGGGCAGCACAGGGTGGGAGTGTGCTGAGTGGGCAGCTAAGCCTTACTTCCTCACGCTGGGCCTACAATAACAGAGCCACGTGGCATGGGCTACTGCTGCCTCAGCACAAGCTCCCTGAACATGGGAGGCAGCGGGGGCTCTGAATTAGTGTCTAGAGCTGGTGCCCTACTCTCTCTTTCCCCCCAGGTTATGCAACTGCCACTGCATTCCCTGTCCCTTGGGATCACTCTCAGGGCATTTGACTCTAGGATTCCAGAGATGCCTACGAGCATCTCTTGTTTCTAATACAGGGGGCAAGGCTCCTGGTGCAAGGAGGAAAGGGAGTCCATGGAGTTTTCTGGCTCCCTTGACTACAAAGTGAGAAATTTCACAGCGCAGCAGAAGATCTAAATCAGTGGTCCTCAACCAGATGAATGGCACAGGGCTGGTCTTCAGGACAGATCCTGGCACTGCCCCCTCTCTGCTCCATGCTCTGAAACTGGTCTGCGGTGGCCTGGCACTGCACCCTCCCACTTCCTGCCCCCTAGAATGGAGGTGCCAGAGCCCAGCACTGCCCACTCGTGCCCCCTGGGATTGAGGCTCCGGGGCTTGACACCATCTCTTCCTGCCCCCATGCATCACAATTAGGTCCTGAAGACCCAGCACTCCCTGCATACCAGGATTAGGTCCCAGGGGCTCAGTGCTGCCCCCTCCTGCACTGGGATAGAGCCCTGGGGCCCGACACTGCCCTTGCCTGGCCTCGTGTACTGGGATCAAGTACCCCAGCCAGCATGCAGGACCTGGGGCTCTCCATGGGCCCAGATATTTGGCAGCAGGGGGCAGTGGCACTGCTTCACCCCTCCCCCACAACTTTCTGGTCCCCTGGGGAGCCCTGAGGGCTGGATGACACAGTACTGTGTGCTGCATCTGCCCCACAGGCTGGGGGTTGAGCACCCTGATCTAAAGCAATTAAACACAACTAACTAGAGCAACCCTATACCTCCTGGAAGTAAAGAGTCAATGTTTGCTCCCCATGGTCATAACTGACCCTGAACTGTTTGGGAGCAGTTCACGTATGACAGGAGAGGACCAGTGACCAGTGAGTGCCTCCTGAGGCACTGTTTGTGCCTCCTAGGTGGAGGTCTGCCTGCCAGGATTCACTGCACTTCCTCTAGCAGCATCAGACTGTTCTATGCAGCAGCAGCTAGGACATGTTACTCATGTGATTTACATCTGATATAGGATGGATCAGTTTGACACTGAAGCAGCTGAAAGTTTGCAGCCAATGGCTGGGAATTCATTTGCACCACTGAATATGCTCCCATTTGATTGCTATTATTGCACTATGCACGAACAACGAGATATGGAATAATTACTGCACTTCCATCCATTTGTTTGACAGCCAATTAAGGGCCTGACAAATATGCACTCTTCAGGAACAAGACTGGCTTGTTACAAGGATCTGGTTTTTAAAATGCCATTCCCTATGTCATATGAATGACTTAATAATCCAGACTCTTTGGATAATGTAATGGTACCATACTGTCTTCTCCTCCCCTACCCAGGCAGTAAGATGCAGCTTTAGTACTAGTAAGAATTATCTTTTCTCTTGGCAATTTGTGTGAGTCACCCACCAGAATATAGCTTGTAGTTACCCCATACAGAGAAGCAGTTTGCACCGTTTGAATAACTGGCAGAAGAGAAGATACTATTGATTAAGTGAGTGAGAGACGCCCGTCTGCTACACAGTAGTCATCAACATGTCAGCTTGCATCCAAATGAGAAACATTAAAGACGATCAGCCCTATGGTCACCCCAATGTTTTGTTTATCCAAACAGGAGACCTAAAATAAACAGCCTCCAAACTGAGGTCTAGAGGAGGCATGCGGCTACTGATGGACTAGAACCAAGACAGATCTAGGACAGATTGCTAACATTGGCCATGGGGGTGTAGATGTCAGCTCCATCCCTTCACTTCCTGCCCCAGCTCCCTAATTGGGAGTGGGCAAGAGATGGAGACAAAAGATAATCCTATGTCACAAACGCTGTAATGCTGAGCCATCTCCTCATTCTCTCTTTTTTCCCCCTGTCTTATTCATGCCTGCACTGCCTGGAATTTAAGTGGGTGTCCTGCTCAGATGGGACTTTTATACTGTTGCGGTCTTCAGCTTTATTTTCCTCTCAGTTACCTGGTAAGAATCAGGAGTAACCTAACTAAAATCAAGTTATTCTGCAATAAGTGACAGAAGAGCCATACCCTGTGCCTTTAAGAAGCTGATTATTTTTTTTGCAGACTGGAGAAACAAGTAAAACAGATTTAGTCAGAGGTTAAATGTTAGCACCTCTTGACCCTGACTGAATGAACCCTGACTGTTGTCATGAACAAAACAGTATACCTGCAAGAAGCTGAGAGACACCTTTCCAACACGGAGTTTTATAAGTTCCTGACTCAAGACTTCATGGCCCAATATCAGAGGCAACTATACAAGCTCTGAAAGATGCTACCTCTTGAAACACAGGAAAGGACTGATACTTCTACCTCCCAGGATCCCAGGCCGGGCACCTTTTACTTATTACCCAAAATCCACAAACCTGGCAACCCGGGACTCCACATTATTTATGCTATTGGCACTATTACATACGGAGTGTCTGGCTACGTTGACTCATATTTCTGTGTGCCATTGGAGCTGCCAGCTATTTGAAGGACATCATAGATTTCCTAGCTTCTATTGACAAGTTTCCATCTACCACCATATTAGCTACCATGGATATCACATCGCTGTACACCAACATACCACATGAGGATAGATTACAAGCCATATGGAATATTATCTCTGACATTGACATTGCTTCTGTTTCTACCACATTGTCCTCACACATACCTATTTCAGATTTGGAGACTATCTATACATACAAATGAACAGGACTGTTATGGTCTTACATGTGCCCCTCTCTCCCTCCATCCATATATTTATGCCAGACCTTGGGGACTGCTTTCTCTGTAGCTGCCCTCCCATACTCCTTGTATATCTAAGGTACACAGATGGCATCTTCATCATATGGGCACACAGGAAGAAATCCCTCGATAAATTCTACCAGGACTTTAGCAATTCCCACCCCTCCAAACTGACTTTTGAATAGTCCCACTCAACATATACATTTTTTGGACACCACTGTGAAATGTTGCAATGGACACATCACTACCATGTTATATCAGAAATCAAATGACTGCTACAGCTACCTTCATACCACTAGCTTTCATCACAAGCATGCCACTAGACACATCATCTACAGCCAAGCTCTACATTAGGGATACACATCTTAGGTATTTGAACCAGGTATCTCTTTCCAGCAACAGCCTACCTCTTATTCTCAACAAAGCACCAGGACTTGCTCCAGACCCAGAAGCCAGCTGTGCCCCCTCATCAACACATACTACAGCATCACTGGACCACACAATGTGGATTATAAAACCTGGGATTCATTCACCTGATCTTCTACCAACATTAGATGTTCCATCACTTGGTTACAGCACCCCTCTGCTCAATACTGGAGAGAAATGACAATCCCTACGTGAAAGAATGAATGGACACCGATCTGACATCAATTCCAGAAAGACACACAAGCCTGCAACAGAACACTTTAACCTCCCTGGACATCCATCCATGTCCTCAAAGTAACTGTTCTTAAAACAACAGGATTTTAAAAATCAACTTGAATGCAAAATTGAAGGGAAAGAAGTCTTCCACAGACTGGATTGTGTTAAGCATGCTCTCAACAGACTCTGGGTTCTTATCCCATTATCTGTACTAGTTTTTATAACCCCCATGTCCCTCAATGAGTTAGCTGCTTTTTATTCCTTTCGATCTCTTCAATCTACCTTCATCTCTCTCTGCAGTGCCTCATGCTTTCTTCCTCCTTTCCCTATGCTTTGTATTTATATTACTTTATTCCTTTATTCTCTGCAAATCCATTCAGGGCTTCTGATGAAGGGACCTGGCATCTGTAGTTTACAAAAGCTCATGCCTCTGAACACGTTAGTCTATTAGGTGCCACCTCGCCCTGCCTTCTACCTGAATCCTGATAGACATCAAACTCCAATTTGGCATCCAATTACATCCAAGAAGGACCCCTAAAGAGGTCAGGCAGCTTGAATCTCTCTTAGAAGAGATTTTCAACATCACATGGATAATTCGTTTGAAAGCCACACCTGGCTAAAGCCTTCCTTGAACCAGGTTTACATACAACAAAAATCTTGTAGGCAAGAGTCTTGATCACACAGACTAAGCTTAAATCATTTTTAAAGGTTAATACCAGTGCCTTCAATCATATTTTCTCAACCTGTGGTACACGTACCCCTGGAGGTACATGAGACACAGGCAGGAGGTATGCAGGTACTCCAACACTCTCTCTCTCGCCCTCTTTTCTTCTCTCTCTTGCCCCTTCCTCCTCTCAAAACTGTTGCAAAAAATTTGGTGCACCGCACATTGTGCAGCACTTTAAATTCCCCAGTAATAATTTGGTGTGCTGCACTTTGCGTGGCATTGGTTTCAGCCCTCCTAGCTTTGCCCAACATCACCTCTAGCCCAGGTACATACTTGAGTTGTGCACCCTTGGTGTAAAAGGTGGCAACCCTACCCATACCACATCAGACATCTATCATATCACGACCTTATATACACAGCCCTTCTTCCAACATATGGCACGCATTAGTCTGTAAATATAAAATCCCCTGGAAAATTGAGTGTTGGGGTACTTATTAAAATAAGTTAGGGGGTACTTGCTGTCATAACCCAAAGGTATGATTTTGTGTGTGCTTCGGCACTAGAATTATCCCTGTTGAATTATAGCTTCATTGCACGGTGGAGTTTTGCTGTATAGAGAACCCGCGTGCAAGGGAAAAGTTCCCGCCAATTTGCAGCTCTATTTGCGGCGTGCATTTCTCAAGTTGCAACAGAAATGCACGGTGCAAAGGAGTTCCCGCCACCCGTATGCAAATTTGTTCCCTGTTATTGGCTAGTTCTAAATTATTCCCACGTGGCGGCTAGCGATTAGCCTGCTAGCCGTATAAGAGGCTTGAGCGGTTTCCGCCCAGGCCGAGGAGGACTCCACATCGATCTCGTGGGGACTCTGGGTACACGGCAGGGCAATAGAAACCTTGTGTGAGATTCAGAGGAGTCTGGCGGCCTGATCCACCGGCCACCTCTTCCCGTCTTCGAACGATAAAATTTTATAAGACGTATCTACGAGTTTCCATTTCGGTGGCGCGCTTGTCCAGGGCATCTGGAGCTCTGTTTACATGGAGCCTAGCAAACTCCACATGATTGTTCGTGTCGTGTTGTCTGTAACCGCAACTCAAGCAAGTTTTCCAGCCTGCACCGCGACCATCTCCGGTGTAAGTAAACAATCTTCAAATCTACCATTACGCGTCTGTGCCTAATTCTAGCTCTTCGCCCGTCCTCTCCGATCCGGCGTGCCCGGGCTGCTGGCCACAGCCCGCGTGCAGCGCGAAAAGGGCCCGGATCACACCCGGCCCGCACACTTGCTACTTAAAAGGTTGAGAAACTACCTTAGATCACTGACTGCTGATGTAGTTGTAAACAGCAGTTTCTTCTTTGTATTGGTTATGTTTGCTTACTCTGCACTTTACTCAAAGTGGACACAGAGAATGTCCTGCTCTGCTAGTTGTTTATAGCAGGGCTGTCCAGCTGGATGCCAACCAATATGTGACCCCCAACCTGAGGCTCCTGGTCTTGTCCCTCCTTCCCCCATCAATCTCCTGATGCTGTCACCAGGGTCTCTGTGCTCTTTCTCTCCCTCCTCCTGCTTCCATGTCTTTTTCTCACCCTTGGAAGTAGGGCAGGACAGCACAGCAGTGATGCACAGTGAGTGCAGTGGGGAGAGAGGGTGAACGTGCAGGACGTGTCCTGCGCAGAGTGTGACCAGAAGGCTTGTGGCCCATGGCCTCCCAGGAACTGGACAACCCTAGTCTAGAGAATTTGAACAGAATGGTTGGAAATGTTTCCTCCGCCATCTTTAAAACGATAATGGTGGATGCCAGAGAGAGTATTGAATAGGGCAGCAGTTCCCAAACTCTGACAGATTGTGCACCACCAATTTAAAATGATACAACCTTAAGTACCACCAGCATTTTTTTCCATTTAACTTTAAGTACTACCAGCAAATTGTTGTCATATAAAGTAATTATAATAAAATCTGTTAACGTGTACCACTGACAGGTTATCTGAGTACCACTGGTGGTACCCGTACCACAGATTGGGAACCGCTGGAATAGGGGATAGATTACTCTAGATATATCCAATTCAATGCTCTCTCTCCATAGCATCCATTTCTGCCACTCTCAAAACAGAATGCTGGGCTAGATGAATTAACCCAGCACAGCACTTCTTATGTTCTTAATTCAGATTCACTCTGGTTCTCATATACTACCACAGTGAAGCAATTTTTCCCTTGAAAATACCAGAGCAAGCTTGTTATTTGGTGGAATGTAGAAGAAAAGTCACAGAAATATTTTATTGGCTTCAAGTTTGAGGAAAACAGGATTTTACAAGGTTTAAGTTCTAGACTGAATTCACCCAACAGTTTCTTATTTGGAGTTTTTCCCCTGAGCTTCCTTTTTGGAAGGAAGAAGGAAACTATTCATTTGTTTAATTTAACAATAACAAAAGCATCTAGATGCAGATGGCAAAGTCCAGTAACAAATTGCTTTTGTTTAATATATCTATTTTTAGTTTTGTTTCAAGGGCCAAATTACTTGTTAATTCTATTGAGCAAAGCACAATAGTCAAGTTCCAGATTTCAACTAAGCAGAGCTCAATCATTCAAATCTGTGTGGCTCTACCACCAGGCAAGTCTCTTCCTTTCCCAGTCAGTCTGGGTCTTCAGATACTCCCCAAATTTGTGGCAGGCATCCTATGTGTAAGGCTAGGGCCCAGAAACCCTGGGGTTCAGATACCTATTAGTTTCACTTGCTCCTAGCCAAAGGGGTGAGGAGCAAGGCCTAGGAAACGTGAAAAACCAGTCCCCCATTACCACAAAACTGTGCAGTTGAGTTTCCTGCATTTGGAGAACCTCACAGGAATCAGCCTGCCTGGAGTGCAAGGGACAGGCCTCACCTTGGGGAAACTATCTTTACAATCATTGTGTTGCCCCTGCGAGGCTGATCTCATCCAAAAGGCTGAGTCGATCTTAGCCAAAACACTTTTGTTTAACACAGGGAAAAATGAAGCCCAGGCTGCAGATCCTTCATGCAGGATGCTATGCCACATGTGATCTCTTATCTCCCTTTATAAGGTCTCACTCATGGTTTGAGCAATTGGCAATTTGTGTAACATTTTTGGTGGAGAATGTGGGCATCTCACAAAGATTCTATACGAGTTTGTGCCCCTGCTGCAGTTACCCTTAAACTTTCCAAGTCCCATGACACTTGAGCAAGTTGTTTATTTAACAGAGCCACCTCTTCCTGACTATTTGTCAGGTAAAGGAAAAGATTTTTAGAAGCCTCCCTTAATAGCCAAATCACTGCAGCTCCTTTTCTCAGGGAATGTGGAGGCTTATCATACAATTCAACATATTTTCCAAATTTTTCTTTCAAATCAGTAATAGTGCAGGCATCTGCTACTGCCTGTTCAGTCCAAGGGCTATGCCCAAATCATGGCAGCACTTGCTTCAACAGATTCACGTCCTGCAGATACATAGGCAGCGGATTTTTGACATCTTTTATATCTGCCTCACCCCTTACTGTCTTTCTTTTAAACATTCTAACTTCCGTCTCCTGTATTGTTCTTACTGCTTAGAGTTAGTCACCGTCTATTATTTCTTAAAACTATTATGCCAGTCCGTAAAACATGACAAAAGTTCGACTTTCCAATATCACCAAGTTCAAAAAAACAAAATCCAAACCAAAGCAATGGACCTCTCTATAGGCAGTCTGAACTGCACAGACAGTCCACAACCCACAAATGAGCTTCTAATCATTCATAGCCCACAAACGGGCTTTCTAAATTAATCCAAGTTCAAAGACAAAATTCAAATTAACTCAGTGGGCTCCTGTACAGGCAGTCCATAACCCAAAGTGAGCTTCTATTTCTCTAGTGTGGTCAGTCTAACCCGAGACCACTGTACCTGGCACTACTACCACCAGGCAGTGTGCACACCTTCAGATAGACAGACGAACGAACACACAGACGAGACTTACTATACAGATAACATAAAACTGATTAATAACAGCAATATAGAAGCTTATTCACCCCCACATGCATTCTTTACCAAAAATGTTACACAAATTGCCAATTGCTCAAATCACGAGTGAGACCTTATAAAGGGGGGTAAGGCAAAATGCCACATTTATTGATTACATGAATTAGACACAGAGGTTCGGACACACCACTCATATAGGCGCACACAAATCGTCATATATATTATGTATCATACACACAGACACACACACATATTACAAACTGACATAGACAGACATACAGACAAAACCACTCCAGTAAGATGTTATCGTTACCAGCAGATGTTACTCAATATTAGCACTGGATGGCCAGGTCTAGGCTTATTGAGGATATGAGCAGGGGTATACAGGCATGCATGCCTGTGCTCCATGAGGTTGCAGAGAGCAGATTCCCCATCTTGGCTTGTCTGCATCTCAGTTTTATAGGGATTTCAAGTCTTTGTTCAGCATTGGGGTTTTTCCATACCCAATTTCTGTTTTTGCAGTTGCTCTTTCATTCGTCTACATCTTATCTCAGTCCGAGGTCAGTTTGGTTGTCAAAGTTGGTATCTCAGCTTTGGGGTTTTTGTTGTCCGTCTGGCAGGATGTGTGCATTCTTCTTCCTCGTTATCTCTCTTGTTCTTGGCCTCAAAGGGATTCTTCAGCCATTCATTAATTAGTTTACTGACTGGTAACTTACATTTGGTGCCTTGTTGCTTGCATAAACAGTTACATCTTCTTCTCCCCATCTCTATGCCATTCTCTCACCATTAACCCTTTTACACACACTCATACATAAAGGCTATGCAGAGTTCATTCACTTATGTCAAGCAGAAGGATACAAAACGGAGTTTTCAAGTTGCTTACAGGACAAGACTAACATGGTTACATTTCACCATTATTACATTCTATATTAACATCAGCTACATTAGTTCAGTTCCTGCTACGCAGGGGCGGGCAATTATTTTGGTGGGAGGGCCACTTACCGAGCTTTGGCAAACTGTTGAGGGCCACATGGGTAGCCCTGCCCCTTGACAGGTGCCCCACCCCCTGGTCGCCATCTTGGGAAGTCCCACCCTCTAACTTCTGACCTTTGCCACCAGAAGTCCCTCCCCTTGCCCCCAGAAGTACTCCTTTCAGCAAGGGGTTTTGCCATCTCAGAACCAGAATAATACCAAACTATATTCTAAAAATCGAATATCTACAACATTAATTAATTTGATTTAAAAAATATTTTTGTCCTGATTTGTGTGTGTTTGTGTAGTATACATAGAAGTGACTGTACAATAGCTTAAAATGAAGTCTTACTCTTGTATATTGCAGGGGAGTGGAGGGCTTCTCTCTCCCCCTCTCTCATTGCATGGACACACACAGACACGCACACACCCTCCCACTCCTGGCCCCTTGCTCCCATGGTCCGGTGATGCAGCCAGGGGCCACGTGGTGCTGGAGAGGACAGCAGGTGGGTATGGCAGCAGTGAAAGCCATGGCAGGCAGAGGCTTCCAGTTGGAGGGGTGGGGGTGGGAGGGGGGCTGAAGGTGGAGTGGGGCTGGGCTTGCCTTGCTCCTGGGTCCTGCTGGCTCCCACTGCCCCTGTGTCTCCTGTCATCTTTGACAGGCAGCCAGGAACAGGTAAATATAAATTTTCTAAATTTTTTAGGGGCCCCACAGGCCAGATAGAATGGCCTGGCAGGCTGGATCTGGCCTGCCCCTGCCTTACACCAAGACAGAAAGGACTCTCTTGGGGTGAGGAAGGTACTTTCCTGGCCAATAATACTGGTTTAACTGCTGGAGAATATGATTTCTATCTCTGGTAGTAAAGTCACCGGGATGACTTTCTAGCTGGGTCCCACCTACTTGAGCAATTTATAGCTCCTTTTTCCAGGGCCACATGTTCACTGCTTCATTGTTTTTTTATTTTCTGGTTTGCTGCTGCAATGGCTTTTTAAAGTCTTAATTAAAGCCCTTAAAATGGCACGCATCAGGAAGGGTTATAATCCCTTCAGTAAGTAGTTATTGCCATGCTTCTTGAAGCAGAGACCCATTCCTAATGCTGAAGATAACTGCTTTTTACCTAGCACCTGGGACTCATGAGGTGGCCAAAGAACTCCTGCAGTGTGCTTATGTTTATTACTCTATTAAGTGGGGCAGTCTGGGTGAAACCTGTGTGGGATGCATGCAGGAAATCCATGCTTGTATAGTGATCACTTAAGCCTGGCTATTGCCTGAGCTATCATTAAAGAACATGAACAAAAACTTGAGCTACTCCTTGGTCCTAACTTTCAGCATTCCTTGCTACTGTGGACTGAGCTCCCCCATAGATTCAGAGGCTTGCACACATAGAGCAAGGCAGGGTTTAACTCAGTAAACCAGGTAGCCCCATACTAGTTCCAAATGAATCTTTGTCCTGAACCTGCCTCATGCCATAGAAGGTTATGCCAATCTCAGGGTCCCTCCACAGCCCTGCACTAGTCAGCTAAATGCAACCTGCATCCCAGTTCTACAGAGCTTCAGCAGAAGCTTTTGAGTTTTGGCCAAGGACACTGCAGTGGAACAGTTTTGCTCTATGAACAGGCTCATAAGTCATCTTTAGACATGCTCTGGGGTATATTCAGTGTCCCGTGCTTCAAAATGGTGGCAGGGGCACTTTAACTAAAGCTCATTTGATAAGCTTTACTTAAAGCACCCCCACCACCATTTTGAAACATGGGGAGGCTGAATTAGACCACGTTGGAGCAGGTGTCCTGCAGATGTACAGGCATCCATAGGGCTTGGGGGATGGTAACTGGGTCAGGCATCATCTTAGTCCTCTCAGTAAAGCAAAGGGGCAAACAAAGACACCTATTTTGCGTGCAGACTGCCTCCATCCCATCCTTTTTTGAAAGAAGGGGTCTGCCTAAGGAGGAAGGATGGATTTATGGCCATGGGCAAACCTGAAGATCTGGGGCGACTGGTTTGGATTCTGGCTTAGTTGGCTAACTTTGTATTTTCTGTAACCTAGCTGCGTTCCCCACCTCACCCCCATCCCCTTATGTTAGTCCCTCGCTCGGGCGATCTGTATTTCCCTACTGGCTTTGTCATCTTTTTGGATTCATAACTCTTAACATCTAGTAATAATATTCAATCTATTCTCTTCCTGCTCTTCTCCTGGACTACTTCTGATCTTCCACCAGCTGTAGCTATGTCTGTCCTCTGAGTTAGTTAAAACAGTTGGGAGCCATTCAGCAAATCAACAGTGTTTGTCTGATAGTCTCCATTGTCTGACTAGGAAAAGGTTATTTACCTCTTGATGATCTTTAATGACTCTCCTATTCAGGCACAGACTGTGAAGTCTTAGACTCCCTCCATATTACACAAGAGGGGTGATGCAGTCTAATATGGCAAATGCGCTGAAAGATATTAACAAAGCTGTAAGCCTGCAGGGAGTTCAAAAAATAAGCTAAAATTCTTAAGTTCAGCTAGACAGACTCCCAAACCTGTCACCCCAGGTCTTCAGGATCCAGTACATTTGATCTGAGTCTTCAAGAGGCCAAGAAGCGATAACTGAGAAGTGATAACACCAGATTCTGGTTACATTTACATAGGAAGTTGAGCAACCCCAAGGTCAACAACCTCAAGCATATTGTGATGCTCTGGGTGAGCCGCCTCCTAAATGAGAAGCCATGTAGCCACATCTGCAAGACAATTAGGGCAAGCTAACACTCATTCAGCAGTGCATATTAGCCTGTTCCACATGGAACTGCCACATGGAGGTGGTTATAACTCCTTCTGGGCAAGGAGGAAGCCCATTTGGATCTCAACAGGGTGCTTGAAGGTACTCACTCCAGGGTGCTCCAGGGAAATTTTAGTGTGTATACTAGGGGCTGGCAACCTACAACCTACGGGTAGCATCTGACCCACAAATCCTGGATGCTGGTAGCAATTCAGTGGTGAGGGGGAGTTGGCAGCAATTTGGCAGCAGGAAGAGTGGCAACTGGGTCAGAAACACATCAGCAGCAATTTGGCAGCAGGGGAAGCGGTGGTGGCCAGGTCACAAGTGGCAGCCTGCTGCTGGAGAGACCTGCTCCATTGCTTCCAAAAAGTTGCCAATTGCTGGTGTAGACATGGCCTCTCTTTCTCTAGCCAAGGGAAACCAGAACCAGGAAAGAGGGCCGTGCAAGGACAGAAGGAGCCTGGGTTCCCTGGAGAACAGCAGTCAAAACCCCAAGTTACATCTGACTGCCCACACAGGTGAAGCTCTAAAGAGGACACACTTAAATGTCTGGAGGGACTTGCTGGTTGGGATCAGGACTGGTCTTGTATAGGATGGCTGGATCCTGAGGTTCCATTTCCCAGAAGCTGAACCAGTACGGGAGTCCGTACACTAGGAGTGTGCCTGAAAGGCTACACTTTGAGGTGGTGTCTGGATGCTGCTAAGATCAAGTGGACTTAAAAACTCCAAGGTTTGGGCATATTAAACCTTCCTACCCTCACCTAGCCCCTGTGAGAACAAACCTATAAACACTTTTGAAGTTCTCAGGTCCTACAAGAGCAGTGGCAAAATAAGTACTTAGATCTACATTCTATCCTGGCATGGAAGGACATCAGTGTTATAGAGTTGGAATTCAGATCAGGGGGAGGTAATTTACGTTTGCAAATATTAGAGCACTTAACTGAGACCTGAAGTAGTCGCTGGTTATTAACAGGCACTGAAAGCACATTTCTTGCAAGGATTACAAAAGGACCTTTTTATCTAGACTGATAAACTGAGGAAAGCTTTAAGGCCACTGTTTTCAAAGCATATTCTAATTGAAAGTGCTTCTCTGTCTGGGCGTTAGTGTTTGATGCCCACAGCCTGTTTCTAGAGATGTGGAATTCCTAGAAGAGCATAATCAGTCTTTGGGTATCTCAAGCTGAGTACTAAAGTCAGTAGGGAGTTGAACTAGAAAATTTGCCCAAGACCCCACAGCTAACTTGTTGCTGAGCTGGGAAAGATACCAAAGAACCTAGCTCACATCCTTAAAGCTGGAGAGCATTACTTTATACTGTAGTACTGATAAAAGTTCAAGCATAACTAAAAATAACAGAAACTAATTGAAAAAAATGGATGTCTCTTGCTGCACAGACCTTCTGTTTCTTGTAAACTTTTCATTTTGTAGTTTCCCTTAGACATGTTTGCAGTAACTCCAGTGTTGCAGCTAACTGCTCACAGATATTGCCTTGTATCAGTGAGCTTGCTGAGGTTTCCTGTTCCTAAAGTTGTAACTCTTTCTACACTAATACATGCAGAGGGTGTGGTGCTAGAGCAGTGGTTCTCAACCTTTTTAGACTCAAGGCACCCCATTCCATTCAATTCAGTTTATTAAGGATCCTGGCTAAATGTCATGCTCCTGAAAATGACATAACACACATACATAAGCGGCGGGTGGTGAGCAGGGACTGCCCGCATCTGCCATCCACGCTGTTGGCAGTGGTGAGCAGCAAGTGGGGACTGCCTGCAACTTCCAGCAACTGCATCAGCAGCAAGGTGGGGTGGGCAGCAGCGACTGCCTGCAGAAGCCAGCAGCAGCCAATCTCAGGGTGGGTATGTGCTCCCCTGTGTCCCGTCCCCCCTACATGTCTTATGGTTTATCTTGTGAATTATGTTTGCATACCTAACAGTGCTAACGTTGTGTAGAATCCTGTGTCACCCTTTCTCAAGGCACCCTGGGGTGTGCTGGCAGTTTGGTTAAGAATCACTGTACTAGAGGCTCTCAAGACTTAGGGTTTCCCTCACTTTAGCCATGGATCCAAGGGCTTTCAGGCTGCACAGCTGGAAGCCTTGGAGGTCCTGAGAGTGCCTGCTTTAGCCAGAGTTTTCACAGCTTCTTAGCTCCCTCCATGATATCAGCATCTTATCTACTCCTCACATGAGATCCCCTGTGGAAGAGTCAGCTGTAGAAATTAGGGGGTCTCGTCTAAGCTGACTCCTGAGGCACAGCCACCTGCTTCATTTTCATGTAAAAATGTCCTTTCTCTGTCAGCTGGTGTGCTCATCTGAAGTGAAAACTTTTTTGAAATACTGAAACTTCCCACTTTTGACACCTGTGAACACAACTGTCCACATTGCAATTGGATCAGAGCATAACTCAGGATAGAGAAATGGTCAAGTAAAGCGCAAGGGACTGCACAACTATACTCCCACTCCCACAGACACTGCAGTCAGATCATCAAGGATGGTGTTTAAGTGGGATATAAAACCTCAAGAAGCCAACATGCTTCCTCCTGCCACTGTCCCAGCAGAGAATGGCCTGAGCTTGGTTAAACAACAGAAGGGAGGAGCAAAACAACACGGTATGCCAGATCAGGAGAGAATGGTTCACTCAAACTAGGTCTAGAACCAGGCGAGTGGCTTCTTTACCTTCTGCTCCAATGGACACCAACTTGACTCCTTTGCTAGCAATGAAATCCAGGGCCTTGTTTACGTTGGAAATTTTATGGACTCGCATTTTGCCTCTTTCAGGCTTAGCCAAACGTTCACCTATTCAGAAAAGAGAGAAACAAAAATGAGATCCCCTGCACACCACAAACAGATTGCATAGCTCAATTAGAATGGCCTAAATCGTGCAGACCCCTATTCTTGAGCTACATCTCCCAAGTTCTTGCCCTCAGCAGCAAAGGTAGAGAACATCTGTATGTTGGTACCCAGGAATTTTAATAACTGACATGCTGTGCTGACCCTCCCCCAAAACAACTTCCATGAAAAGGATACCCTTGAAAAAGCTGTTTGAGGGGAAGGGAGCATTGCTATTATCAACCCTTAAAGATTTACTGAACCAGGCGACTCGTTAAAAAGCTCTGACTCATGCTATGGTGACGCCTATTAACTACAGATTACAACGGCAGGTCTTTGATCCAAAACTCACTTCCCTATATGATGGGTCAGGACCTGAGCTCTAGGAGGGTCCGAGCATTCTCAGAAAAGTCTCAGCTTTTTTAGGACTTGATGCAAGACTCATCTTTCTTTAGATATGGAACAGCTAAGCACTGAATGACCATGACTGCATGTACCAGGAATAAAAATCACCTGGAATTCTTCCTCTGCTATGAACAGCTTTATAATTAAAAGACCTGCAAGATCAATTCCTCACCATTAAGGGATCTGGTGTACTTCTAACTGCATATAATGGGGCTTTGCTGTTACAGTGGGGGGCACCTTAAATGTTTACAATAAGGTAGCAGGAGGGAGTGACACAGCTCATGAAGAAAAGTAATTAACCTTTACTATTGGAGCTGGCTTCTATAGTCTATAAAATAGTATATATGTTTTATAGCAAACACCAGTTTATGACCTGTATCGGATCTGGGAGAATTCACCGATAATTTTTCTAAAGACATTGGTTTGAAGTGGTATGCCCTTTCCTGGTGCCATCCTGCACATATTCAGGTCACCCTAGTTTTACTAGCACTAACCTATCACTAACAGAAAACTAATTAAGCTCAAACCCTTGAGCAGACCAAATGAACTTTCTGCAGGTGCTCCTATCCGAAACTAATTAGATGGCACATCAGAAATCATTCCATATGAGACGCATCACTAATCAACTACGCAGCACTGCCCGAATTTCAAACAGCAAGCGGTAGAATGGAGAAAAAAGGTTGGGGGCAGGGAGGGAGCAAAAGCTTTTACACGTAGGACAGAGAGTTAGCAAAAAGTGCAACATCCACAAGGAAATAAAAAGGTACATTTAGGCAAGTCATTTCTTAGCCATATATGCTAAGGTTATCTTCAGTCACTGAGGCTGCTGCTAGAGCTCCACCCTGCATCTTTTAAAGCCAGGGGAGCAGGATCAAACACATTACACTAGGTTTAAGGATGAAAAAGGAGAAATGAACCATAAAGAGCTCCTCTACCCTTGTTAAGTAAGATGGGGTGGTCTCTTTAAAAACAAAAACAAAACCAGGAGAAAATAGAGGGGGAAAAGCAGAAAGTAATCTCAACCAGCACTCCCTCAAAAGTAAGAAAAATATAGAAATAAAGCCTTTTGAAAATGTTTTCTTAGTTATTCTGGAAGGCCAGTTTCTTTAACTGTCACATAGAAAGAAACAGACAATTGGCTCTCTCAAAGCAAATACCCACTGCTGACTTCATCCTCTGTTGTCAATACATTTCTTTACCTATGTTACAACCTCCACCTTAAAGACCTCTCCTATTGAATACGGAGTAAAGAATATGCCATTACGTGCTGCTTTCTGTTTTCCATTTCTTCCAGCCTGGATAACTAAAGTCATTGTAAAACAAGAGCAAAGGCGGCGTGATCAGTTTCATGAGTTTAACTTGAATTAATAAAGAATAAGAAATTGAATTTGAGGCCAAAGCTTCAAACAACAGTATCCCCACAGAACTCTTCCCTCATAATACTAATTAATTCAATTATTAAGATGAAAGCATTCAAGAAATGTGCTTTACTTTCAGCTATTTGCATTATTGTTCTGTCCTTCTTTCTGTCTAGCTGCTTCCACCTTCTGGTTCTCATGTGCTAGCCCAAGGCTGCAGTTTGTAAGCCAAACAATGCAAGGAAGTGTTGGCTTAAGTACTGTTTATCATGGAATTTGTTCAGTAGATAATTTCTATTAGTCATCCCTTTTGTTCGAGGGGAAAAAATGTTCGTTCTTTCCTTCTTTCTAACAAGAACTAAATTCTGGGCCCAGTTTATTTGACCTTATAGGGTGCATGGGGAGAGAGGGTCTTCTCAGGGAAGTGCTGGAATGCAAGGTTGGTGAGAGAAAGCTCTCTTTTGGAACAAATCTTCTGGGGCCTGGTTTTTATCTTCCCAAAAACAAGGGCACCTTGCTTTAAGGAAACCTCTGGGCTTTCCTTGTGAATTTTTCCCCTCATCATCCTGTTTGGGAGGCAACGGGGATGTTGAATAAGGCTGGTCAGTGGTTTTTAAAGACAAACAGTTTTTTCATTGTAAAATACCAATTTGTCAAAACAGAAACTTTCTGCAAGACCATGCCAGGAAAGGAGATGAAGTTCCAGCATGAAATTACTGGCCAAACCTAGAGAGAGAGACAGACAGAGACAGAAAGAGATCGAGAGCGAGCCCTGTGCTTAGGGTATGTGGAAGCCCCAGATTCAAGCCTCTGGCACAAACAGGCAGAGCAGAGAAATGTTCCCAAAAATGGGAACATTTTTGAAGTTCTGCAAAGTTTCATGGGATGGGGTAACCACGTCCTAGTGCCAGCGTGTAGGCTACGTTGTTCCCCATTCTACTTGCAAGCAGGATAGTTCACGGAACAAGCAGAGCAATCTGCATATGTCATGGATCCACCCTGAGCTCCAGTAGCTCCCCCACTTCTGCTTCTGTAGGTGCTGCTACCAAGGACTTGACCCCTCAACCTCAACTCCAGCAGCTGTGACTTCTACCAGGCTTGTGGAGTCAGATGATGTATACTCCGTCATGGAGGGTCTCAACTTTGCTCAAAAGGCTTAAGCTGGGCCACTGCTATTATATTGGGCACGTTGCCTCATCGCTGGTTAATTTTATCCTCAGCCCAGCTAGCCTAGAAAGAAAAGATGCAAAACTAATGGAGGACACTGCTACCTAGCTCAACACCTGATCAACACAAAGCTTCCTTAATGGACTGTGGAGGAAGCAAAAAGCTGAGAGAGAAGAGGGGTAGCAAATGGGGAGCTGGGACCGGATCTGTAAGAAAGCCAGGAAGGGGCACACACTCTGGGTAGAGGACTAGTAGTAATCACAACAGGACTATAAGAGGTAGCAGCCTCCCGGCAGGACAGCAAGAGGTAGAAGAGGTGTCCAATGAGACACCTAGGGGCCGGATCTGGAAGTCCTGGCTTCATCTTTTGTGCAGCTGTCAGTCATGGTGCCTACACTGTTCAGTTCTGGCAGCCTTCGCAACGGAGGCCTCAACACTCCAAATATGCAAGTGGTTGGGGTCAGAGTCTGAAGAGCCCAGTGCCCGCGGTTGACATCGAGTGTACAATGTTCCCAGCACCTATCCTCCCTCCAGCATTCTCCCCTCATGTTTTCCCTAACCCTGGCAATCTGCAACTTACATATTAGCACCCATGTGCCTCTACCTTCCCACCCCCACCTTTTAACCTTCCCTCTACACATGATCAAAAAGTTCAATTAAATGAAAAGGCCCACCCAGTCAGCTAGCTTCTTGCAAGTGTTGTGGAGTAAGTGTATGTGCCCTGCAACTCTGATTCCTAACTCCCAAATCAGTATTGCCTTGAACTCCAACCTTTCCAGAACATGAGGGGTTACACTATCTGCAGAGCACTATCTGCCTGACCTCCTATGGCATAAGAGGCAAACTCTGAGTGCTCTCACTGAGGCAGCACTATTGATAAACAAGCCAAGGGGGGCAAGAGTGCAAAACAGAGGGGAGGTAGCATTAGCATAGAGGGCCTAGTAGAGCAGAGGTTCCCAACCCCTGGGGTGCTGGCTGGCACTGGGTTGTGAAGGGTTGGCTGCCAGTCCATAGGAGGGTTGGCTGCCAGACTGGAAGTCTGGAAGTGACCAGCATATTGCGGACTGGCAGCCAACCCTTTTTTTATGCCTAGTATAAAAAAGAGTTGGTTGCCGGTCTGCAGTATGCCAGTCACTTCTGGTCTGCAGTATGCTGGTTCACAGTTTGCCGGTCTGTGGTCACTTCTGGTCTGCAGTCTAAAAAGGTTGGGAACTAAAGGAGCCATCAAAAGAAAGCTGACAGTGCACCCTGGGATTTAGGAGCCCCAGATTCAAGCCTCTGGGCTGACTCTGGTAGAACAAGGACTCTGACAGCACATTGCTGAGGAGCAGAAGTGGGAACTGCTGGATCTCAATGTGGATCCTTGACTCTGCAGATTGCCCTGCTTTACTACTTCCAGTTCAGGAGACAATTAAACCTTCCTACCGGCATTGGATAAGATCTGGTTTCTCTGTTATACCAGACTTCAAGACTTAAACATTTTCACATTCCACATTGGGACCTGGATCCCAGTTTCTCATGTTAATGTTACACACACACACACACACACACACACACACACACACACGTACCTACATACATTTCCTGATGCTTGCTGTAAAATACATTTTTTGCACTTTGCCAGGATTGGCCCTGCAGGCAGCCCCATTTGAAAAACTCATCCCATTTCAGGATGGCATTAGTCATGCAGAGGGGCACTTGCCATAACTTCAGTCCTTCTCCTGCTCTAACAAGCATATGGCACAAAGTGCCAATGTGGGAATCCTATACTTTGCCTAAAGTCTCTTAATGATTCCTGCTATGTGGTCCAAGACACTGGGTAAGACTTCACAGAAAGATGTGTGTTCCTTACTGGTAGAAGAAAGTTGAAAGTGAAGAACCATACCAATAGGTGGCATGTGGAGGATAGCTGAGGCAAAGCCTTTCCCGCCACTGCCCTTGCTGACCCTATTCTGTGGATGAGTGAGAAGACAGTAAAATCAATGGCAACACTAATGACACTGAGACCATCACCCCAAGCCTCTCTCCTCACCTGAAATGACTTCCAGAAGTAACATGAGTTTAAGGCCATCCCTGAAATCTTCCTCTATGTTTTCAATCTGTGTGCCAGCCTTGCGAAGGTGAGAATTACACCACGCTGTGAAAGTCTAGAAACAGAGGAGAGAAAAAAAAAGAACAATCAGTAATTTTCCATGGACTACACTGGTTCAGAGAAGACATCCAAAGAGTCAAATCATTGATGCTAGAATACATTGGGTTTCTTTAGGCCCAGGTTAAATTAATCAATGGTCCATGCATTTACCCTGTATGGCATAAGAGTCAATACCAGACTACACAAAGGGGCTGCAAGGCCCTTCCATCTCAGAGTGCAATACTAAGAATAGCTAATAGTTTGAAATAGCTACTTGGTCCTATGCTCTAGCACATCAAATCTGCTTGATGGGTCCCTAATTTTGTTTCCTCTATCTGGGTTTCCTAAGGTGTTCAGTTTTCAAAGTGCTAGCCACCTGTAGCTCTCATTGACTTCAGTCAGCCTTACTGGACACTTTCCATGGCACAACATGTTAGAGAAAGTGAGAAATAAGCCAGGCTGCCTTTGTCCTATGTAGGTTCTTGAATCAAGGGACCATCCTTTTATGCCAAGTGTCCTCAGGTTATTCCTTCATTAACAAAGCATCCCTAAATACTACAGCCCACAAATGTAATGGGAGATGCATAATGGAGAACTCAAGTATGCAAGTGAAATTGCTTATAGCAATTGTCCTGTGGTCTGCCTCTTCTCTCATTCACTGTAATGCAAACCAGTTCACATACATGACTGACTACCATTCCCTGCTTTAGCTTTAGCAGCTGCTTACATAAAGGACTAAGTGTTGGCTGAATAATAATGTGATTTTTGCTATTTTTAATGCAATAAGGTCATTGTAAAAGCAAAGCGCTTGATGACCAGCTTCAGCAAACTTTCTATGAACTACTGGTTGTCCATGGGCCCTTGTTTGGAAGCTACTAGTAGATGGGTTACATCCATCCCTGAGGTTGAACACATCAGCCATTCTGGAATTAACAATTCTACACAGCAGAAGTTAAAGATATGGGGAAACCCTATTAATTTGAAGTGGAGGGGCAGATATTGAGGTGCACAGGCAATTTGGCTAAATTGCAATTGGGCCAGGACACTACATCTAACACTTGTGGAAACTAGCCTGGTGTCTGAAATACTAACCACAAGTGGTCAGAGCATAGGATCTCTCATGTGAAAGACAAATATCACCACCACTACTGACAATAGACATTTTCTGTGGTTATGTTCTGTCATCCTACAGCCTAACATTGGAGTGTTAATTGTAGATAATAATGGCTGGGTCAGTTTTGAGGAAGTACCAAGTTAGAATTAAAATGTTAAGAGATGTAGTAATATAGATTGCTGCAGGGGGAAGTGCCATATATGCAGAACCAGAAATGTGGTATATCTGCTATTAAATAGAAACAAAGATAAAAATACTCTGAACTTCAAGTGCACCATTGTTCTAATTAGTTGAATACAAGAATCTAATTCTCAAAAGTAGAAATTGTCTGGAGAACAAAACAGCAGCGGCAAATACTTCTTGAAGAATTGATATCTATCCAAATATTAATTCATTTAATAAGTTTGATATTTATACAAAATCCTTTTCCAGCAACTATGCTGGTAACTTTACAATCACCTATGTGACCCAGGAGATCTCAAAACTGTTTGCCACAGTAAAAAATTAAGCTCTGCCAAAATTCTGCGTTGACTATAACAAGCAGGGCAGGGTGGCACCTTATGGACTAACCATAAAGTAACCCCCTGCCCTGCCCTCTGCCTAACCTCAAACTAACACAGCAGCTACTGTACCTCTTTCTACCATACGCAGGACAGAAAAGCAAAAACAAAACAAAACAAAAAAATGCATCACAGCGAGGGGGAGGAGGATTTTTTTTTAATTTATCTGAACACCATGCTACACCAATAGACCAGACGATTGCATTAGCAACGGCTATTACCGAAAACAGCGAAACACTTGCTAGGGGGAAAAAAAAAAAGTACTGCTGAACAGCTGATGAGCTTTCTATTATTCCATTTCTGGCTTGTTCTCTGCAGGGGGCTGTGTCAGAGCATGATAACAGTGCAGATGGTGTCGGCTGGGTATAAGTTACTCTCAAGGCACTTTGTCCTTTGAAAGTGTATATGCACCGTGGGGGCATGGGATCTCTTTCTTTCTGTGCTGGGTTGGTTTCCTTCCAGCTTAAAAGTTAAACAACTTAAAAAAATTTTAACTACCATTCATTGCCTTTTTACTATTATTCTACTGGATAATTGAGAACGGCTTTGTTTAAAAATGCACCACTGTATCCCTAGGTTCTTTTGGCACTGTCTACTCCCCGGGCTCCACCACCTTCACTGCATTATTTAACAAGATATTCATCCTGCTCTCTTAATCTGATGAGGCCCCTTCACTGCTCTGCCTAGGACTTTCAGTCTTGTTGAAGAGAAAAGATGGTGCAAGACAGTCAATGTTAGAGGCAAAAGAGAAAGCAACTTGCCTTAGGTCACAGAGCAAATCTATGGCAGAGGCAAAAGGCCCCAGAGCTTCCAACTTCCCTGTTTCAACATGCCACATTTTTCCATTTCAACACTGTCTTCTGCAAAGCCAACCCACAGTCCTAGTATCATTTGGCCCTGAGCTGGATGGAGGGCTCTTACCAAAAATCGGAGCAGAACCAAACACAGCTCAAGCTTACAATCAGTTTGGTCTGTGCCAAAATATCCCGGAGGGTAGCAGAGGTCAGCAATGCCTGTAGTGCCATGAAATACTGAGTTAAAAGCAAGTCTGCAAGTGCTCTACAGAAAGGTCTGTGACACTAACCGCACTTCTGGCAGGCACATGAGACAAGATCAGTGCTCCTGCAGTACTGGAAGGGAATAACTTGTGCATAAGAACTCACTGCTCACACCTCTTGCCCTCAGCTGGAATGACACCCACCACTGCCTCAGATCTTCTGAGGGAACCTTAACTTTGCAAAGCTTGGAAATCCAGGTAGAAATGCAGCTTATTGAGCCCGAGTTTGCCATCTCAGCCCCAGATGGGTGTATTCTCCCCTTTGGGCTTAATCTGAAACAGGATGGCAGTTCTCACAGCAGTCGTTCAGAACACCTTTCAGGTCCTACCATCATTTACAAGTTGCCAAAGCAGCCAGTGAAACAGTGCATGGATACAGGAGCTCATTTTGGAGGAGGCAGGCAGATGCTCACTCTCATTAGGTGGCAAACTGTACACTCTCCCAAACAGCAGCCATCTTAAGAAGACTCACACAAAGGCTCCTCAGAATAAAACCGTTGGGTTCACATTTCTCAAACTTTCAAAACATGTTCAGTACATAGAAAGAAACCTTATGGTTACTTTGGCTACAGACACTGTAGAACACGGATTGCTCTACAGTGCAATCCTGACCCCTACCCCGCTGTCTGCCTGGAAGCACACATGTAACCGCTGCCATGGAGCCAGTACTGGGGCTGTGGAGCCTGGAGCAGCTGTTTGCACCCTGCTTACCACCTGCGCTGGCCCTGGCCCTTCCTGCCACTGCTGGGGCTGCAGAGTCCAGTGCAGATGTTTGCAGCCTCCTGGCTGCCTGCCACAGCCGGCCCGGGCTTTGTGCAGCTGCAGCAGGTGGCTGCACTGGGGTCTGGAGCCCTGACACTGGCCCCACGGCGGTGGGAGGTGCATGTGTGCCTTGCAGCGCACAGTGGGGAAAGGGCCAGGGAAGGGCAACCCCAGGCCCTCCCTCCCTGTCCACCCAGAGACATGCATGCAGCTGCCAGCAGTGAGGATCGGGCCCCTCACAGCTCTCCTGCCATTGGCACGCTAAATTGTGGCATGGGTGGAGGTTAGGGTGGCCATCATGGAGGACAATCTGGCTGTCCTCTGTCCTCTATTGCTACGAAACCAGACACCTTTATGTCCTCTATTTTTCATAAAGGCATTGGGTTACATATCAATAGAGAATAGAGTAACAGAAAATTGGACTGTCCTCTATGATGGCCACGCTAGTGGAGGATGGGGTATTCTGGCACTCTGGCCAAAAAGATTGCCAACTCCTGCTATAGAGGGTAAAATACCTTTCCCTTTTAAAGTAACAGGTTGGAGGGAGAAATGAGGGGCAGAGGACAAAAGGCCAAGACCGAGAAACATTGTAGGATGGGGAGGCTGGAAATTTTTACTTTCCACTGAGGTTAGATCTTTCGGCGAGCTTGGCCCAAGCCCTTTTTACTGATCTGGCTTCTTCTGGGAAACCTACTGCAACCACGTGCACACCCTCCAAATTTCTGGCCAGTAGGACAGCTCTCCGCCAAGTCACAGCTAACTGTGGCCATCAGCACCTGGCAGCCGTTAAACCTTGTTGTACTTCCTGCCAGAAGAAAAGCTTTTGAAAGAGGAAGAGGCTGTTGAAAGCAGTCAGTCTCATTTCCCTCACAGGCCCGGCCCAGATACCAGTCAGACAAAAAAGCACCTGTTTTCCAGTACTGTTTGAGGCACTCAGCAGTTCTGCAGGGACATCAATAATTCTCAGACTATGGAATCCAAGATCGTTTGCAATCCCCATCTAGTTATTCACTGGCTAAAATTACCACTCTAATGCAACAGATGCGTTTCCTAGCCATCTACACAGCCAAGAGCTAGGAAATTATTTCACCCCCACTTTGGGACAAGGAGCTGGAGGGGAAGGAGAGAGTGGATAATCTTGTTAATCTCAAGGCTCTAAAAGAAAAGACTTTGCAGGACTTGATAGAATAGCAGCACAAATAGGTACTGCCAGCAGTACAAACTTCTGGTATTACCTCATTCATCTGCAGGATACTCAACTGAAAAAGCTTCATAACACAACAGTTTTTTGCCCCCAAGATCATAACCTGCATGCACTCTTAATTTCACTGTTGAGGAAACTGTTCTTTGTTCCGCAAAGACCACCTCTGCTGTGCTACCTATTGGCTAAGTAAGGGTGACTACGTTGAGGAGCGAAAGCCAATATTTAATTGTTAAAATTTCAGACAGATTCAGAAGTATGTTGTGTACGTTGCTAACACATCTAACTGCTTGATTTTCTCATCACTGTTCTCAGCCTCCTGTTATTCCTTTCCTTGCTACTGTCTTTTGTTTTTTTGTGGCGGGATGGGGGGAATCTTATTTTAAGGTCTTGACAAGTCTTTCCTAGATGCGCCAGGTGCCATGAACGACTTGTGCCCCCAGCGGCTGGGGGGCATGGCTGCACTGGAAGTGGGAGCGCGGCGGCAGTAAGCAGAAGCTCCCGCAGACACTGCTGGCGGTGCATTTTTGCAGGGAGTGCACCACCACACCCGGGGGGTGAACATACACCTGTGTGCACCCCCTACATGTCGCCCCTGCCAGTTGCTGCACAAGCAAAAATGGTCTTGATCTCAACAGAGGCCTTAGAATACTATTGTAATATAACTGGTTAGATAATATAAAAAATGACTGAAAAAAGACACTTATCACTCCTGCCATTTCAGATCAGCTAGGCTCCTTTAGAGAGGGGTAACTGTTTTAGTTTTGTAACATGTGCAAACACTGTCATCTCTACACAAGAGAGCAGATTGTGTATCCACCTACACAGGGTAATCCATTTATGAAGTAAACAGAATACGAATGCAGGTCTCATCTCAAAAACAGTCTTTTATACTATTCATTTTTTTTGTGAGCTTCCCTGTATCAGAACTCACCAGATACCAACCCAAATGTCCAGATAAGACTGATTCAGACAGGGACTCACTTGCTATTACAGCATGTAAACGCAAGCACATGCCACCTTCCACCCCAGAAGCATGACTGACAGAAGTGCAAAGTGGAAGCCAGTACACCCAGAGCTACATGCCTGAAATAGGATAGCAATGGACAGATGCCAGCCGGATGACTTCCACTAAAATGAACCTGCCATTAAGGTAACTGGCATCCTATGATTGAGTGACAAGATATAGCTGATGATGAGACTGTGAGGAAGGATGCATTACCTCCACAAGCACTCTTCCAAGGAAAAAGTTATGGAGTATCTGGAGCAATAAACCCATAATCCAATCATCTAAATGTTAAGAAAATTCTCATACCCCACAAAAATATTTCAGATTTATGACTGATTGACTCAAGCTGCTACTTGCTTTCACCACGAGACTCAATGGTAATGGAAAAAGAGCTGCTACAGGCAGCGTCAACCTGAGTACCAGGTTTCCAACCTAAGGACTCTCGGGCTTTAGGCATTTCACATCAGATTAGTGGAGGTTCTTTTCCCCTCACGCTACTCCTAGAGCTGTTGTCACACAGATACGCCTACTTTGAAGATAACAAGGGAAAGACTGCACAGTCCATATAGTCTCTTTGCTGGAGGAGGAGGAGAAGTTTCAAGAAAAGGATGGACTTAGGAAAATAAGTTTATATCAATGAATAAAATGCATAGAAAGGCTCTATGCAGTCATTTCATGGGTTTTTTTTTTTCTCTTCCATCCTTTGACTCTGGGTTCTCTGCCTATATTGTAAGTTTCCTGGCACAAAGGTGTGCCTGCATACATGTCTAAAGGAAATACGTTTTCATGCCTTTTTGATGCTGTATAAAAATCTCCAGAATTTCTATACAAGTAAGAAGGATATAAACTACCCATATTCTACTGTACCAATTCTTGCCAGGGAAAGCCAGAAAGAGGAAAAATGACTGCTCAGTGTCCCATACTCAGAGCTGCAACACAAGGCCATTCCTATGCTGATCCTTTCCTTGGTATCAGGCAGTCCTGCCAATTTTAAAGCTAATGTAAATTTTTCCCATATTTACTTCTCTCCCTCACCTCAAGCACACATGCACACACTGATATTAACCCTAAGCTTCAGAAATCGATTGATTTAAGGTCTTTATTCATCTTGTTTCCAACTCCTACATGTCTGGTATCAACAGCTTTCATATGAGATCCTGCAATTGAGGTGAAATTGTAGGGTAAGTACACACATCCACTTTCATGTTCTAAAAAGTTTGAGCCAATCCTGACACCCAGTACTGACAGAGATGATGTATCATTGAGAGAGAGGCCGTCATATTACCTGGGTGTGTGCTCTGAAAACTACAGCACTGCACAAGACCAAACCCAGTGACACTGATGCAATCAGCCTATGGTCACATCAAGATGGAAAACCTACCTCAACCACATCATGCTGCTCTGAAACTGAAAGCAGCATAGCCATATCTGTGCAGTGCCACAGGCAGACAAATTAGCCCGGGGTGGGCTAAATGCCAGTATTACTCAACACGCTCATTAGCCCACTTGAAGAACTGCACAGATATGACTACACTGCCTCAGATTTAGGAGGCAGCCTGCATGGGTACAACATGCTTGATGGTGCCACTCTTAGATACGTGAAATCTACTGCAAAAAGATGGGTTAAGAGTCCTTTCTGCAGCAGAAAAGCACATAAGTCATAAAACACCTCAGCCTTTGAGCAATTTTTGCAATGTAAATGTCAAAGCCGCCACAACATATAAATGACAGCTATTAAAAACCCAAATGGGCAGTTTTATCTTCTTGCGGCTTGGACACTTACATTGCTGCTTTATCTGACCTTTCCAGCTGCCCTTCACTCTTTCTGTCACTGTTAAATCACTCTTCTTCCACCTCGACCCCTCCTGCCACTGGTTAGCATAAACTCCTTTGCACAGCAGAGTCCATCTTATCCATACAATAGCTGTTGGAAAGTTGTTAATTGAGACAAAGCAGTCCCATTTGCTGCTCTCTTATACAGAAGAATGAAAAGTGGTGGCAAGCAGCTAAAAGATGCTTATGGGGATATATGCTGTAGTAAACCAAGAAGGTACTCAAGTGAGGTAGTTTTAATGACCACCAAGAGTTATGCAGTTCCTGCTGTCTGTGCCAAGAGTTGCACTTAATTTGGTATTAAACACACACACATGAGATTTTGCTGCTAGGTGAGTATTCACAGAGGTTTATCCTGCATTTATGAGAGGAAACAGCTTCAGACATTCGATCCTTGGTTAGGCCAGACGTATGCTGCAAGGTGAAATCATGAGCAAGTTATAAGCCAGAGCAGTGGTCAGCAACTCTCTCAAGTGAAGATCAGCAACTCTCTCAATTGGAGGATCACGATGAAACCAGCTCAGGTCTAAGACAGACCAGCACTAGGACCTTGCCACTGCTGCTTCTCCTCACTGCCTCATCCCCTCCCCCTCTCTTTGGTTACAGCATGGATAAAGCTCCCTGCGGTCGGCCATAGCACCAGGACCTCCCCCCCATCAAAATGCCACCAAAGTCTTTGCCACTGAAGGCCCGTTGCTCTTTGGGCAGGATCTCACCTGTGGACCGTAAATTGTCCACCCCTGACCTAGAGGATGCTTGACCATGACTTCCTATCTGAGATTATGGAAAAGTTCCTCCCCCACCAAAAGGAAAAGCTCTAAAGGAACGTCCAAATGAACCATCATGGCGTCTCTGGAAAACAAGATCAATTCACTCAGCTGTATGTACTCATTTTTGGAGAGTCTCATGTCAACTGCACCTGTATTTTCTGAATTCACAATCTGGTCTGCATTTACCCACTGGTTTGGAAGTAGACACTCAGCACTGCATGAATCACATAATGCTGTGCATTATGGGATTGCCTAGAACTGGGGTTTTCAACCTTTTTGGATCAGTGTACCCCTGGTGGCTGGTCATGGAGCATCTCTGGTGGATGGATGTGGAATGGGA
Organism: Alligator mississippiensis; assembly: GCF_030867095.1. Taxonomy (NCBI): domain Eukaryota; kingdom Metazoa; phylum Chordata; order Crocodylia; family Alligatoridae; genus Alligator; species Alligator mississippiensis. The sequence goes on from NC_081825.1 coordinate 232,001,093, forward strand.
TGGGGAGGGGGGTGGGGTGGCATGCAGCTGAATGCAGAGTGGCAGCAGCTGCTCTGTGCGAGCTTCCCAGCTGTGCACATCCAGCTAGCAGTGCCTGCGTGGCAGCATGGGACAGTTCATGGCAGCACTCCATCCCTGCCTGCGAGTACCTGCCAGGGCCTTCTCAAGTACCCCCGGGGGTATGCGTACCCCTGGTTGAGAACCCCTTGCCTAGAAGGATTCACCAACTTCTGTGGCAACCCCCCAAACCTCCATCCAGGCCAAAACCTAAGTACTGTATTTAAATTAAAATTATCCAGAACCCTATATGAGGCTGTCACCTAAGTTTTTGTAGTAGGGTTTTTTTTAAGTCAGGCAGGGAGCTTGGGGTCCACAGAACTTCCAGACAATAAAAATACATATTAAATCAACTTTAGCCACCCAAAAGCTAATTTTTTTTCCCAGCCTGGTAATCTAAAACTTTAATGCCTGGCAAATAGGGAGGGTCAGAGCCTATTTCCTACAAGCCTACCTAGACTTTTCCTTGAACAGACTGGGTCATAATTAACTTATTATAAACAAAAAAAAACCCAAACAGTTGGACTGCAAGGCTGAGCAGACCATGAAATTTCTCCCCAACATTCAATCCAAGTTTCCCATCACTCTGTGCTAACTCACTATTAGTTCTAACCCAATGTCTAATATGATTTTTTCCTGTGCTGTTACCTTTCTTTTTTACATGCTCTTCTTTCATTCCCACTTTCCTGACCTTTTTTTTAAAGACTTGTGTACTTATTTTCTCCACTGTCTCGAAAACTTGTATCTTGGCTGCTTTTCCAGACCCCATCACAGGGTCAGGAGGGTAGAACTGAATGTGTAGTCATATAAAACTAAACTGGATATAGTCCTGCTTCGAATCCAAGGCTGTGGCTTAGTCTAGTCCAGAACTGGGTGGTTATTTAAACAGGCTACAAACTAATTACAAATCTTGCCAACACCTGAGATCAAAACCAAGTGCTGGAAAGTGTAGGTTACGCACACTACTGTAGTAAAACTCAGGAACCAAAATGGTCTTCGCTAGACTGTTTGGCAACCGGACTGTGATATATGCATGAGAAATCACCCAGACCTTCAATGCATAAGCCTAGGCAGGATTTCTTTTTTCATTTGTTTTTTTGGAGGAGTGGAGGCTGCCCAGACCTTCCACCCCACCTTCAGGCCACTGATACAGAATCCAAAGGCCAGACTGAGTCCAGACATTTGGTGCCTCCATGGCTGTATCTGTGTAAGCATCTGCGAATTGAACCTGGGTCTTCTGTGTAGCAGATAAGGATTCTACCACTGAACCTAGACCAGGGGCAGGCAAAATACAGCCCGTGGGCCACATCCAGCCCATTCTATCCGGCACGCAGGACTCCTAAAAAATTTAGAAAATATTTATCTGCTCCTGGCTGCCTGTCAAAGATGACAGGAGCCAGGGGCAGTAGGACCCAGGGGGAGCTGGCAGCAGAAGTCAGGAACCCAATCCCACCCACCCCCAGCCATTTCCCTGCTTCCTGTCTGTGCCCTGCCCCAGCACGGCATGGCTCCTGGCTGCATGGCCAAAATGGGAAGCACAGGGTCCCGCTGGTATGGGGGTGCATGCATTCCCATGCAGGCAGGGGCAGAGAGAGAGAGAGAGACAGAGAGAGAGAGTGTGTGTGTGTGTAAGCAGGGGCAGTGCGTGTGTGTGTTTGTGTGTGCGTGCGTGCATACATGCATACATGCACACATGCAGGAGGGGGCAGAGTGTATGTGTGTGCGTGCACACAGGCAGGGGTAGAGTGTGCATATATGCATGTGTGTGTGTGGAAGAGAAAGAGAGACAGGTGCAGGAGCAGAGACAGAGAGTGAGTGAGTGTGTGTGTGCAGGCAGGGGTAGAGTGTGTGTGTGAGTGTGCACGCGCACGCATGCAGGCAGGGGCAGTGTGTGTGTTCGTAGGGCGAGTCCCACATGCACATCCCACCATACACAAAACACCCCCCACCTCGCACTGCCATACACGCAGACCCCCACATCCCCTCACACATTCCAGCCACCCTCCCCACACACATAGCCCCCCACAAGCCCCATACCCACCAACACCCCACACATCCACACACCAACTCACATGCTTCTTCACCCCACATACCCATAGGCCCCCACAAACCTATACCCACCCCCCCACAGTATAAGCATAAGAGTTAATTTTAAGCTATTGTGCAATCACCTCTATGTACACTACACAAATGCATGTAAACCAGGGCAAAAATATATATTTTTTAAATCAAATTAATGAAAGTTTTAGATGTCTGCTTTTTAGAATATAACTTGGTATTTTTCTGGTTCTGAGATGACAACACCCCTTCAGGGGGCAAAGGGAGGGACTTCTGGTGGCAAAGGTCAGCGGTTAGGGGGTGGGGCTTCTAATCAAAAGTTGGTGATCAGGGGGCGTGGCACCTGTCAAGGGGTGGGGCTACCTATGCAGCCCTCAACAGCTTGCCAAAACTCCATAAGCAGCCCTCCGCGCAAAATTATTGCCCGCCCCTGTGCTAGACAGTATCTTATACCGAATATGCCAAAATGGATTCTCTATGGTAGCTGTGCCAAATAGAAGCTAAATGCTTGCACATCTCACGAATTATCCATTGACTACAAGGCGCAAGTCTGATGGCTTTAAGATGTGTACATTACACCCCTTCTTACATTTACACTCCTGAATGTGTTTAGAACCACAAGCCAGAGTCCAAAATAGGCAACTCTTGGCTGACCTCACCTTTATGTAGGAACTGGAAACCAGTTGATCCCCTGCCATGCAAAGCCTGCCTACCCTTCACTCATCAAAACCCCTGGGGTACAGAAAGCTTCCAGATGCACTTTTTTGTTTGAATCTGAATTAAGAGTTCAGTCATCATGATTTACCCTACAGTTGAGTTTTATCTTCTAGTCAGAAATATAATCTTGATTCCACTTTGCCCAGCTTCTGTAAAGTTACACAACAATTTTCAATGGCAGCAGGATGTTTAGAAGCACTTGAAGCATTTACTTGTAGAGTCTGTACTGCATTAAGATTTTCTGGTGCACCTGGCTTGTGCTGGAAATTATCTATCTAAAGATACAGCATGAGGATTAAGTTGATCTAGGTAGCAAAGCTACTTTACATTTTTACAGTATCCTTTCAAAGCAAAATGCAGTAATTAGTTAAATCACCTTTTTTAAAGAAAAAGACTAGAATTATTTCAAATTGATTTTTAGACAGAACTGTTATAGAAAGCCTTATTACTGTTTTGTTGGCTCCTTCATCCAGTTTAGTGTCAGTTATTGAGTAGTGGTGGAGGTACATCAGAACCGATGCTGAACACAACTTATTACCCTGCTCTAGGATCAATTTAAGGCCAGACAGAAACCCACCACAAATATGGAACATTTTTGTGGCTGGTTTCTCATTTTGTCATGCTGTTAATTGCCCGAACAAGTGGCAGAATTACTATTTATAATGCAATTAATACGTTAATTGCATCATATGTGTAATATCTGTCACTGGCCCCAGTTACAAGCATAGACAAAAGCATACAACAGTTTGTGGCCAGAGTTGTCTGTATTCAAAAACACGCAGGTTTCACTCTCACTTTGGACATCACATGTCCTCCTAATTGACTATTTGGTAGCAGCCTAAACTAAAGTATGACAGAAGGTGAAAATGGAAACCACATATACAACAGCATTTCCCAGGTCCAGCGACTGGCTTCCTCTATTACAGCTTGTTCATTGTTGCTTTTATCCCAGTAACTTAGCAAACATTTGTTGTGTAGCTTATAAGGTGGAAGTTCACAGATGACACTAAGATGTGGGGAGAAGTGAGCACGTTCAAGAGAGGGACAGGCTACAACTAGATCTGGACAGGTTAAAAGGGTGGGTGGGTGAGAATGGGATGGGATTCAATACGGACAAGTGCAAGGTACTGCACCTAGGGAGGAAGAACCAGCAGCATACCTACAGGCTGGGGAACTCCCTTCTTGTCAGCACAGAGGCAGAAAAGGATCTTGGAGTTGCTATTGATTCCAAGATGAACATGGGCCACCAATGTGAGGACACTGTCAGTAAGGCCAACCACACCTTGTCATGCATCCACAGATGCATCACAAGCAGGTCCAAGGAGGTGATCCTCCCCCTCTATGTGATACTGGTCAGGCTGCAGTTGGAGTATCACATCCAGTTCTGGGCGCCGCACTTCAGGAGGGATGCGGATAACATCGAGACGGTCCAGAGGAGGGCCACTCACATGATTGGGGGCAACAGGGTAGGCCCTATGAGGAGAGGCGACGGGACCTGAACCTGTTCAGCCTCCACAAAAGAAGGCTGAGAGGGGATCTGGTGGATGCCTACAAACTTGCCAAGGGGGACCTGTAAGCAATGGGAGAGTCCCTGCTCCCCCAAGCACTACCGGGAGTTACAAGGAATAACGGCCATAAACTGACTGAGAGTAGATTCAGTGCATCAGAAGGCACTACTTCACAGTCAGGGCGGCTAGGAGCTGGAACCAGCTTGCAAGGGAGGTGGTGCTTGCCCCTACCTTAGGCAAAAGGAGGCTAGACAGGGTCGTTTGACCCCAGCATCCTTTCCTGCATATGGCAGGGGGTTGGACTTGATGATCTGCTTAGGTCCCTTCCAACCCTGCCAACTATGAAGTCTATTAGCAACAAGAGTGGGATGGCACATACTGTATAAGAGATAATTGCCACCAAATGCTATCAGGTAAGGCTTATGGGCAAGGGAGAACACATCTGCCCCTGCAATCCACCTGTTCCTTTGAATTATGAAAAATAAAGTAACAAGCCACCTTCTTACTTGCATCAGTCTCAATCATTCATGTGTGTTCACTGGGATGGGAGAAAAAAAGACTTGGGATTCTAGCTCTGCTCATTTTCCCCACAGGGCAGGGCCAAGTACTTTGAACTTAGAATATATATTTTTTATTATAAAGCGACAGGCTGAAGTAGCCAAGAGAGGGAAAAAGAAGCCAAAAAACCAAGCTGAAACAAAACACCCAACATGCTCCTCCCTATAGACATTGTAAATATTTGTTCTTCCCTGATCATGTGCCTCCTGGGCCCTTTGTCTCCACTCACCATTACAAGGCCATAAAGCCACATGAAGAATCCGTTGCTGCCATTTTCAATCTTACTGATCCTTAAATTAATGATTCAGATGGCATTTCAGATCAGTCAAGAACCAGCAACCCTCACCCCTGCATGACCACAGAATATTAATGTTAGTAAGATGCACAAGGCAGAAAGGTTTATCGCATACATTCTACTTCACAAAGAAAAGTCCTGGTAACAAGACTGGCTGTGTTGCGAATGTTAGAAGTATGTTTTTTATTGTTTTATTAACAAAATTCCAAGATGCAAGACTTCATTAGGGCATGAACAACGTGTGCCCCTGGCGGCTGGCGGGGCATGGCTGCGCTGGCAGTGGTAGGAGCGTAGCAGCGGTGGCAGAAGTGCGGCAGCAGTAAGCGTGGAGCTGCTGCAGCCTGTCATTGTACAGTATAGCCTCATAAATCCAGGTTTTAAAAATCCAGAATTCTCAGAAATCTGGCACTTTGGCAGGTGGTCCTGAAGTAGCAGCAGCCAGTCCCAGAGCCTCGGCTGCACACGGTGTGGCAGCGCAGAGTGGTGGATGCAGCAGCAGCCACCGCATGCAGGCTTCCCTCTTTGTGTCCAGCCTGCCAGGCAGTGACTGGCCGCCGCTACCCTTCCTTCTCCTTCCCCTTCCACCCACACACACACACTTTATTCACATTTCAGAAATCGGGCATTTTCAAATATCCGGCAGGTGCTCGGTCCTGAGCATGCCAGATTTAGGAGGTTATACCGTAAAAAAAAAAAAAAAGAGAAAAAAAAGAGCATATTCTAAGTTCAAAGTACTTGGTCCTGCCCTATGGGGAAAACCAGCATGGCTAGAATCCCAGGTCTTTTTTCTCCCATCCCAGTGAACATGTATAAAATGTTCTTCCTAAGACATTTTGCCAGGGCCTTAGAGGCAGCCACCTTTGAACAGAAAGTGGCAGCAAACCACTGAACACAAAAAGTAAAAATCAAATCAAGTAGGAAGACAAAACTCAACTGCCCAGAAGCGGTTTTGACCAGGACATCAGGGCTTAACCCCCTACTAAGAGTCACAGAACTTTGGATGACCCCCAGATACCCTCTCTCATCTGGAAATGCCATCTCCAATGCAGATAGTCATGTCATGATGTTTGGTCTCTGCACTGGTTCAGTAAATAACCCCAAAGAAACAGAGCCATCTATGAATCACTAACAGCTATTCCCCTGCACTACTCTAGATCTCTGTAAATGTCTCCCAACTCCCCCTTAGTGGGAACCCACCCAAAGTAGAGTTGAAAAATATTCTTGTAGAGTTGAAAAATATTCTTGTTTCAACAGCCCAATAGCACCCCATAGAAGACAATCTTTCCACTAAGAGAACACACCCATGAAGCTGTCTAAAGTGCTTCCTATAGGTGATTGTATCGCTAGGGCTTTGTAGCTTGTTTTTGCTTTTCAGTGTGCTCATTGGCTTTCTAGTTCAGAGAATTTCTGGACCCTCCCAAAGCCCTTGTTGTCATCAAACACACTGCCAACCAAAGCAGCTCTGTTTCCTCCTGTGTCATGAAAGCACTCACAGGTGCTGCCTTTTCTGTGGCTTTTCTTGAGTCATTTATTTTGCTGGGGGGGGGGAGTTCAAATGTTTTCTTTCTGGGCTCTCTAAATCCAAAACTCATTTAAACAGTTGAAAAATTAAAACAGCATAACCCATCTCCCCACTGCTCTGCATAAAAGGCTGCCAATGGAGTAGCAAGAGTTGTTCACCAGCTGCAGGCACAAGGCCCAGTTTCAATCCCCAGAGCTGGAGCAAACCAAATTATTCCTAATCCCATTAGTCAGAAGAAACTTGAAAAAAAGTTAGGATGGGGGGGAGGAAGAACGGGGTGGGGGGACAGTGTTTCTTACCTGGAAATTTTTTACATTGCTGCAATGTATTAAATTTTCCCCTTTTCCAGACTTACTATGTGGTCTGCAAACTGCCAACATCACCTTCCTGAATGCAAAAATATACTGTTACTTAAAGGCCTTACTGGAAGCAGAGGCAGGGAGAGAAGTGTGCTTTAAGCCCGCAATTCTCAACCCATGGGTCATGACCCAAAAGGGGGTTGCAAGAATATATGAAAGGGCTCTGAACAAACTTTAAAAATGGACTCTCCTTTAAAGGAAAAAAATGTGAGAAACCGTGGCTTTTCCCTTGCAGGCTGGCAGAGCCCCCCTGCCCCACACACCAACCTCCTACCCCACATACTAGAGCCTAGGGATCAGGGGCAGCAGGTTGGGAGTGAGGGGCACTGGGTCAGGACTGGTCATCAATATTTCCAAATGGGTCCTCATACAAAAAAGATTGAGAACAAGTGCTCTAAGCCACAACCTCATTCAGGAAGACAGCACTCCAAAATGCAGCACTGCGCCTCTTGTGGCAGGTGTCAGAGCTACACTGCTAGATTTCCAAGGAGAAAGGGAATCCAAACTAATCACTAGCACTTGCCTGACAGTTCACTAACCATAAAGAGCAAGGAGTCTGAGAGGATATCTGAAGCCAAGGGGCTCTGCGGCTTACCATCATGGTTTGCTATGTATTCTGGTCCTCTGTGACCCAAAGCTGCAGCTAGAATCACAGGAGGAAAACATACTAGCGAGGACACTGTAACCCACTTGAGTCATCCCCTCCCACTTCCATAGATTTGCTCACTATCCCCTCCACAAGAGTCCTATACGTGCCACTACCACTCCACTGAAATGTTCTTTCTGCCTTCACTTCTTACCTGGTGTGATCTCAGTTCCCTTTTCTATCTCCTTCCTAAATCCTAGCTCTTGGATCTGTAAGCACTGCAAAATGTTGCAGCCTCTCCTCACGTGTACAAAGAGCATCAAACACATGGCTCTGAAGTAGCACAAAGCACTTGCTTCTTCCCAGATTCTACATTTAAAAACAAAACTGACCATATCAATATGAAGGATTATAACATTTATTCAGTTGTAAGAACATGTCGTTCAGATGCCCTAGAAGCCGCCTCCTCCTCTGTGCAGGGATCTACTTATTAAAATGCTGAAGTTAGGTTTGAATTTGTATAAGAGATAAACTAGCTTCTGGGTCAACATGACCACCTCATACATATTATTATATCAACTTATTGTATTAGTGTGGCATCTGGAAGTCTTAGATGAAGAGTGAGAGGAGGAGAAGAAGGAAGGAAAGAGGAGGAATTTAAGAAGCAACTGGGAGTAGGAATAAGAGAGGATTTTGCTGATTTATGGAGAGCTTCTGCCACGTCAGGGGCAGCAGGAGAGAAAGCATGAAGGTGTCCATGCTTGACAATTTAACAAATGGGCAATGAGGGCTGGCACTCTGGGCTGGCTGGAGGTAGAAGTCTATATTCCCAGTAGCAAATAAGAGATGTCAGGCTGGGGATATACCATGAGGGGCCCCAAATGTGAAGACATAGTTTTTTTGCCTGGACTACTGGAGAAAGGAGAGGCAAGATTACAGACACCTGCCCTGTAAAGTCAGTCAGTGATATCTCAATCAAATTCACTTGTGATCTGGAGAAATGCAACGAGAAGAGCACCCGGACTGATGCAACGGGCAAGGAAATCATCTTTGTGGCAGCACTTTGAACAGGTGTGGTAGGGGAAGGTTGCATTTGTCATGGCAAGTAAAAACAGAGCTGCTGTTGTTACTGAAACACAAATCCTGAAGGCCTGACCAGAAGTTTTACACTTGATCCTTTAACAGTTCTGGAAGGAAATGAAACTCCATGCCCTCAGTGATGCACTACATCTGGGGCCTGATGGAAAGAAATAATTTATTTGGGTGGAATTAAGGCTCTAGCCAGGAATAAAGTTATATTGGGTAAATAAAAAACCCCCCAAAAAACAAATTACAGGAACAGAACACTATGTTTTAAAGAAGTAAAAGCATGCAACTGAACCCCAGGGGATTCAGAGTTAGTGTCACTCAGGCAACCTCACACATCTGAGATTACTGAAAGGCATAGTTGAAATGTAGTCTGAATCCGAGAAGTGATTGTGAAAAGGGAACCTTCTTACTCAGCAGAACTGCTCCCTGTGTGTATTCTGGGTCAGATGCGTTGAATCTAGGGCAAGGTGGGGTCATTCATTACATTTTACTTCTGTTATTCCAGCTAAGCCAGAACAGCTTAAATGAAGCAGGCTGGATGATGTCTCTTTGGGACATAAAGAGAATCTCACAGGCCAATTCATCTGTGATCTGTGGGGTTGCCCAGGTATCACTGTAGCATCTAAATTGAGCTGTAGATCTTTAAGCCAGGAGTTGTCGACCGGGGCTACATGTACCCCTAGGAATACCTGAGACGGCTTTAGGGGGTATGCTTGGGCGGGCAGGGACGGAGCGCCACCAGACAGCACCCCGCATGGCTGCCGCCCAGCTGGCCAGGCGCAGGGGAAAATTGCACACGGTGGCTGCCACCGCTCTACGTCCAGCTGCTCGCCACCCTCCTCTCCCTTGCTTGGTGTCTGGGCACATGCCACCCCCACCCCTGGCAGCCAGGGGCCGGGGGATACACTGCTCTGCGTCCAGCCACCAGGGAGGTACAATGATGCAAAAAGGTTGAAAACCCCTGCTTTAAGCTAATGGAACCCCAATCCTGCAGGTTATAGTGTGCAGAGCCCTACTGATTTCAGTGGGACCTGGCTTAGGCACAGGCCTCTCTGCCTATGTGTTGTAACTTGCAGGGCTGCAGCATAAACTTGCAAAGCTGTTATTTAGAACATTTTTTACTTGTAACCTGAGTACCTTGGATTTGGAGTAACTGAGCCCAACAGAGATGCCATTGTGCATACGTGTGTCTGTCTGAGTCTGTGCCCATTGCAATGGGGCTTTCTTTCCTCCACTTATGAGAATGATCATCATTTAGACTAGAATTACACATCTGCGATTTTAACTGCATCCCAGACAACCCTAGTGCTACCATAAAGGTGGAATTACAAAGACTCTCCATATAAGGTCAGTCAATCATATCTCAATCACCTAGGATAACCTGGAGGTTTATCCAGGAACCTAGGCAGCTGAAGCCATCTTAAACCATTCGCTATGGTTTATTCAGCAAAGTATACACCGCCTAGCAGCACAGCCGTACAGGGTTTAAACTGTGTGCAGGTGTAAGGAGCCTCCTCCCTAGTAAGCTATTTTCCAGCATCCTCCATAGGTAGAAAAGGCTGTTTGCCAATACACTGCCTTTTTAACTTTGTATCTCAGATGACCGGAGGCTTCTGTTTTCTCTCTCCTGTACATTAGAACAGGCTGTAACTAAGTCTTACAATTAGATACAGATAAAAATGAGATAAAGCAGAATTTAAAAAAAAAAAAAGGGGGGGGTTAAAAATTACAGTGTGGAATCAATTACAGAAGGAGTTCTTTCCAGACTGTTTGTTGCGGTTCAGCGTTTCAGACATCCTGTTTCAAGAGACACAGAGGCAACCAATTTAAGAGAATTGGTGGCGTTTTCAGATCATCCCATGTAACTTCTGGTTGACGAGAGCATGGCTTCTCCTTTTCCTCTTCTCTTAGCTCACCTTTTCCGGCTAGTGGGTGGGCTTTCCCCACTCAGCAGCCAGGACTCCAGGTGGAAAATTTTTAAATGGAATATCATCCAATTCTAAACAGACTGTTAGACTGGGTTGCTTAAAAAATTCACTTGACTTGTACAACTAAAACCTTATATATCAGTGGGTGTAATAATCTTGTTTGTTTGTGGAGTTTGTGAAAGCAGGAAACTGTCTCACCAATAGAGATGTCCAATATTGAACTAATACTAAGGTGTTTTGCCAAGCATTCTTCTTTATTACTTTATTGCACTTGGACCTTTAAAATGACCAGTTTCACTTCTTGGTAACTCAGCAACACTCCAGCAGTGCACGGGAACCAAAGGCTACAATGAAAAATGTCCTATATGAAAAGCCACACTGACTGCTTTTAAAATCTTACTCCGTTTTGATTATTTTGCTCCAGAAAGGTCTACTTAGTTTCAGAGCCTATAAAACAGACACAGCTCTGTGGCAAAGAGAACTCAGAATAATTTTCAGACTAAAGCTAAATACTAAAGGTACAGTTTAAAACACAACTACACCGGGATTTTATATTAGTAACAACTGGATGGATTTTTAAATGGATTTAGTTAGAACAGTCGCAGTAATGGAGTACACGCTAGTGTTTTGTGTCGTTGTACAGTACTTACAGTAGGTGGGGAACGCAGTCAGGAAGCCCTGTGCAATGTACCCTGTGGCTACTGAGCTCTATGGGAGTGTTTCCGTGGAATTCAGTGAGTTTTGGATCAGGCCTCTTTTGCTGGGCTAAGGGGAAACAACTGAACGGATCTGGTGACTCAGACCTAGTCCAAACAAGCCGTGAGATGCTGCTGCAGCACTGTTTGAAAGTAAATACAGATAATGCTGTGCCAGAGGCAGTTGGGAAGAATTGGGTCTATTCTGTTTAGCTCAGCAACAAAATCTCTGGAGTGTCCTGATCACAGGAAAGCCTCTGGGAACATAGGGAAAAACACTGCAGAAAGAACCAAGAGGAGAACGCCTCTATTGGCCAGCTCAACCCTCCAGGAAAAGTTTGATGCTTTTACTTTTCCGCCCCAAAGAGTTGGAGGTTTCAAACAACATCCTCTGTGAATCTGAAGGAGTGGCTGAGGAGAGAGAGGTAAAAAGTGGTTTCCATTTTCCAGAAGGGGCAGTTCTCTCACTAATGTGAAGTGCATTCCTGCCTCCTAAGAGCTGGTGTTCCCATTAGCTTGCAGAAGTCCAGGCTTTCCCCAGCCTAAGCTTTTCTTCTATAAAAACACATTTTGCTTTCAATCATCCCTCCTTGTGGAAAGACATGACAAGCCCAACCCTAGCCAGATTAGCAACACCATGCTACTGTATTAAGCCCCATTTAACATATGGGGTAGCAGGGAAAGCTTATAAATATCGGGGGGGGAGGCTACAAAGTAGTGGAGACAGGAGAAAATTTAAATCCTAGCCACATTTGGGACAATCTTGCATTCTTTTATGGGCCCACTTCTAGGAAGCAAGGTGGAGTTTGCAAGAACAGAAAAGACAGATGTCAGGCAATATAAAAGGTGAGGACAGATATCATGCTGTCAAATTCCAGTGGTTAATTCTTCCACATTACATCTCTGAACATGCCCAGATTTTTACCATTTAGATGCAATGCCACTATGAACTATGTCCTTCATGGCCACACAGGTACTGCTTTCAAAGACATATACATCACGTGGACTGCAGAAGGTGTTAGCTCATCTTCCAGATCTCATCACTTCCACTCCAAGGGTGAGAGAGCCATGTTACACCTCTCTCCCAAGAGGATCACAACAGGGTTGAGAAATATGGGTCACCAGGGAAAGGACAGCACCAAGAAGAAAACCAAGCCAACAAAGTATAGAAATAAAAATAATACTTTAACAATCAATTACTAACAGTAATAGTTATAATTGATAAATGAGTATTAATAACAATGGTGATAATTATCATTATTTATTGTTTGATTAGTTGATAAATATTGTTACTCGGGGAAGCAAGGCTGAATAGGGATGTATCAAGACATAATTAATTAATTTCAGATTTCATAAATGCATTGCTGATATTAGAAAAGACCTAAGATCTGAAAGTGTTTTCCCTGAAGGGAATTCCCATGTCCAACCATCTCTGGGGGCTGCTGATAACCCCACACTGCTTTTCCAGAGAGTTGAGAAGTTTGAATTACATTCAGCTATATTTCATGTACCTTGGAAAAGTGGATTTCATAGGGTGACATACATACTTTGCCACTCAAGCTATTCTAAAGCCCTACTTCAATTTTAAACACGACAATAACATCAACGTTCTCATTAGCAACTGGAGCTGGAGAACTACATATTATTCCATTTAATAGCTGTGAGCATAAGCTTTCAGAGGACATAGCATTCATTTTAGACTTGCTCTGACAATTGGAAATACTAGCCAGAGCTGGTCAGAAAACGTCTTCCTCCCCCCACCCTGAGAAAATGTTAATTTTCAGCAAAAATTAAAATATTTAGGCCTAAAACTAAAATGTTCTCTTTGGAAGTGTGGCCACTGTTTTAGGTGCCTCATGCTCCCACTCCTCTCTAGACCTGAAGGTCTCGTGTTTGCACATCTCCCATGATGACAAATCATGGTCTGAAAGGTATATTATGCAAGTCTCTGGCCCCTGTGCAGCATGAGAGTTGCAGTCAGACAAAATGTAGCCTATAGGAGGGACACAGGAGATGCATGAACTACAATTCCTGTGGGACACTGCAGCTGCATTTCCAGATTAAATTATTTTGGGTTTTGGTTGAAGTGTTTGGGGTTTTGAGCATTTACTTCCAGTGAAAAACAAAACAGAACTTTTTCCAAAGAAAGCTGACACCTAAGCAGAAAATTTCGGCTAGTCAAAAACATTCAGTGAAGAACAGTGAAAGAACAGTGTTGACAGGAAATTTTCCACCAACCCCCATACTGGCCACCAGAGACAAATCAGATCAAAGAGGGTTAAAGCACGCTGTCAATTATGCTGAAATATCAGTGTTTAAATCTCACAGCACAGCAGAGAAAAAAGAATCCTGTGCATCAGAAACTCCCAAACTATGGACGGAGGGAGAACCGGGCTCCATCTAAGGCTGCTGGTTTTGCCCCCTAGTATTGCATGCCTGAGAGCATGCAGAGAGCACTCCTACTAGGGTTTGCTTCTGAAAGACTCCATAAAAGGGACTACAGCCTCCTCCTGTCCACAGCTCACACTGACTGCAGCCAGACAGAGACAGACTGTGCCTAAAGAGGTAATGGTAAGAAAAGAATAGCATGGGGATTCATTTTTGACCTGTTAAAGTGAGAAAAATTCAATTGCGAAAGACTTGTTCTGGTATGGTAAACACAATGGAGTTACCAGTCACCTCTCACATCTGTCATCCACATCTTAAGGCGCTGATAAGGGACTAGGTATGTAGAGTAAGGAAAGATTGTGACTATGGAGGAGAAGGGATGCAAGAAAAAAAGGGTGCAGGGAACGCTCTCCACCTACGCATCTGGAGTGTTCAGTCTTTCCCCAAGTGATGCATAGCATTTATTCCCCATTGCCTCAGGTATCAGACACTAAAATGATTATTACTCCCTTGGGACAGCAATTATTATTTGTTACTGATCTAGGACTTCATGTGCAGGGATAAAATAATGATACATGATCAGGCTTTGAAGTCTGTTTGTCTTATTGCAGAACCAGACATCTAAACTCAGAGAATTTCTAAGGCCTTGCCTACAGGGAGTGTACAGGAGCTTAGCAGTAGCCCCGAGGCAGCTACAGTAGTTAATAGCACATACAGCTTGCAGTACAATCAGTCTCTGGTGAAACACGGTGCAGGATGCATGAGATCTTGGTGGTGGGGGGTGGTATTTCTGCTCGTTAACACTGTATTGTGTAAAGTATTACCTAAACTTCACTTCTTAAGAGCTCTGGCATAAGTAATAGAAAGTCCAGGTTTCCTGTCAAAGACTGGCTCTATTGAAACAGCTTGGAGATCACAAACCACGCGTCATAATAATAAATAATAGTAATAAGGAAAAGTAAGTGTGTGCGCATGCACACGCACAAAACAAAAAACCCACCACAACTAAAAAACAGTTATTTTTCTACTCATCCCACCTCCCACTCCCTCCCTGAAGCACTTACTTAGCTCATCGCTGAGAATCTGTACTCAAAACATTACAGCAGCTAAGACTACAATGCATTGTTAGGCAGTTTTATATCCCTCCAAGGGAGGTCCAAGTCATTGGTAGTATGTTTATATAAAACCATAAGCAACTGAGCATTTGAATCCCATGTCTAAGCTGGACAAAAAAGAGGAGGCAGCTAGTACAGTAGATGTTGTTTCCACAATTGTTCAAGGTACATCTGGTTTGTTCAGAACACCTGGGGCGCCTATACACACGTACAGGGAGACTGCTCTGATGCTCTGTAATTAATCGAGTCTGCTGGAGCGTGGCAATTACCGTGCTTCAACAGACTCCAGCATCACGTGTATCAGTGTCCCCACGCTGAAAAATGGCGATGGGGGAACTTTAACTAAAGCTCTTTCGACAAGCCTAAGTTAAAACTCCCCTGCTGCCATTTTTCAGCATGGGGACACTGATACACATGATGATCTGGGTGTTTTAATAAGAGCCCCCCCAGCTCCCGGAGCATGTGTATAAATGCCCCTGAATTCAAGCCACATCATATGGCAAAGACCCAACTGACAGTAGCCCAGAGGTGATTTAAGGAGTGCAGTGGAAGGACATTGGAGTAGTTACAAAGCTGACCACAAGCCCTAGAATCCCTCAGAAGCTAACGGTATTAGTGCTCCCCTTGCTACGCACTGGAGACCTTCAGTGTACACACACCCTTCTCTGAAGCAGAGCTGTAATACAAACCAGATGCTGCAGAGATTTTTTCCCCTCCTTGTCTGCACTGAATTTAAATACTGAGCGCTTTGTTTGCCAAAATTAATTCTTTAGCTCAGATCTTAAAGGGCCCATGCACCATTTCTTGTCTCTTCTTTCATAATTTTGCTCAGGTTTAGCTGAGACCCTATTAAAACCTCACAACTCTCATCTATACTTGGGGTGCAAATATTCATGAGGGAGGTCATGAATGTGAAGATTTAGGACTCTGCTTAGAGCTAAAAAAAACAGAGCTTGCTTCACATCTTCACAAACTTTATTGTACTGCTTTCACTTCGATGTTGAGAAACTCTCTGCAGGTGGAAACCATAAAATGCAAATTAGCTTCTTTTTTTTTTTCCATAGATTTCATAGATGTTAGGGTCAGAAGGGACCTCACTAGGTCATTGAGTCCAACCCACTGCCCTGGGCAGGTAGGAGTGCTGGGGTCAGATGACCCCAGCTAGGTGCTTGCCCAGCCTCCTCTTGAAGACCCCCAAAGTAGGGGAGAGCACCACCTCCCTTGGAAGCCCATTCCAGATTCTGGCAACCCTTACCCTAAATAAGTTCTTTCTAATGCCCAACCTAAATCTGCTCTCCATCAATTTGTGGCCATTGTTCCTAGTTACTCCAGAGGGTGCCCTAGTAAATACAGCATCTCCTATTCCCTGCTGCCCTCCCCCTGATGTAGGCAGCCACAAGATCACCTCTCAGCCTTCTCTTGCGAAGGCTGAAGAGATCCGGGTCCCTCAGTCTCTCCTTGTAGGGCCTTGCCTGCAGGCCTCTGACCATACGAGTGGCCTCCTCTGAACCGTCTCAAGAGTCTCCGCGTCCCTCTTGAAGTGCAGCGCCCAAAACTGGACGCGGTACTCCAGCTACAGTCTGACCAGTGCCGCATAGAGGGGAAGCATCACCTCCCTGGACCTGTTCGTCATGCATCAGCTAAAGCATGAGAAAGTGTGGTTAGCCTTGTTGATCACTTTGTCATATTGACGACTCATGTTCATCTTGGAGTCAGCTATGACTCCAAGATCTCTTTCTGCTGCTTTGCTGCTGAAAAGGTCCTCCTCCAGCCTGTAAGTGTGCTGGTGGTTCTTCTTGCCCAGGTGCAGCACTTTGCAGTTGTCTTTGTTAAACTGCATCCTATTCCATTCTGCCCATTTTTCCAACCCGTCCAGATCCTCCTGGATCCCTTCCCTGCCCTCTGGTGTGTTAACTTTGCCCCATCATTTGGTATCATCTGTGAATTTGGACAGAGTGTTCTCCACACCCTCATTCAAGTCACTGATGACGACACTGAACAGCACTGGTCCAAGGACGGAGCCTTGTGGGACTCCACTGCCCACATCTTTCCAGGTCGATACCAACCTGTCCACCATCACTCTCTGGGTACGACCCCTAAGCCAATTTGCCACCCACCTGACCGTGTACTCATCTATAATCGCAGCCTGCCAGTTTATTTACGAGAACAGAATGAGATACCATATCAAAGGCCTTCTTAAAGTCTAGGTAGATGACATCTACCTTGACTCCTGCATCTAAGCATTTTGTGACCTGGTCATAAAAAGAAACAAGGTTAGTCAGGCAGGATCTACCTGCAATGAACCCGTGCTGATTTCCTTTCAGCATTATTTCCCCTGCTGGGCTCCCACAAATGTGATCCCTAATGATTTTTTCCAGAGTTTTCCCCAAGGATAGAGGCGAGACTAACTGGTCTATAGTTTCCTGGTTCCTTCCTCATCCTGTTCTTGAAAATAGGGACCACATTGGCCCTTTTCCAGTCCTCTGGGACTTGAACCGAGCACCATGAGCGCTCAAATAGCCGTGCCAGTGGCTCTGCTATGACACCGGCCAATTCCTTCAGCACCCTTGGAAGAAAGTTCATCTGGGCCTGCTGATTTAAACACATTCACCCCTCCAAGTGCCCCTTCACTAAGTCTGCACTAACAATTGGTGGGCTGGTGTCCCTCCTGTGTCTGTCTATGACACAACTGGGAGATTTGTCTTGGTCTGTATCTAGGAATACAAATGCAAAGAACTCACTGAAGAGCTCAGCTTTGTCCCCACTCCTTGTCACCAATTACCCTAGTTTGTCCTGTTGGGGTCCTATGCTACCCTGCACCTTCCTTTTGCTCCCTATATACCTGAAGAAGGACTTTTTGTTGTCCTTAAATTGTGTTGCCAGCCTAAATTCTAATCCTGCTTTGGCCTTCCTAACTGATTCCCTGCCAGTGCGAGCCGGGGTGGTATACTCCTCCTTGGTAGCTACCCCCTGTTTCCGCAGCCTGTATACCTCTTTCTTTGCCTTTAGGCTTTCCTGGACTTCCCTGTTCAGCCAAGAGGGCTTCTTGGCCCCTTTGCCCTCTTTTATATGCAATGGGATTGTCTCTTTCTGCACCGTTGAGGAATGACCACCCTTCCTGGACCCCCATTTCGCCAGTGCTCTTGAGTTTTAATGGCTCACTAACTAATCTCCTGAGCACACTGAAGTTAGCCTTTCTGAAGTTTAGCACTTCAGCCCTGCTGGATAGTTTACCCACCCTTCGCTGAATAGTGAATTCAATCAATCAATGGTCACTGTCCCCTAGGTTACCTTGTACCTGGAGTTTTCCCACCAGGTCATCCCCCATAGCTAACACCAAGTCCAGCAAGGCATTTCCCCTAGTGGGATCATATACTTCCTGCGTTAGGTGGAGGTCCTGCATCAGAGCCCATCACTTCTTTTTAATGTCTGTCAGTAGTCATACACATAGTAAGGGGTTTGCCTGACTCCCATCTATTCATTTAGCCTTTGACAAATTGGAAAGGATGGGCAGCCGAAATGCAAGATGCACCTAGCATACTATTAACCAATTTGTCCTAGCATAGTGGCTGTGTACAAACTACAATACAATGGACATGTCCATTTTAGAACTATGTATTTACCATATCTCAGTTTTAATCCTTTTAGGAGCCCAGTCACTGTGCCCCAAATTTAATGGCAGGAAAACGAAGTTAAACACAGCTTGAAATGCAACCTTATGTCCAAATGCAAACTTACATCTAATTTCACATAAGCAAGCTTGTGTCTCAAGAAGTCTTCTCAACTAACAAGAACATTCACTTTATGATTTCCAAATGTCTATTTTGAAGGACACCACTCTCGAGTCTACCACACATTATTCATCGGAAAGGACAAAGGATGACACCAAATTTAAAAATCAAAGCCTAAATTCCTCTCTCATGGGTAAAGGACTAGGCCTTGCTAGAAGAGTTGTGCTGTTAAAATGTATAGAGAGAGTAGTTAGCTGTGTTATTCTGAAGTAAGACAGAAAGCAGAACAGGGTGGCACCTTAGAGACTAACTTGTTCAGAGAGGCTTGTATTGGTGACAGTTTACTTGGTCAAATGCTATCATAAGGTGTCGCCCTGCCTTGCCTCTTAAAATGAATGAAAACTGATCTGATAAAGGAAACCCTAGGTACTTTCCACTGACAAGCAAAACTGGTCATGCTGTCAGGAGCAGCCCAATAGCCTTCAAAGAAGAACTGACTCAGAGGCCGAGGTTGGGTTTTACAAACAGATTCCTAAAGATCAAAAACCTGACCAAACTCTAAATTTCTAAAGGACACCAAGGCCTTTTAATGGTCAAGCAGACAAAACATAGGCAAAAGTACTTTTCCTTTTAAGTGTAAGATATTACTGCCTTACCATGGTCACACTTGCATGGTTAGATTACAGTAGCATAGTAGAAGTGAACAAATTCAAAGGTTGCACCCAATCAATAGCTCTCTCTACAACAATGACAGAACAGTGCTTCAAGGAATTCATAGGCCTTAAGATCACGTTCTTTCACTGACAAAACACTGCGGAAGAGTTAAATAACAAAGTTATCAATAGCCCAAAACATCCCTCTTGCCTTCATAGTGCCACTTTCATCACCAATGGGTTTTTTCCAATACCTTGCAATGTCCTTCTGACCCTATTAGCAGCTCGTTAATCTTCTCTATAGTTCATAAACAAGCCATTAAAAACACAGTAGATATCAAGACACTTCTGAAAACAGCAAATAGTTTGCAGTCATACCCTGTTCTATTACATTTCTACTTGATCTCCACCCTTACTGAAGTCACTTCACATGCCTCCTGTGAAGTCAAATATTAAGCAATTTACTGCTTTACTGTAGAGGAGGTTTTCAAAGCCACGCAAGAAAATAAAGGCGGAATTCTATTTCACTTTGTGTGCCGAAAGGGCAACTGGCCTGTCATGTAAGTGGCTCATCCAGGACTAAGACAAACAGATTGTGAGTGTATTGCTCCTGCAAGGTGGATGCTCATCCTGAGCAAGCTCCATAGGCAAGGCAGTGACCAGGCAGGTATGCAGCTTTGGTCATTCATACCTGAACATGTCTCAGAAAAAACAAGGAGGAAGACAGCCATCCCACGGGACAGCCCCACTAGCTCAATGGTCAGGGCAGGCACTGAGGAAGTAGACCTGGGTTCTAGCCTCTACTTATCCGAAAAGGTGGTTCAAACCCGCACCTCTCCAGCTTCTCAGTACAGCGCTCTAACCACCATACCATAGACTCTGAGGTATTACAGACTGGATGGTGCCTGAGACTGAAGTTTTGAAAAGGTGGTACTAGAGTAAACTGACATAGTAAAGAACAAGTCACCAAGGCCAAACATAACTTTTGAGAGTAAAAAGCAAAAATATTGGTAGCCACAAAATATTGAGCTGTCTTTCATATCAGAGGCCTGGATCGTAACAACTGTTGTATCTATTTTCTTTTTTAAAGGGCAGCACTAAGAGCAATCCTAGGGAAGTACAAGCCAGCAAGGCTTACTTCCAAATCAAGTAAAACTCCTAAACATGCATGACATAACAGAGGAAAGAAAATAGCCAGCGTGGTTTCTGCAAAGAACTAAAAATTAACAACAGACATGATTCTTACTTGTATTACAATAACATATGTAATAGTAGTATCTATAAGAACCTCATTGCATTAGGCTCTGACTAACATTTGGAGATCAGGAGAGTCACCCCAAGGAATAACAATACAGCCAGGCACCCAGGGCAGCTGCCACACACAGGGGCAGCAGCAACTTCCGGTTGTCGCTGTACTATTGACGCAATTGTGTGGCTATAGCGGCAGTCCTTTTTCTGCACTCCCACCCCACCAAGTTGGCACCCCACTCATGCCACTCACCCAACGAGCTTTAGGCCTGTCAACAAAATTAGCAAATAAGGGAGAGACAAGTAAGTAGGTTAGTCAAAAGTTTTTTTTTTAATCCATGTAAGTCACTAACCAGAGGTTATCAAAGAAGCTAAATAATCACTGGGCAAAAGGTGATGCCCTCTCACAGATTAGAAACTGGCCAAGAGAAAAATAAGATCAAATGAGTTAGGAATCATCTTAATTTCCATTTCCAGAAAGATGCTGGGACAAATAATCAAACCAACTATTTGTAAGCACGTGGAAGATAGCAAGGTGACAAGAATTCTGCCTTACCTACACGGATTTGGTAAGAATAAGGCACATTCAGATTTCCTTTGATGACAGGGTTACAGGCTTTCTGCAGAGTGGAGAAGGTCTGATATATTTTGACTTTACTCCAGCTTTTGACATTATCTCACATGACATCCTTTTAAGCAAGTGAGGATAATGCAGCCTGGAGAAAAACTATTGTAAAGTGGGTGTCCAACTACTGGAAAAACAGTCAAAAGAGAAGTTATCAGTGACTCACTTTTGAGCAGGAAGGAAGTATCAGGTTGGATTCTGCAGGCCCAGTACAATTCAACATTTTCATTAATGACTTGTATGATAGGACAGGGTGTCCACTTATTACGTATGCAGATGATATCAACCTGGGAGGGACTGCAAGCATAGCGGAAGGATAGGTTTTAAATTCAAAATTATTTTGACAGGGTGTGGCAAAGGTTTGAAATAAACATGATGAAATTCAATATGGACAAATGTAAAGTTCTACACATACGTAAGAATAATCAACTCTAAAAATACAAGATGGGGAATGACTGACAAGGCAGCAGTTCTGCTGAAAAGGATCTGCAAATTATGGTAGAGGTAGATCACAAAAGAAACTCAAGTTAAGAATATCATACTGCATAGAAAAAGCAAACAATATGCAAGGATGTGTAAACTGGAGCTCTGCATGTAAGAAATGAAGTAAATCCCTCCACTCCAATCACCCGTAGTACGGCCTCAATTGGAGTAATGTGTCCAGTTTTGGCATCACGGAAAGACCTGGGCAGAGCTCAGAGAAGAGTGACAAAGACCTGGAGAGCTTTAGAAAACATGATGTGTAAGGAAAGATTGAACAGCCTGGATTTTCTTAGTCTAGGGAAGACAGAGGAGAAGCATGATATGGTCTTCAAATATGTAAAAGGTTATGGTAAAAAAGAAAACTTATGAATGGTTTTCTGTGCCCAATAGGGACAGAACAAGAAGAAATGGTTTTAAACTGTATCACAGAAGATTTAGGTTAGATGTTAGGAAAAACTTCTGTAGTATAAAGCTAATCACGTGCTGGAATAGATTACCTAGTGAGATTATGGAATCACTATCAGTGTTGGTTTTTTAAAAATGGGTTAGACAAAAACATCTCAAATGCTTTTGGTAGAGGTGCTCCTGTTTTTGGACAGATTGCTCCTTGCAGTCCTATTTTTATGATTCTATGAATGAATGTTCAATGTCCATCCCAGCAAAAAACCAAAATTAGTGGGTATCCAACTGTTCTGTACAACAGCTAATGCCATTTAATGCATTTATTAATGATCTGGCAAAAGGGTAAACAATAAGATGACAACCATTTAGGTTAATAAAACCTAGGAGCCATAAGGAACTTTAGTAGAACTTAGGTGACTAGCTAGGCAGTAGGCTACACAATGACAAAATAAATTCATTGTTGATGAATACACAGTGATTCACATCAGCAAGAAAAATTGGAACTGCTCATACTTTTTACTGGTTTGTAAGTTAAATGTAAATTCTAATCAACTCTGATCACCTAGGAAATTGACATGGACATCAATGCCTCGGTTCAATATATAGCAGACAAACAAGATGTCAGTGTATATATGAAATAGGATGGAAAGAAGCTGACAATATTATATTGCAGGCTTACAAAATCAAGAATGACATGCCCTCACCTAGAACATGGGTTCAGTTTTGAATTTCAGTAAGAGAAGGTAAACATAGTACATTACCAACAACATATATTTTAGCGCAACAGAAATACCTATTTTAAAACTGCATAGCCATGCAATAAAAAAAAAAACAACCCAACTGAATGAAAATGTGCAGCACTAGTTCAATATTTCAGGAGAAATAGCTGCTCTCGAAAAAAAGTCATAAAACCTAATTTAGGATCCTTTATAAATCCTTAGTAGACTACAGTATACTCCAGTAATGGTTTAAAACATCATCATTTCAGTGTCTCCAGGCTATGTTAGAGGAGGTTTACACAGAGTTGGATTTAGACAAAGGTTAGTTTTACACTAAGCAGCTTACAGCTATCGTTATTTGCGTTTAAATATAAAAGAACTCACTCCCATTTTGCTAAAAGAAACTGTCAGAGTTCAGCAATAGCTACTGAAACCAACACTTTCTGTGGACATTCTGGTTGCTTATTAACTACAAGGGAGACTTGCCGCCAAAAACAGAAACCTTGAACCTAAAAGGGAGGTACCTTTCTCCCACACATCAAACAAAAATGTTTATTAGATAGGGTACCTTTCACCTTATCCACAAACAGACAAATTCAAAAATGTCTCACACAGATGCAAGTATCTCTGGAGTGGAACACAATGGTGTTGCTCAAAAACGCACACTACTGAGGAACTGGCTAGAAAAATAATACCTTTTATTACATTAAAAACATCCTTTGCCTAAGTCCTTAGAACAACACAGATACAACCTACACCCCTGAATCCTTTGAATCAAGATATTTGCCTGCACTGAGCAACCAGATAATCTATTTGTAACCTTTATCCTTCCTTAGGTCTTCTTTTTTCACCATGTTATGTCCCCTGCCTGTCATGTTCATTATCAAAATAAAGTTCTTTAGGGTAGGGGTTCATCTTGTTGTCTGCAAAGCATTAAAGACGCTTGGCAAGTTCAATAAAATTGCTTCACAGCACACGGTAAGGACATTAAAGGCAACTAAAATGGTTCCTTCTTAATATGAAAGTCCATTACATAAATAAGCTACAGACCTGCTCAAGGTGGCAATAACCTAGGGCAATGAAGGGTAAACACAGCAACCTGAACCTATTTAGTCACTGTGAGGAGAGAGACTGAGGAAAAAAGTAGGAATCAAATGAAATGGTGACCATTACTGCTTTGGAAGGCTAGCGAGATGGCCCCGCCTGCTTGAATGGTTAAGTTGTTACAGGTCATCAAATATAAAGCAATTAGAGGTATTGTTTGGCTTTTCATAACACCATCACTTATTATACAAAGTTGTCAATGATTAAAAGAACGATTTTGAAAACCCTCTCTTCTACTCTGAAAGGTGAGAAGGCTGAGGGGGTAAAAAGACTGTACAATCAGCACCATACCTAGACTCCTGACGGCCCTGGGCAAACTTTTAGTATTGGGCCCCCTTCGCCAGACCTAATGATAATAATAATTTTAAAATTACCATTCCCGGGCACCCTGTCTGGGCCCTGGGTGGCCGCCCAGGTCACCCATGCCCATGTCCGGCCCTGGTGCAATTCACAGTTGTTCCTTTGGCGCAGCTTTTGTATCTTGTCAACTAAGAGACCCCAGGGACATCTGCTCAAGGGGTGGCCCCAGACTGCGACAAGTTCCAAGGTGAAAATGGAAAGGTAGTCCTGCTGGCTACTATTATGAAAAAATATTTTGTTCTCACCATCCAAGCAGCATGTCTTCTCCTCCAACTTTCACAGCCAAACCTGGTACAGGTTCTTATTTGAATAATCCTAAAAGAGATTCGCAAATTGCACCTCAATTCCATGCAACTGTGTTTGCATACACACCCAGATACTCCAAGTCAGAGGAGTAGGGAGACTGGGGAGATATACAGCATGTGACTGTCCATTCTTATCTGCCGGCGTCCAAATGGCTTGAGTCATCCAGATGTCTACAGAAACCTCCCCAATTAAAATACTGATATCACTTTCAATTGGTGTAGGCAGAAAAGCCAAATCACTCCCACCCAAGGCCAAGAAAGGCTGCAGTGATCCTTCCTGGGTTGCATGAGAAAAAAAAAAAAAATCTACTTTTTCCTCCCCTCTCCCACCACTTGCCCTTAGATCAGTGGTCTCCAGCCTTTTTAAGTAGGAGATCACCTTTGGCATTTAAAAGCAACTCAAGATCTACCGTGTGCCGGAGCCGCCTCCCTCCCCCATCAGTTAAGTCTGTGGGGAAGGAAGTGGGGGGCAGACTGAGGCAGAGGGAGAAAAAATTATTTGGGGGGCACGCCTCCCCAGCAGGTAAGTCCCACCCTGCTGGGGCCCCAATCAACATCAAATGAATGATGCATTTCTTTTGACTAGAGCAGGGGTTGGCAACCCCTGGCATGCGTACTGAGCGTGGCATGCGAGGCTATTTTGCTTGGCACGCCAAGGCCAGCCCCGGCTCCGGGAAGCTGCTGCCAGCGATGGAGCCTGGTCTGCTCCGAGCAGGGCTTGCAGCATCCCAGCTGCCTGCTGGGAGCAGCCCGGGATCCCAGCTGGCAGCAGCTCCCCAGAGCCAGGGCCGGCTGCAGGCGGGAGGCTCCAAACAGCTGCGCTGGGCTCCGGCACCAGCTCGGCACTGGCATGAGCAGGTGTGCCTTGGAGCGGGCGGGGGGAGGGGGGGGGGAAGGGGCCTGAGGCAGCGCAGCCCCGGTCTCTCCCCCGCTCCTGGCACAGAGCTGATGAGCCCAGCGCAGCTGTTTGTAGCCAGCCCGGGCTCTGGGCAGCTGCAGCAGCAGGCTGGCTACAAACAGCTGCGCCAAGTGCATCACCTCTGTGCCGGGAAAGGGAGAAAGTGACCAGGGCTGCGCTGCCTCAGGTCCCACCCCCACCACCCGCTCCGAGGCACACCTGCTTGCGCCAGTGCGGAGCTGATGCCAGAGCCCAGCACAGCTGTTTGGAGCCTCCCAGCTGCAGCCACCCTGGCTCCGGGGAGCTGCTGCCAGGCAGGATCCCGGGCTGCTCCCAGCAGGCAGCTGCAAGCTCTGCTTGGAGCAGCCCGGGCTCCAGTAGCTACCCAGAGCTGGGGTAGCTGCTGGTAGCCACAGAGCCCGGGCTGGAGGGCAGGGGCTTTGGGTTGGGGGCAAGGGGCACAAGCAGGGTATCCTGCCACGTACCCCTTGCCCTCATTTTGTTTTTCTGCCATGCCAGCACTCCGGCACCTTCCATCGTAGGCATTATGGTGTTTTTCGGCACTCCGGCCAAAAAACGTTGCCTACCCCTGGTCCAGAGGTAGGAAAAAAAAATGTTGATCATAGAGTCCTACTTGGATACAGGCTGAGAAATGCCCATTAAAGTGGATATTTTAGTCCCATGCGCAGCATTTCAGTTTCTGTGGAATATGGGGAAAGTCCACCACATTTTAATCAGCCCAACTGCACAGTAAAATATGCCTCCGGACAAGATTTTGAGCACTTTCCAAATGCAGTTTGACAAAGCCTCTTGACTCTTAAGAGTCCCATGGGCACTGAGAATGAAGTGAATGCTCAAGTCGTCTCACTGGGGCTTAGAAGGAGGGGTGCTTTCTGTGCCAATTAAACCAGGAAAAGAGCTCTCACAGGACTGTAACATTGTCTTTAGGCTTCTATCATTCTAGTTGATGGCTTCACTCCCTCACCCCTTAAGACACTTGCCAGCATGGTGCAGACAGCAGGATGTTTGCAGTACCCAATTTCTCTTTAGGGGCCTAAAACAATATCAATTATGGTATTACATGTGATCTGTTGATGTGGAATGATACACAAATATCATAAAGTCAGGTACTGACAGCAGCCTGTTCTAGTGGTCAAACTCTAGTATGTGGCAACCCTTCAGGAGAGGAAGAAAGGCCATTTGCTCTCAATCCACAGATCCATATGGCAGAGA
The DNA here is from genome assembly GCF_030867095.1 of Alligator mississippiensis. NCBI lineage: Eukaryota > Metazoa > Chordata > Crocodylia > Alligatoridae > Alligator > Alligator mississippiensis. The sequence continues at coordinate 232,027,729 of NC_081825.1, forward strand.
CAGAGCAGCCTTTCTCTTGGGATAGGAAGAACCTGTTCTCTAACACAGGTCTGTATCTGTGGAAGTCAGGTGGTAACCACCTCCATTCTCCAAACAGAATGGTAGAGATCACTCTTGAGTGAGCATCAGAACTGGAATCAGCACGTAGCACACACATTCAGAAAAAGATTGGCAGCGATGAGTCACTACTGCCAACTGGGGTGGGAGGCAGCAGAGCTGTGAGCGCGCTGGATACATCTTCGGTGGTTATGCAGATTTAGAAACAGAACACCAAATCCTTCTGAAAGAAGTGGATATGCTGCACTAGGCTGACTAACGTCTTTGCCATGCAGAGAGCCTGGCGCTGAAATAAACAGAGGACAGCACTGCCGAGGAGGCGCAAGCCAAAGTGAAAACCGACTGCAACATGGTTGGTATCCAGGAGACAGAGATAACCTTGAACACGCACACTTCTCTCTGCACCTTGGCAACCATGTGCCATAGTGGCCTGTACTATTTGACAGGCAAATCAACAAATAAGATTCATCCGAAGTGCAGTCTCCTCTCCCTCCCTCTTCCACCCCTTTATCATGACGCCGTCTCTAACTTGCACTGTCCCACATCATCAGTAACTGAACGGTCTTCACGGAAACACGTGCATTAAGGGAGGGAAAGATCTATTTTTTTGGAACAGAGTCTAACAGAGCACACAGGATAGAGCTGGCTAGTAACCATGGCATAACTTTCCACTGTAATTATGCTGGCAGTGCTGCTGCCCTCCCTCCCTCCGCACACATGGAACATTCCAAAGGTTTTGTTTCATTACCACACTCCTCAATAAGCGGATGAGGGTGGAGAAGAGAAGGAAAGAAATGATTATGGCAGTAGCCAAGGGCACTAGATAGCATCAACACAGTCAGGTCCATCAACATCTTTGAGGCCCCATGCGTTGTTAGTGCTGTGCTGGCTATTGTAAGTCCATCCAGAAGTTAGGGATGGGATTTATATAGGACTTTTTGCTCAGGACCAGATGAACTAAGCAGGATTCTAGATTTATTTAGGAGCCATTGTGACCTGCAACAAGCAAGAAAGTAAAGGGCTTGGGGGGGGGGGGGGAATTATCTGTGCAAACAAAATTACATTCAAATCTAGCAGGGTCACTGCTTATATTAGAGCTGCCCCAACACACCTCAGCTAACAAAATCCTCTGCCGCTCTCACCCACTGCTCCCCTGAGAGCAAACGCAAGGTGCCAGACTGGAAAGAGGAAGCAAGTTTCAGGACAGGGGACCTCATTTAAAATGCTCCCATGCTAGACCCTTCAAGTTCAATGTATGGGGCTGTCATCTTAATACAGCCTTCAGCTCAGCTCCGTTGTCACAGCAACAGAGTGCTGATCTGGATTTTCCGAGCCGGGGGCAAGGTGGGAAGAAAACATGAGTGTGTAGGTCCTGAGGCTGTGGTTCTGGCTAGTCTCCAGTTTGGTTCGGTTATCTGCGATAAGACGCCACTGCGGATCTTAACTACACCGCGGATGTCCACACAGATCCTACAGAAACCCCTCACCCTAAGGCTGTGAAACCAGTGTGGGTGGAACATCAGAGAGAGGTATGGTGGTTTTCCTCTTGGCTGATATCATATGTTTTATTAACCCTGGATTTCATAATAAATTAAACAAGCTTCCTTTATTTTTATAACACAAGCGTTGAGGTGGCCAGCATCACCTAGTAGGTCCTTCAGGTGCCTGTTAGAGAAGCCCTTTCAACTAGACTGACATTTGTGTGTCCCCTGAATGATTTCAGACAGGTTTTCTTACTTACTTACATAATGACTTCTATGGCAGAGGCTCCCAACCACCAGGCTGGTAGATTGGCTGCTGGGCCACCAGCAGTCATGTGCAGGGTTAAGCTGGGCAGCAAGGCAGCCCCAGAGGGAGGTAGCTGGCTCCATGAGCCCCCTCCCACTCCTGCCGCCATGGCTGCACCCGGCGAGGTACTGCCCACGCAACAGGTACCAGGGCCCATTCTGGGCCAGGCAGGACCCCCAGCCCCACCTGCAGCTGGGAGTGGGGGGATGCAGGCAGGGAAATGCCTAGGGCAGAGGGCAGGGAGGCAGCTCCACTGCTTGCTCCTAGGGAAGGCAGCAGAGCCCCTTCTTCCTGGGCAGCCCCAGCTAGGTCCCCCGGGCCACTGCCTGCGCAGCCCTGCAGGGTCCCCCGCGGCTGTGGTGCCCCATTCTGATCATCACAATCCTGCCCCTCCCCATGTAAAAATTAAGTTTAAATTTGTAAATAAAATTAAAATATGTTTGCCGGTCCGCAGCATAAAAGAGGTTGGGAACCACTGTTCTATGGGTAAGTGACCCGTAGTCAGATTTCCTACTCGTCAAAAACGAGGCTGCCCTTACACCGTCAGCGTGTAGTCTTCACCTATTCTACTGTACATTAAGCCACCCTTCAGAGGATGCTATGTCAAGGCCACAGTAGAAAAGGCAGGGCAAACATGTGGAAGAGGAAACACATTCCATGATATTAGTGTGTCCTAGTATTGCTTGGCTTAATTTCCACTTCATATTTCAGTTCTTTTGCTAGAGTGACCCAGGGATTAGTTTCCTTCATAGACAGTTCTAGTACCAAATGCTCTGCCACATGCAATTTAAAGCCTTCTCTACTCTGTGCTTAACTTTTCCCCCCAAGTTTTCCCACTACTGCTCCCACTGGTGCAGCGCTACTGGAACAAACAGATGCTGACATTTCAACCACCACATTGTCTAATCTTGCTCTGGGCAAGGTTAAAGGACTCACTAGTAAAGAAGGCATTTATGTTTCTACATCAGTACTTCCACTATTTGTTGCCAGTGGTGCAGTTCCAGCAGCGAGATATGCAAGGAAAATGGCATGTAGTACATATAAATCTGCCAGTTTATGACAGATTTGGGGGGGAAAAAATGAAACGGTTTCTCTATGGAGATTCAGTGACATCACTACTACATAATGACCAATGAGGGCTAGATTTCATTTGCTTTAAAGTCCGACAGTGCCGCTCCAAGAGTAGTCCCAGAGATCATTGCAGAATAAAGTATTTCCCTGCAGAGCCACAATGGATGCCACATGGGGACATCTAACACAAAAGGCACCACAGATTCTACTTGATGACACAGGTTTTATACTAGGCAAGCATATTAAAGAAACAGATTTGCAAATCGCTACCCATAGTCTGATTTCCTAAGCTTCTAGGTATGTTTGGCTAGCCTTGGAATTTGATGCAATTTCCCCTATATGTAATCATAGATATGCACACCCCCTCCCAAACAGACAATCTTATTCTAAGTCATTCTGCAGTGGGCAGTAAGTCACAGTACAGCCCATCTACATAAGGAAGGGGGGTTCCCATACAGACTATATAAATGTAAGGTTTTGATCTTTGCTTTAACCTGCAAATTCTTCTTGGCAACAGTTGTTAAGCAAAACACTGAAATGTAGTTTACTTTCAAAATTGGTATTGGGTAATAATTTGGAATACTTGCCATGCAGAATGTATTGCTATTGATTCTTGCTTTCTTTCAATACCTCCCCAAATTCTCTAGATCTTCTGCTTTCTATATTTCCTAAGTGCAAGGTTTTTTGGTTCTTTACTCAAGCAACTCTTAATTGCACTTTTATTGCAGAAATATCAATGTGTGGGTGGAGATAGAAAAAAAAATTGGAAATCAGCAGACCATGGATTCCACCTCACAATGAAAGGGAGGGGGAAAAAAAAAAACAAACCTGTAACAAGAAATAGATCAGCCACATGGTAGCATGTTCAATCGGTCTATTATCTGATCCAACCTTAATGATGTGTTGTCATCTGCTTTCTTGACTAAGGATATTGCTCAAATGAGGCAAAACCCAGGAAGGAAAGTGAAATTACAATAGGTTGTAGCCATGTTGGTCTAAGGACATTGGCAAACAAGGTTCTTTGGGTAAATTGATATCTTTTATTACACCGACTCAAATAGTTGGAATTTTCCAACTATTTAGTTGGTCTAATAAAAGATATCAGATTTACCCAAAGAACCTTGTCTGCCCACAGTGTAGAATTGAATTTTAGTTATCACATGGAAGTCAAAGTTTTGGTACAGAGTTCCAAGAAGTTCTTCTTGCCACATGCTTATGAAAATCTACAAGCTCATTCCAATGATAGAGATGATTCTCATAAATAAATAATACCCTATAATATTTATCATGGATTTTTTTTTTTAAATACAGGAATAAGCAATGGTTTTCTTGGGCCCAAGTGGTTACAGGTTTTCTCCATAAATCTACTTGACCCCAAAGGTTTTATACTAGACAAGCATATTAAGAAACAGATTTGCAAATCACTACATTTTTGTAGTGATTTATGTGGTAAACTTCGCTGTACTATGGACTAATAGGAAAACCAAAATTAAAGACAGGGGGCGCATCTATACAAGATGTTTATTGCAGAAATGATTAATCAGCTTCACTGTAAAACATCAGCTTCTACATGTGCAGTGCTATTAAGACAGAGTAAACTAATTAACTCTGGTATAGGACAGTATTGCCAGACACAAGTACTATCTTACAGCGGAGTTATTTACTCCATTGCTACACGTGTAGACATTGAAAGGGCTGCCTGTGGCACGAGAGGGCTTCAGTGCCTTTGTGCCCCAGCCAGTCACTCCGCAGCATATTGAGCTGGGTTGGAGGAGCCCTGGGCTGGTAGGCTGACCCCTGGGGCCCCCTTCCACCCTGGCTTAATGTGCTACAGTCCCAAGGGCACGTGGCAAAGATGCACCTGGGAGCAATAAACTCCGGCACAAACTGCCAGAGTTTATCCAGTTGCCTTAATAGCACGTGTAGACGCACCCGCGAACTCCCATGTCCTAATCCTGGTATGACACTGAGTCCCTCTACTGGGATAGGAAAATAATTTTTGCCAATGATTCTAATTGTTTTATAAGACATATAATTACCTCTTTGATTATAGCTACACAAGCAGAGGAAGATTTGGAGACTGTGCTAAGACTGGGGGCCATCACCACACCCCTCCCCACCCCCCACCAAGTAAGCAGACTTAAGTATCTAACAAGGTGGTGAAACGTCTCTTATATCATGAGCAAGCTGTCCCAATTAGCTGAGACTACATCCTGAAAGAGACCAAGCACAGCAATTACAGGTTCATTTAACATAACCGATACTTGACAAGAAAACTATCTGACTCTAATTAGCTCTATGCTGCAAAGAAGAGGGATGAGAAAGCTGGCAACAGGGGCAAGATGTGGAGAGTACTGCATGACTAAAGAAGCTACATCACCAAAACAAGAGGCTGTAGGCCTTAACATACCATCAAACCTCCTCTTGAATCTTTCTCACTTACCAAGAATGGTGCCTCCATACCGAGATTTTGATAGCAAATAATTATTTTCTCCTTTCCCACTCACTGACAGCTGATTTGACGTTTGCAACCTTTACTAAACCAAACTGCTCCACAGAGCATCCCTGTAGTCATCTTGGAAAGTTAACAAAAGGAATAGGATATGGTGCACCAAGTTGTACAACTCTACTGGGTTCATATTTACACCAGAGACATACCTGGGCCAAAAAGCTCCCCCTGCGGGAATGGGAAAAGAACCTGGTGGCCACAGTAGTTTACTGTGTGGATAAACAGAAGCACCAACACGAATTGTATTACTTCAGGGGCTCCAACTAAGTGCTAATCTGCTTCCGGATTTGGAGGCCAACCCTGATTAATACAGAAGAATGTAGTAAACAATCACACAGTGCAATAAGTCCACTTAACCCTATTTTTGCTGGTATGTTTGTATCATTCAGACACTACACAAGGAGCTGCAAGACAGTGTTTGTACACATGGGCCAGCCTGTTATCCTCAACTCACCATGTACAATGGCCACGTGAGAAGAGACATCCATCCAGGAAATCTGCTTCATTCTTTGGCACATTCCAGTCCATCTACAGTTTGGACCAACCACCACCCCTTGGAATGCAACACAGATGCTAATATGCAGTACACAGATACAAGAGCGAGAAACTGAATATAAGGGTAATTAAAGCTCAGCAAGGGACACAACCTCCAGGACCTCTTAGCCAGTCAGCAGCGAGGGACGTGGTTGTTGCAAAAATGCCCACGAAAGTGGCACTACATGCCTTGAGCGGGCTGCAAAAAAAACCCAACCCTTTTTCCTCACCCTGGTTCTCCCTAATAAACAAAAGCAAGACTAAACTACAACAAGACCGTTTCAGGCTGGACATAAGGAAGAATTTCTTTACTGTCCGAGCCCCCAAGGTCTGGAATAGCCTGCCGCCGGGGCTGGTTCAAGTGCCGACATTGAACATCTTCAAGAGCAAACTGGATGCTTATCTTGCTGGGATCGTATGACCCCAGCTGACTTCTTGGGCCGGGGGCTGGACTCGATGATCTTCCGAGGTCCCTTCCAGCCCTAATGTGTATGTATGAACATGTTCATCTTGGACATGCAAAAGCAAAATACAAGAGGTTTCTGACATATCTTGGGTTTGAAGATTCGGTGGAAATGAAGAGACTGCCAATGCAAGAGTGTTTTTAGGTCAGCTTAAGGCAAGCTATCCACAATACTTTGCCTTTATAAAGTATGCATCTACTCTCCCTCTTTTGTATGGCTTCAACCTTGCTACAGAACCACTGAATTGCACCATTTCCAAAACAGATTTAACTCTGTATAACAAGCCCATGAACAGACTCAGAGGGCATGCTGTACCTCACATGTACATCTGACTATGCTTTGTATTCTTCTGAGGATCACAAAGTGTTTTACATATGGTAAGAAAATAAGTCCCAACCAAATTCTGAGGTAGACAAGTAAACATACATGGTAAACATTTACAGAATACTTCCTTTGTGGGGGGTTATAAAGCTTCATTTATATTTTGAGCCACCTGGATACTATGGTGATGAATTATCCTGAAAGTTAATCCCATTTTACAGATGAAACTAAGGGACAGATCGTGCAAGCTTGGGGAAGCCTCGAAGCATTTCACGGATGAGCCAGAAACAACAGGCTCATGATCTCTCAGTTCCTGATCTGTAGACTAAAGAAAAGAACTATCTTTCCATATCACTTAATCATGTTTATACACAGGACAGCCCTGGCGGTGTACTGTATACACAGAAAGAAGTGAAGAGATTTGCTGTTTGCCACCATGGCTGTTTCCTTGCATGCACGGTGCAAATGACGTCCACCCTCAATCTCAGAACCCTGTAATCTGATGGTGTTCTACACAAAAACTTCACCACTTCAGATGTCTCTTATGGCTATGCACAAAATCTCAAAGAGCTCATGGCTGAAAAGAAATTCAAAATTAGTTTTTGAAAACAGCATGCATAACATACCCTACAAATAAAGAAGCTGGAGATAATTCTTGACAGTCTGTTAACAGAAGCACAGTTTTATGCACTTCCTTTCCGTGACAGTATCATTTTATTAATGTACCAGAGCGTGAGAGCCAGCAACCCATCTAAGCGGAACCGTGAACTTCAACCCAAAGCACAGGAGATCACTGAAGACAATGCCAGATTAAAATGAGATTAGGGATTTGGCTTCACAGGTCCCATTAATGAGGGTGGGGAAAGGCAAGGGAGTGAGGAGAATAGGAAGAAGAATTGGAGTTAAAAATAAACCTTTCAAGCTTTATCAACTCAGTGGCCCTAAAGGAAATGCATTTAGGAATACTGTACAGGAGTTTAGGCTCAAGCTAGAGATCAAAAAAGTTAAAAAAAAATTAAAGGGGGCAGGGTGCGGATTTAGCAAAACCCAGCTGGAACGGAAAGTTTTGCAAATTTATTCCTTTATAGTTTAAGCCTACAGCCACGCTAGGAGCTGGATGGTATACCATTCCCAGGATGGTATACCAGTATTCTCATACCATTAAAATACCTACAGTACAGATGCAGCCATTACATCAGTGTTGTATTGAGACCTTAGGGATGCCTATCCAATTCCCTACTGTGCCACGGACTTGGGCAGGTTATTTAATTTAGCCTCTGGGTCTCAGTTTCACATTGGTAGCAAGAAGTATTTCCCTACTTTGTAATAAAGATTGCAAGATGCTCAAATGTTACGATAATAGTGGCCACATCAACACCTAAAACAGATGGGAACTCAAGCATATTGAGGTAGTCAAGAGAATAAGGAATTGAAAATATTTTCTTTGTACAAGCCAAGTAGACATAAATAAGCGCTAAAATGGGGAAGTCAATTAGAGTTGTGGTCATCAATACATGTGAAAGTTCTATAGAACCAGGTTAGGGTACATTTTAATAGTATCCCTTTAAAATCTGTTGGTTTCTTCATAATTATTTGTATTACTATGGCACTTCAGAGCCCAATTCATGGACCTGGACCCCATTGTGCAAGGTGCTGTACAATACACAGAACAAGAAGATGAGCTCTGTCCCAAAGAGCTTACCACCCACATACAAGGTAACAGATGGCTGCAGACATATGGGAAAGTACAAAGAAACAGAAAGAGATGTATCGGTCTATGGGACAGGCTGTGGTCTCTGCACATCTGCTAGTCTTGTCCTGTGAATTCCCTCTGGACTGCACAGGCTGACTCCTGTCTTGGAGTAATTGATATTCTAGGACTTGCTCCCTATCTTAAGAGTAATGCTCTGTGCCAAACCCACAGGTTGCCTAGTCAGTCCGGGTCATATCTTGTTCCACTCTAATCTGGTAACATGAGGGTCTCTAATGTGTTAACATGATGAACTCTATGGGATTGTGATATCAAAGATTGAAACCAGGCAACAAGCAAGCATAACGTCTGCCCATTTCCAGCGGTATAAAAAGTATACATGAGTCAGACCAACACCCACCAACAGCTCTTAAAATGTTTCTTATACCCCCACTTCAATTGTAGGGAATCACACTGCAACTCACACACATTATAGCATTACTATTGCCCAGCACAAGTCTGTAAAAGCAATTAAATGAGATTCCCTGTAATTGAAATAAAGATTCTGTGGTAGGAAACACTTTTCCTTTCCCTGTAAGGAAAGCAGGTTGAATACTCCTTTGCTTCCTTGATCCCAGCACAGGCCAATACACATACAAACAAACCAATTCAATCACTCAGCACATCCAGCCTGAGAACTGGCAGAGAGTTGGCAGCTGGACACACCAATATTTCAGCATGTCAGATCCTTTGTTTCATGTTGCTCTCCCTGCCTCTTCATCCTCTTTCCCCTCAGCCTGCACTACCCCTGCCCACATTCCACGTTCCTCTCCATGGTCCCCCTCCTACACAAGAGGAAAGAGCCAGTCTGAATTACTGCGTGCTTGATACAAGGTGGAGAAAGTAACTATAAGGGTGGCAGAGAGAGTTATGCGGGCATGACCAGCATGGGGCCATACAAGCAAAATAGATAAACAGGTGGAAGAAGGGACAGAAGAACAGGAAAAGCCCTTGGGGTATCATCTCCTTGGTCCTAAAAAGGAAACGTCTGAAGAAAGAAGCAGAGAGTTTTGTCTGCTTGGAAACCTTGAGCCCTAGACAGAAGCGTGAATCAGCAGACACGAGAGATTAACTCACTCAGTCTTACTTAGGAAAGCAGAGAGCTTGAGGGAGAGGAGGGGAAGGAACATGCATTATATTGAAGGTAAGAAAGCGTAAGTGACAGTAAAAAGAGATAGACATTGGAGGTGGTGTTTGTTTTAACTATGCAAAAGAAGCAGGTACCACTTGCATCCTTCTGCCCTGGGTATCAACCTCCAGATGCCACTTAACTCCATGCTAGTGTTTCCTTTTATTTATATGCTAACTGAAGCCTCATCCAGAAAAGAAGTGTCTTTTTTAGAGGATGGTAGCACACTGCCTTGCATCATTTTTGGAGAGCTGATGACAGGACAGAATTACCCCCACACTAGAAAGACAACCTTACCCATAGGCTCAACAAGTCCCTCCGACTCTGCTGTCCATCAGACAAAACAGAGAGCAGAGTGACCACTACTGAACAAATGTCACATCCCCGATTGAAAGCTGTCATTTCTCCTCTGTCCCAACAGCCATCCTTTGGCAGAGGGATCTTTGGAGAGGCTCAGGAAAGGGATCTCTCTTCTGAGTGGAGAACAGAGCATTCTTCTCTCTGCCAGACTGGAGGGGATTGAACATGAAACAATCCAAGCATTACCACTTACCAGACACTAGCAGGTGACAGTGGATACCAAGAGGTAAAAGACCTTGCCAGGGGTTTGAGAGGTGGCAACTTAGATGCTACAGCTTGTGCATGAAAGCGAGATGCTCCAGGCTTCCCACTAAATAATGCCAAGGGGATTCCCTTTATCCCCTCCTTAGCAGCAAACCTGGATGCATCAGGCAAGTTGCACATAGAAGACATGAGCCTTCAAGAGGTCTTAGTTACCATAATAATTTTACTAATTACAGCAGCGAGGAGCGACTGATTGGATTATGGCCAGCTAGCAGTTTTAAAGACACAAGTCCTTACAGGAGGGGGAAAGAAAGATCCCCAAGGTAGAAATTTCTCTTTATAGATTTCTGATGTTCCTCCCCCTCACCCCTTCAGAAACTGTCAGTAGTTGGCAGAGCTGGAGCATTTACAGAGGCAGGAACAGCACGGAGCGCAGTGTAATGTGTCACAAATGATACACTGGGACGCAAAAATTACAGCCTTGGGGGAGGTGTGGCTGCACTAACAGGAGGGCTCCCATTCATATGTTGGCCTCACAAACTGCAATGCCCATAAGCAATTTTAACTATACAGTACACTGTGGACAGGTGCATGCGTGTTAACTTATCTACATGCCATTGTGTTTATAACCATTTGTGAGAACATGTAATGATTTGTAACTACAGACCTGATGGAAACTCTTAACATAACCCTGCCAGCTGCAAATGAGCAGCCCAATGCAAACGCTGACAGCATTAGAAGCTGAAGGCAGCACCACGTGAAGTGGCAACCAGGGAATTGTTCTGGTGACGACTTATCTTTAATGACAAAATTGAGACTTGAAATGTCAGACGTTATCCCAAGGGGCCGCAATTTCATGTTGTTGTTGAGGACCCATCTTATGATGGCTTAGTGAGGCCTCCCATCTGCCAGGCTCAGTCACTGCAGATGCACTGGCTCTCTCCTTTTTTCTCCATGTGACAGCAGTGCCACAGGAAGCTGATTAAGCCCATGGCCCAAGGCCATGTAAACACCAGCACATGACAGCTGCAAGGAGCAATGGCACCTGAGAACTGGAAGATAAGATGGGCAGTTTCATTGAGCTACATGTTTGCTGGGGGGCAAAGATGATCATGGCTACATGGTTTTCTTGCTCTAGCAAAGTGCCGACTCTGTCCCATTCCAGCCCTGAAAGAGAGGACAGAGATGTCCCATTTCATAGAAGAAAGGAGCCTACCATGTGCCACAATAAAGGAGAAGACACTCCAGTTCCCAGAAAATGAGGCTTTTCCCATAAACCCCTGCTAAAGCTATATGCACAAAGCACTTCTCTATGGCCAGCTCCCTACTGTTTATCTTTGCTGTCAGCCATGAGATTTTAGCATGCAAAACCCCTCACTGCTGCCAAATGAACACTATTTTACCCAACTCTGTGTGGCCTCCTCATCCTGCTTCCCTGCTGAGGTTTGAGTTAAAGACTGGTAGCAGCAGCATTTGGTAGTGCAGACTGGGGATCAGGATTTCTGGCAGGAGAAAGCCAAGGAGTTGGGTTCTTGCCCAGGGCGAGTTCAAACTTGGCTCCCCACAGCTGGAAACAGTCTCATCCTGGCCAGAGTTCCCCAGCGGTCTAACAAAACCCTTGGGAAACAGCTAGTTTCCATGTGTTAGCCGTCTCGAAACAGACTAGTTCTTAATGAAGCCTTTATAGAATACGTTCCTCCCTGTCCCCAGCACGGCCTCCTCCACGCAGTTTGTCGGACTGAAGTTGTGGCTGGGGAAAGATGCTAAGCAAACCAGACTAAAAAGACTGAAGTTCTTGCTGAATGCACACACGGAGCAGGTACAGCACAGACAACAGCCCTTCATAAAAGCATCGCCACACCAATACAGCATAGGAAACAGTACCTGGAAATGCTCAGAAAGACATACACAATACATGCACACACAGGCCTAGTGGATGCTCTTCGTTGTATAGCCCATCCAAATCCCCCACGCTAGAAATGACAGTTTCATATATTTGCATCACTGTCTAAAGGTATAGGCATACCAACTATTTACCACAAGGTGAAAAGCACAGGGATTTTAGTGTACGGCATTTGTCCCATTGTAACTGTTAGCATGCACACTTTTAATCTGCAGTAAGTGGAAGCAAAACCACACACAGCCCTTGATGAAAGGGGACAAACTACCAGTTAAGTTTCCACTTACTGTGGGGGAAGAGTAGGAAGATGGACCATTATCAAGAAGCAGCTGATGTGCAGTTAGCACCTCATCTCCTTCACCTCATGGTAAACTGTTTGTATGCATCATCTTAGTAGGGGCAGTTGGAAATTTCTAGTGGAATCTTACAAACCAGAACAGAGAGAGCTGCCATTGACTGTAATCAATGTTTTTACAAGGAAACTAAGCTTTGTCTGCTGTGCTGTAAAATGGCATCATTGATATAAATGCCACAAGAGAAGAGTTCTATGGCATCACTAAACAACTGAAAAGAAACATAAGAGTAAGCAACTAGGACATTATGGCACAGTGATCATTTTCAAACCCTGCTGAAAGACAGATCCTGTGCATCACTCTTCTCTGGGTTATAGGACTAAACCCGATACTAAGGAGAGGTTAATACTGAGGCATGTGCATTCTCTGTGGGACCCACCCTACACCACAGTGAACCTGTTCACAGGGAGGCAGAGTGAAAGTTCCTGCACTGATTCATCATTGAGGACATGCTGCTCATCACAAAGATAGATGCTTCACTAGGGCTCCCCTGGAAAATTAGATTGACAGATGACTGAAAGAAGCAGAACGTGCCTGTAATATTATGACGGATGGGCCTACTGGTCATTCCTTCCAGTCAGTTCTACCTCTTTACCCTGATAATTTAATATAGCTAGTTATTAAAACAAGACTACATTTCCTCACCAGTTTCAGCCTCTTATTGCCTTGAGCTGCTGTTGAGTCTGTAAACACCCAGGCAGCTAGGCAGATAACAGAGAAAGCTTGCAACATAGCAAATAGAGAGCAAGAGTCAGGTGCTGGAAAACTTAGCCCCATGTTATATTATACAGTTTTTCATTAAAGGCACTTAGAGGATCACCGAAGTCATCTAGGGTCATTGCAGAATTAAGCAGATTTCACATTATTGCTAAAGCAGCAATAGACTGAAATGATCCTGATTCATCCCCTTCTCCATCCGTCCATGCCCCCCCCACCCACCCACCCACACACACACTCTCTCTCTCTCTCTCTGACCAGTGAAGCCTTTTCAGACAACTTTGAATCATTTTATGGAAGGAACTCCCCCTCCCACCCCAATCCATCTTGTAGTAACCCACATTGATTTGATTTTAAGGTTGATTTTAAGTATCAGGATGCTTGTCTCTTAAAATCCAGAGACCTACATGAACTTCACCGATCTGAGAAGCACATAGGTTAAAATGGAGCCTCACTTCTCACCAGGGTCCACCTGAATTAATATAAATGGGTGAAACAGCCTTTATCATCTGTCGGTACTTCCCATTCAGAAGCATAAGTTGGCTTCAGTACAATGGAATGGCAGGTTCTGCTGTCATTTTCCACATGAAAAGGATGACTGCATTTCCAGGAGGCTTTCAGCATGTGTAGTTTGATTCAGAGCTACAAGACTGGGCTGGATAAGTGGCCATACACCACTATGTTTATCCATGCACATCCCACTCCAATCAATGGGGGATATACTTATGTACTGAGGGAAGTAAAGAGCCCTTTGAATAAGGCTTCCAACACTGGTTTTCCAGAGGTACTGAGCTACTAGCATGGCCGCTGACTTTCACTGGAGTTGTGGATGAGCAGCATCTGTGAATCGCATCCTAACAGAGTAGAAGAGGCCAATGGAAGCAGGCATCATAGCCAAAATGATCCCCTCATATGCACATCAGCTATGAGGCATACCTTCACTAGCTGGTTCAAGACCACCCACCAAAAAACATGGCTGCATTTCATTGTGCTTTGAGTTCTTTAAGGCTGAAGAGATACAACGTGTTGTAGATCAGGACTGGTGGGGACAAAAGCTTCTCTAACGCCAATCTCAGTCCTTGAAGGCACTTGGAGTGGAAGGGAAAGAAGAGCTGACAGTAGGAGGAAAAGGATTTAGGAAAGGGATGACTTGGAGGCAAGACAAATCCAAGGCCCTCCACCTCTAGGCTGTCAGTCAGCCGCGATGCTAGCACAACCCTGACAAGATGCAGCTTGTAGTCATCCAGCAGATCCATTACCAATAGGATGTCAGTATTACCACCATGGAAGGAAAAACAGGATGACGGAAAACTGACATGGGGGAGGAGTGCTGCTTTGCTGCCTAATAGGGAGTTAACAGGCTTGTCTGGCTCCAAGCCACACCACAAACATCCTATGGCCGAGTTCTGTTATAATGAGGGGGGTGGGGGGAAAAGGAGGCAGCAGCAGCTGAGAAACAGGAAGCAAGCCCACTCTTAGCTAATCCTATTAACACTTGTGGCTTCACTCAGTGAACACATTTTTTTGTTGCTTAACCCCAAGGTCTTCAATTTCTCCACACTCGAAGGCCCTGTCTTCATGAGTCCCCTGCCCTGTCACCAGCCTCAGTCAGTCTTGCCTACAGAGGTCAAAATGCAGTTGGAAGCAGCCATGAGAAAGCCAACTGGACTTCACAAGCATAGCTACTGTCAGACAGAAGGCCCGACAGACAGGCAATCCTGTCACACACATTTTCTTCGCGCTCCTCTCCATAGGGTTTGGGTATCTGCAATCCTGGGTGGGGCAGGAGGACGTTTCTTATGGAGATGCTGGAATAGGCTCCCTCTTGCCAAGCTCACATTTGGCAATATTTAGATATAGGCATTTTGGATATAGAGCTTTTTTTAATAAGCCTGTAGATGGATGGGGGCATATGAAGTTACTTCAGCCCACAGGGCTCTTAAAAACAGTATGTTTCTTAAAGTAATGGTAATTGTTATAATGCACATCTACATAGCAATGGATGAATTATGCATTCTTAAATACCATGACAGTTGCTTTGACATTGTTGCTTGGGCCCTACGACAGCAATGGGCTTTTTAAAATAGCAGCATGACCAGCAAGCTTATGGGCAACTTCAGCCCTACGATGGCAATGGGCCTTTTAAAATAGCAGCATGACCAGCAAGCTTATGGGTAACTTCAGCAAGTGCAGCAGGCCCGCTCACTGCCAGAGGCACTTTAAGGCACCACCCTCATGAATTTAAATAGTTGGAAAACAATTATTAAGCAAGCTTTCGGGTTCAAAGACCCTTCGTCAGGCTAAGGAAGTTTCAGCAGCTGGCGTGTGCTCTTCCTGGATGGAATGAAAAGTAAAGAAACCAGCGGCTGGGCTGGTATGCATGCAAGACAGGTAGTCAGTGAAAATGTAGATACCCCAGGTATCTCTCCACTTTCATCTCCCTTCTCTCTCTTCCCTGCACTCCCCAGCCTCTCTCTCACCCATTGACTCCTCAATCTACATTTTCACTGACTACCTGTCTTGTATGCATACCAGCCCAGCCGCTGGTTTCTTTACTTTTAATTCCATCCAGGAAGAGCACACACCAACTGCTGAAACTTCCTTAGCCTGATGAAGGGTTTTTGAACCCGAAAGCTGGCTTAATAATTGTTTTCCAACTATTTAAGTTGGTCTAATAAAAGATATCAGATTCACCCAAAGAACCTTGTCTGCCTATGTCCTTAGACCAACACGCTACAACCTACACCCCCACCCTCATGAAGGCTTTTGAGTGGACACAGCTTCCAACGTCTCTCACAAGTCACTGCCTACTTCCTTACTTTCCAGCCTAGCGTCAGAAAAGCCACCTCATACCAATGTAACCAAGGCCCCAAAAGTGACCTAAGTGGCAGACACAACAACGATAAGCCACAAGCAGAAGGACCTCCCAGACACACGATACCATAAAATTAGCCAGGGTACAAAGTCCTTAGTTCTTCTAAAGCAAAGCTGTGCTATCTATCACTATCTCTGTCACCAAGGCCACTGACTACAAAAACTTTCACAGCTCAAGCGTAGGTAGATTCCAGAGGTACCGCTGTGAGTAGCATGCATCCTCATTGGGCACATAGCAAATGCATTGCAGACTAGGCCTTGGGGTTGTCTCTCACGTGTAATGAACCCCTATGTCCAGAGGAAGTTGCTCAAGACAAGAGTAGCCGTTCAGACTAAGGTTTATTATAGTGTTCCAGCAATGGTCATTTTAATGCTTTGGCCAGTGAATGTCATGTCTCAATTGTAGCATAAAGATTTTTCCACCCCCCTAAGTATAATCCAACTGTTATTACAGTCCAAGCCATTGTAATAACACCATTAGACCTGTATTTGCTCAAAGCTGTAATCTAGGTATATTTGATTTCTGTAGCAGGCCAGCACCATGTTAAAAACACAGCGCTGATCACTTTTTAAAACTGATTCTTGCTAGACAGCCAGGAAAAAGTGTTGGGACAGTTTCTATTCAAATTTCCTATGTGGTAGGCTGGTACAGGGCAAACCATATGTACACGGTGACACACTCAAAAATCATTCCTAGCAGAATAATGGTAGACAACGTCATCCCCTTTAGTGTCAGCAGCTATGCACAGTCAGATGGCAATAACCAAATTGAATTCACAAAAATTCAAAGGTTGCCTGCAGCAATCAGGAAGGAATTCCCCAGATGCACACATTTACATCACTAGACTAGATGCCAGGGAATCAGGGAGACAACTCTTACACTAGGCAAACCAACAGTTTGACCCAGCATGCTTATCTTTTCTAAGGCTATTCACAGTGATCTTTCATAACATCCCCCAAAATGTTCCCATTCTCTAGTCCATCCCCACCTCCTCCTTCCTCTTTTCACTGAACAAGCTGCTGTGTGGATGAGCAAGTCACTACAAAGCCCACTTACCTCACTCCTCTTGCAACACCAAGAGGTTAAAATGAATAACGTACTTGTTTAAAAAAATAATAAAAAAGTCATCATAAAGAGTATGAGCCAGCTCCTACTGTTCTATGATGAATAATTGCCCTAAAAGCCAATGATTTACGTATCCTCTGCAGCAACACCTAACATGATACTTTTGAATCAAGCATTTTTAAAAGATCAAAAACATAACAGTAAGTTGAATATGTTATTGACAATGGGCATGCTCCAGAACTTATTTAAGACAATGGAACAATTTCCAATGCCATCAATGTCCTTGGAAACAGAGCACAGAATAGCAGATGAGCAGGCAGTCGTGTAAAAAGAGGAGAATCAATGCAACGCATCTCTCCTGCAATTTTTCAGCAGTTGTTACATAAATGACAGAAGTAGGTGTGGAGACAATTCAGTTCTATGCATGCAAAGTGGGCAGAGAATGAACTGCTCTGTGTGTGTGTGCATGCACACATGCACACTTAATACCAATAAAGAATCCAAGTGCAAATGGCAAGCAGCACAAAGTAACGTATGCGTTCCCTACTCATGGTAGGCTTAGGCTACACTACAAGGTTTGACCAGCAGAGCTGAGAATTAGTTGACAAAACTAACCATGTTCACACCCAGAGTTCCTGTTGGGGCAAAACCCTCCTTTTGCCTGCAGAGGATTACCACCTGTAAATAGATGCCCTCACATCTTCTGCCAGCTGTTGCATACCCTTCAGCAAATGGTGCCATCCAAGGTGCATTTCATGCCCTGGTGGACTATCTGCCACAATCACATGGATGTGCGGTGGTAGCTGCTGTCTGGTGCTAGAACTTCTGGCAGAAGAGAGACAGGTGAGTATAGACAAGGCCTGTATCTGATCTGTTGATTATGTGGTATCACTTAGCTGAATTTCTGAAGCCCAAGGACACAACATTGTGCTGCTGCTCAATCACAATGGAAAACTATCATTTCTGTGAAAGAGATTATTGTCAGGAAACAGCCGAAAAGAGGTTAACTTGTTGCTGGAATTCAGGAAAACAGAATCACACTTGTATAGTGGCTACTTGGGGGCCATTCCCTTTACAGCTTTCTACAAAGTTGGGTACCCGAATGGACAGCCACAACTTAGAAGGCAGTGTCAGGCCATGTTTAAGCCAAGAGGAAAGGGAGCTGCAAGAGCAATGTGTATAGACAAGAAGGATCGTCAGCCTCATGCCACTCCTCATAAATGTACTGCCAGAAGGGCACATGCAGGGTACATCATTAGTTGTTAATTCTACCCACAGACCTAGGCCACATCCAATTTAGGTGTAGTTTGGCAACATCTCAATCATTACAATGTGACCCGTAATAGAAGCTGGTGAGCTAGATCCAAATGGACTACACTGAACTTTGAGGCCTAGAAATCAGTAACTGCACAGCTTTCTGGATCCACCAGCCACCATTCACTTTCACAAGCATCTTTTCATATGGCACATTTCACAGGGCTGACTAGACAGATTCAGAGGATGAAGTCACTGAGATAGTGCCATTTCTTAAGAGATATTTGCAGGCATTTAAATCATCTTATAGATACTGTAGTTGGTAAATATTTACCTAAAATATAGAAACAGGAAAAGCGTTCAGTACAGTTTAGCCACTGCTGTCATTAATACGTTAGCACCATAAAAATGAACAGTTAAGAGCTCTCATCCAAGAGGTGCAATTTATTGCCACATTTTTTTTAAAAAGTGCATGAATCACCTAAGTTAATCAGCTTCTATAAAACAGTTGCTATAATCCCTTTCAGTGTATATAGTAGGCAGGGCTGTTATATTTTTTCTCCCCCTTGCTCACTCCAAGAATGGATTCTTCATCCTTCTCTACACAGTTTCGTCAAGATGGCAATTATCTATTCAGAAACAGCATAGCATTGCAGTTAGTGTGCAGGGCCAGGGATCTGGAGATCTGAGTTTGTTTCCCAGCTCCCCAGTCTTGGATATTTTTCAAATATGAATAAAGAACAGTCTTGGAACTTAGAGTGCACAATCTGAGAAATCAAAAGTCATTTTCAGATGTGCCAAGTGTTCAGCACCTCCAGAAGTCCTATCCAGGGCATTCCAGACTGAGGAATGTGCCCCCCCCCAATCAAATAAAATAATAATCACTGGCTTTGCACAATAGTGCTGGTGTTAACTTCATCAGTTGGCTGGGGAGAGGGAAAGCAGCTTTGATATCATGAGGCTCATGCTGGGAATTTGTCTTCTTTAACTCTAGACTGTGCTTCCTCAATTGATCCAACCAAGCCCAAGCTTGTCAACCTCCAAGGAGTGCACCCATGCAAGACCCACTCTAGCTCCCAAGGACAATGGCAGTCTCTTCATGGACAGTGGGGCTTGATCAAGGCCTCCAGTCTTCTCGAATTAAGATATGGAAATGCTTGTGGGCTGCCGGTTCTTTCCAAGTAGCTTTTGTCAATCTTATTTCAGCCCTACAGTGTCTTCAGCTAGTAAATGCTCACAGAAGAACATTCACAGGCACAAGCAAGAGTAGACAGGCTTCCTATTAGCCTGCAGATGAAAGTATTTCAGGTGAAATTTTTTCTGGCAGTAGCTTTCAGCAAGTTTCGTTTTAGAACAATGAAAAACAGCAGTAAGTACCTGTTACAGCTTGGCTAGTGTTATTTTGCAGAGGCCTGGTTCTCTTTTCTTGGATATAAAAGAGGAGTGGAAAGAAAAGGCTCATGATATTTCAGGAGGAAGAAAGTACAGAGATGAGTTTGATATTGCAAGGAAAATGCTTTAATATCCCAGAGAGACCTTCTGCTGCTGCACAAAGGCCTGTGCAGAATCTTATTAAAAGTTAGATTTAGCAGAATTAGTTCTGTTCATTACTCTCCTGCTCCCTTAAGTGAAAATAAATACCAAGATCAGCTCTTTAAAGCTGCTTAAAGACCCTTTTGAGGGATGAACCAACACCCCAAAAAGTCTCTTATGGAAATGCTATGTGACTGGAACGGGAAAAGCTGATTTTCCTAAGCAGTGTCAGAGGCTTCTGCATTTCACCCTGGTAACATCATCACCCCACTTAGCACAGTCCTGAAGAGGAAAGAAGGGTATTTAAGAGAGTGATTCAACTTAGGTCACATCTATCTTCTGAGCCTTCTATTGGCACACAGACATTGCTACTAGAAAGCCATCAAAGTACATGCACACCTACGCACTGCTACCAGCTCTGCAGATAGGGTGCAGAGTGCACCAGTTATTAAAGGAGCTGTGGCATCCCACAGAAAGCATGTGTGTAGACATGTCCATGTTTTTCACTGGCTGCCAAGTGGTGGCAGAAATCTCTTACAATACAGCAACTTTAATGCAAGTGTCTACTATTTTTTACTACTAAAGCAGAGCCCCTGAGCTGTACACAGCCACACACTGGGCCTCCTGCTTTGAAGTGTTAAGATAGCAGCATATTTTCCCTTGCACTACCAACAAACAGGGGGAAAAAGATGACAGAACCATTCCCTATGGAAAACTGAAACAGAAAGACCATGTTGTAAAACTGATTATAGAAAATACATATATACTTTCTGAAACACCCTTGTACAAGGAACAGCAATTCTGAAATTGCACATAAAATGGTTTTATCTCAACTGCAACACTTCTCTATATAGTTGTAAATGATGGGTGCATTTGACAGTACTACTGTCAGTGTAGTGCACATAAATGGTTTTATTTCAAAATCACCATTGCTTTCTGAAACACCCTTGTACAAAAAAAAAAAATATTATGTACACACAGAGCTCAGAAATAACTGGTATATATCCATTCACCATCCTGGCACTTCTCTAAAGCAATCATTTTTGGCCCAGAATCTCATCTTTCTTTTACATTAAATATAGACAGACATTAAAAAGTAAGCCTCTAGCTGTTGTGGTTGTGTGGGGAGGAAACCCTAAAAAAATGTAAGCCAAGCAGAACAGATTCAGAGGCATCTCTGTAGAAAGCCTAGAAAAAAAAACCAGCTCAGAGTGGGGTTTATGGTTCTACTCATCTCAGTGGGATGTTAATGTAGATGCCCAGTGATGATCATTTCATTATCAACATTGTTACTTATTTCCTTCCTTTTTTAAGAAGAGGAAGACATGAGGTCACTTGCTCCATGTCTCATTTTTGTGCAACAAGTTGGTAGTGCTTGGAGATACCACTACTTCTCCAACCCCAGCAGCCCCCAATGAAGGAGGCAAGCCAAATAGTCCATGGGAATATTCAAACCTCACTGAAGTAAAGGAGGTACCATGCAAGATTATATTTGAACATCTGCTCATACTGCTGTGAACAGACTAATGCTGGTGATTCACATAGGCGGAGCTTAACTTGTGGGAGGGACTTTGGAGGTCAACCATCTCTTCCACCTGGGTCAGATATCACACATGCAGTAGCTTGGTGGCTCAGAGGAAGATGGGGGATCCTACATCCACTTGAGAATAGGATACCTTTCTTTGGGTAACATCCAGAGGGGGGAAGTGTCACATCCCCTCACTTCCCTAAAGAAAGGGATACACAAATATTCACAGCCCTTCCATCTTAATAGGAACAAGAACAACACCAATATTTAAAGTTCATTGGCTCAAGGTCCACCTCAATGGATTATTTTAAACTACATGCACTAACTAATGCCTTGGTTCACATTCCCTCCTTGTTTCTCAAGTGTATCAAAGTTGGCAGTGTAGCTCTCCGTCTCCTTCTAGTGGTCAGATCACAGAGGTCAATGAGTGTCATTCTTGAGATAAAAACACTACCCTTTCATTTTACATAAGAAAACTGTTTTTTAAGATACAGAAGTACTAGATTCAATCACTACTTGCAAACCAGCCAGAGTGCTGCATTACATATTCAGTCACTCTAAATGCTGTCCTCTGATGTACCTCATATCATAAGAAAATTAAAATCTGCCTGTTCCTTTGGAGAAGTAGCCTACAAGTGATACTGCTCCTTTTGCTCTGTAAAGAGGATTGTTGGGCTTCACTAGGCCATGTTGTAACTTTCCAAATTCATCAGCCAAATACACATGAGAATTAAGCTCTGGACAGCAGTCCAGACAGTTCCTGAAGGGTATGAGTGGTAAGATGAAAAAAAAAAAGTCCTTGCCCAACTACTACAGGTTGGTCCTTGGGATAATTGTTCCCTGCGCTGTGGTTTGCAAATTAAATTCCCTCTTCTTTCCCCTTTGTTGACATGTAAACTCTTAGGCTATCATCTCTGTTCTCAAATAGGTACCTTTGTTTGTATGCTTTATTTCTCAAGCTTTTTATCTTCTCCCTGTAGCTTTTAGAAAGCCATTGACAGAAGTTCCATAGCTATTCCCTCTAATTAACACATCTTTAGCTGAAGTGTTTCTCAAACTCACCATTTTGGTAAACTATACATTAAAGTACCTGTAAGACTTTTTCAGGTGGAGGGGGAGGAAGAGGGAAAGATGAAAGGTCCTTTACCTGGTAAACACTCCTTTCCCAGTTACTCTCAGCTGCCCGTAGACAGCCCAACCATAAACAATATAAAAGAAAAAAGCCAGTTCTATCACCTCCAGTCTCCAAACTCTATACTTGCTACCTGTAGAGAAGATACATTTTTTTCTGTTCAGAATTCAAGCAGGGGGAATATGTGATACAAGGGTAAACTGATCAAGTAATTCACTCCAGTGAGTTCACGGCTGCCACATTTCTAGGAGGTGCCCTGCCAAAGTTTTTTTTTTTTTTTTTTAATTCTCCTTTATTGTCTGACAATGCGACTAAAAGGGAAATGTTTCAGGGATTAGGATTCCAGGGTGATCTAATACAGGATGCCTTTGGCTTAAAAAAAATGAAAAGAAGAAGCTAGAACTCCTCCTAACCCTTCTCCCCCCGCTTTAAGTTTAAAAAAAAGGGATGAATGTTACCATTTTTGGACATGAGTTTTGCTTTGCACAAGCCCAGCCCTAAACCACACCAGTCAAATGAGAACTCAGCTATCATCCCGCCTGTAATCAAAACGCAACTGGGAAGTGACTGGGGACTATAACTGGTGGGAACGCAGGGAGGTAGCGTACAGATAACTGATTGCTATTCAGTCAACCTGATCTCCAAGTTCACTGCAGTTCTCCTGTTTCCCCGTACACTGGGAAGAAATGTTTAACCTAAGGGGATCGTCACAGCTGTAGAAGAAAGAGAGCAAGCAGCCCTGGGTAACTTTCTGTGCCAACTTAATCCAGTCCTGTCTAATTTCTTCTTTGATCAGTCTTTGTGCCCTTGCGGAGGCATCCTGCCTTTGTGTATTGCCATGCTTTGGGGCTCTTTGCAGTTGACCTGACACACTGTTGCAACACACACACACACACACACACACACACACACACACACACACACACACACACACACACACACACACACACACACACACATGTACCTGAACAATGTCAATCCACCCTTCCCCTAGGGCACATCCAGCTCCAGAGGCCTGGATCAGGTCTTCGGCAGCTTTCAGAGGGGCTGCTGGAAATAGCAATCACTCCAACATTCAAAGAAAAACTGCTTCTTGGAAGGGATGGTTTTGTACAATGCAGTGCAAAATGCCAAGGAGGTTGGGGGGAAGCTGCAGATCCTGGCTGCATGGCTTGTGGCACTTGACAGGGAAAGCATCTGTTGCTGGAGGTGACGAGGGAAGGAACTTCTGATCTAGGAAACTGGGCAATCAAGCAGGTTCCATTTCTTCAACCATCTCCTCCCCATCGCATCCTACTCAGGGGACACCCTCCAGCCACCCTCTCTTAACTGATAGCAATCACCCCACGCTCTAATGCAGCCCCTTCCATTGCTAGCTCTCCAAGCACTCTACCCAGGAGATCAGCAGGTAGCGAAGACAGCCATGTAGCTCAGACTTACACTCAGCATGACCCACACCTTTCTTTTACCATCGCCCAACAAAACCAAAAGCTATTTCCATCGGGCCTCTAGAACAACCAAAGGGTGCTTTAAAAAAATTAATGAATTAAAAACTCTGCTCCAGAATTAATTAAAACAGCTGGGGGAAGGGATCTAATCAGAGATCTAATAATGGAGCAACTAGCCTGCCCCCTCCGCAGGTTACTTGCTCCATTATTAGATCTCTGAATCCCATCAAGTCTTGTGCAAGACTAGGACAGCCCTAGTGTTCATTGCAATCTCTTGCCATAGGAGAAAGCAACAGAGGGAGGAGAGGTTACGCATATACAGATCCGTAATGAGGTGGATCTCCCCTCCTCCCTACATTATTTAAAGCAATATAACAAGAGGGCAATGCAG